>NC_056726.1:1374506370-1374730840 GCF_019279795.1 Protopterus annectens | reverse complement strand
GTTGGCAGCAATGACCACTAGCCGTGACAGCATGACACTTGAGGGACATATGTTGGAGGGGACTTGGTGTATGTACTTCTCTTGCTGTCATTTGCAGTATTGGGGTTGGACAGTGGGTGTTTTACACAGTGTATAAGTACAGGCTTCTTACAGCTAATATATACATTTCTTACCTATCAGACCTGTGGAGGAAGTTTCTGTTAACAATACCTGACTGTTTCTACACATATTCACATATTCCTGGTTGACATTATGCATACAGCTTACTAACACTCCTGGGATTCGAAACGTGCCTGTTTGTGAAAAAAAATACAACATGCTGAGGAACTGCTGTCTTTTGTTTGCCTGTTTTCTGCCTACTACTGTCTTGGTTGTACAGTTTGACCTTGTAATTCTAACATTCATGTATTGCTAATAGGTCATATAGTGGGTATTCATACTTTTTGACATATGACACTCTGGGAAACAATGGTTAACCCAACATTACTATTCAGAGAACAGATCTTGTTGCATGGAATATTTCATATACTTAATCTCCTTTTTAACACTCCACAGTCTTTGCTAGATGAGCCACATTTATTTAATGCTTTCAGAGCCATAGTTGCTGTGCAGAAAATATACACATTTATAGATTGACAGCATCAAATATCAAAGTAAACACAACAATCTGGTATTTTCAGTTTGATTGACAACTACAGACACTTTTATTGACATATACCCTGTAGATCAGTTGTAATATGCTAATTTGTCATTTATTCAGTACCAACAATACACATTTTGAAATACTGACAGGTGACATACTACTCCTTTCTATTTATTTTCCCAGAATATTGCAAGCTAGATTTGTACTCACCAGTTGTGATGCAGCCTTGACAACCTACTGGCATGAGCGTCCACATTTGCAGCCCTCTCATCTGCAGCTGTACAGGAGATAGAGAAATATTTATGCATACCTACCCATCACATACACAGGCTGGACTTTTCATTAAACAGTACTTGATACTGATACTTACACAGAGCTGGGACATTCTGTATCTGAGCGTCTTGGATCCACTTGTCCAAGAGATCCTTCTTCCTATGAATAAGGTCAGCAAAAGGGTGCTGAACTTGGTCACCAGTCAAAGGGATGCCAGTAGCACTGTTGAGATCACGTGCGAGATGGTCCCAGGCCTCTGCTTTGTATTGGGAGCCCAGGTACAGGCCCTGAAGAAGTCTCACTTCATGGTCTTTTACAAGGAGTCCAACCATGACCCTGGACTCCTGAATGCCCCAGCACTGTGCCCAAAAGCGCAATCCCTCACCTACTCCAGCCATGGTGCCTGCAGTGAAGAGCTACAATGGTTATGGGCTAAATTCCCATCTATGGGGTTTAAATAGAGCTGATTTCCTACCCTTTGCCATGATTGGACCATTTTGAATATGCTAAGCTAAGCTATGTGCAATCCCACTTAGCTAAGGTTGACAGTGCTTAAAGGGGTATGTTGAGCAGTGTTTATCAATGAGCAAATCTGCTTAGCTGCACTACTCATTGCTTAGCATTCATATTTACACAATGCTTACACCTGGTAAGCATAGCTCTGCAATGGTTAACATTGTTCAAATTTCATTTTATAGACTATCAGCTTTATGGCATTGGTTCATCATTACTGACATATTATAATTTTATGTTTACCTTCCCTGACAGCACACTATGTGCTTTCATTACATTTATTCTTGTGTTACTATAGTGTATGGGGTACTTGTGTTTATATGGGGGTTTCACATCTTTTCTGAACTGGCAACTCATTTTTATATTTACTACCTCTTTTATTAAAACATATCACTTTTACTACTGCTTTCACATGTAAAAGTGAACACAATTCATTGGGGCTCGAACCATGAATGCCTACATCCAACGCAGAAGCTTTAACCGCTACACTATTTTGTATTGCTTGCATTACTCATATATTTCTATTTAGCTCCTTTGGATATTTAAGCTACACTAAGCACAACTGAATGACTCCACACCGACTCAGCTACCCTTAAACGTTATTGCGGACAGACAAAAAAAATATTAAATTTATGTTTTTTTATTTTGTTTAATGTTGGGGGCTGCGCTTATGTTTCAGCACAATTAGAACTTTGATGGGATGACAGGTTTGCATTAGCATGTATTTTATAGAGGGTATACAGTCATACCTCTCAACTTCTTAGAGCAAACAATCTGGACAAAGCCTTACATGATGTGGGGACAACTAGGGACAGGTTTTAAATATTGCTCTTACAAACTTGGAAAGTTGATAGAATAATATGTTTTGCATTAGCGTGTATTTTCTGACGGATGTGGAGTCTTACACTCAAATTTTTTTCTTTATTTGCTGATTTCTGTACAGTTGGGAGTATGTCGTGGAAACTTACAGTGTCAGCAAACATCCTCTCTGCTTTTCAATTGCTGAATGGCAATTCTGAAGTGCAGGGGGCGTCTGTATTGTGAGAGCACTGCTCTCGGACACACCACAGCGATCACACAGAAACCCATGTCTGTATTAGAACACAGCAGCATGCCTTCATGCATATGCAAAGCACCCTGCCGTTCTGCACAGGAACAATCACTTCTGTGCAAGAATAAACTATTCTTGCACAGAAGTTTCTTGAATCTGGGGGTATCTATTTCATTCGTGTAAGTAAGTGGGACTTTAACCCTTTGTTTATAAGGACAAAGCCTATTTTTATATCTGTTACTTTGACTAACTTTATAAGGTGCAGAAAAATAAGGTGCACATTTATTCTGATGTAACACTGTCTTATTGTCCAACACACTATTCACTACCGTGGATTGATATCCCCTATCAATCAAACACTTCACAAAATTGTCAGGTGATGTGCAAATTTATTTTCCAAAGTATGTAACCTTGACATTTTAACTAATTGTCCTTTTATTAAATTCTTATATGTATAACTGGGATGCATACTTGTTTTATGTAAATATTTATTCTTCCAGCATTTTTTGCTGAACATCCTAGTTGAAAATGCCCAACCATCTAAACTGGATATATGTACATCTAAGAAGTCAATAGTGTCAGCTGACAATTGTGATGTAAACTTCAAAAAATCCACTGTCTGTTTCAAAAAAACAATGAACTGATTGTTCACTGGTACCATGCCGCAACAGAAAATATCATCAACAAATCTCTTATAAAATGCAATATGCTGAAAATGTTCATGCATGGGCACCAATACATGATGTTCCTCCCAAGAGGCCAAAGCAAGGTTGACAAAACTGTTAGCAGATGAGGTGCCCATTGCTACCTGCAATTTCTGCCAGAAAATCTGGGTGTTATATACAAAACCATTATATTCTAAGATGACATCCAACAACATACAGATCATATTTACAACACTGGAGCTAAATTAACTTTTTTCATGCAAATACAGTCTTACATTTTCAATGCCATACTCATTAGGAATATTAGTAAAGAGACTCTGCACATCTAAAGTGGCTAATTAATATCTAGAAAGACTAGTGTCATTAGTCACAAAATGTGTGCTCTTAAGGGAAATTGCACTTGATGCAGAGTGCTGCATCTGGAAAGGGTCTATATTAGTTAATTGACAGCTTAGGTTGTGGAATCTGTAATGATCGACACCTAAGCATTGAACTTGCAAAATCTCGAATGGTCATTTCAGCAAATTCTTTCCTCGGGAAAGAAGTCACTTGGCCGTTATCGGGGATTTGCCCTTTCGGCAATGTGGAGTGATCTTGGAGTTGGTATATTTAGTTAGGGGTGTGTGGGGGGCATAGCCCCCCACATTGGGGGGTGTGGAGGGTGAAGCCCCCCACTTTAATTAGGTTGAAAAGTTAATTTTGTTCATGGATGGCCTACTGAATTCTTTCCTGAGGAAAGAATTCGCTGAAATGGCCATTCGTGATTTTGCAAGTTTGACACTTAGGTGTCGATCCTTACAGATTCGACAACCTAAGCTGTCAATGAACTAATATAGATCCTCTGGAAATACTATGTGTATACTTGTTATCCTCCCAGTGTACATTGTCCACTGTTGTCAGTGGTGAGGATTGAGGTTCCTTGATTACTGGTCCAGTGGTGGGGCATCACAGTACCTATTAACATATGAGATAACTGCATTTAATGTCTACAGGCATATCCTCCAGCTCCAAGCATGTCATTATCCCTCTCTAATAATCCCTTACAAGATCCATAATGAAATATAACACCCACTTTGGTATGTATCTGTGTAGGCATATTTGCCAAGAGAAAAAAATACAACTCATTTCTCACAAACGAAGTCAGCGGTATGAGCTCCTTAAGCTTCAAACAGTGACTAAATGTCCTTTCACTCTATCCTGCCTCATAAATATGTGATGACCTCTGCTTAATGAACAAGGCTGGGAATCAAGCTGTCTTGCCTGCCCTTTGACCTGTTCATAAAATAGGGTGCACCACCAAAAATTCTTTCTAAAGTTCTGTCTATATTACATAGTAACAGAAGCTAGTCTAACTCCTCAGATTTTTTTTATAGAAAAATGGAGGACTGACTGTGATTTACAGAGGCTATGCTCTTACTAGACTAGACTGATAGCCTAGTATATACCTCTGAATGTATGAAGCTATAAACCTTTAATCTTCCACAGGTAATGTAGAGCTCAGTCAGAAAAAAACATTGTACTCATATTTTTTTCTGTCACGCCGTTTTGCAAGCCAGCAAAAACTAGTTTGAGATGTTTATTAATGCAGATTCTATCGACTGATTTATTGTGTAGGTTTCCAGTATTTGAAAGGATTGTCACTATATCATTTTCTGTCAAACATCATCATCAGCCCCCTTTTTCTAATTTTTCTACATGGGGTCAGGGTATCGTGTTAACTGTCACCAACTCTCTTGATTCAGTGCCACACTCTTGCTTTCTTCAACACTCATGCCTGACTGTTAAAGATTTTCTTTCACACAATCCATCCACCTCTTTGCTGGATGTCCTCACTTCCTCTTACCTTCTTCCTGTCTGTCCCAAATCTTTCTCAAGGGATTGTCTTCTGCTTTTCTACACATGTGCTCAAACCACCATAATATGTTCTCTTTAATCTTTTCTGCACTTAGAGCTACTTTGGCTTCTCGTCTTATGTCTGTCCCACGGTGTGCATCCTACCACCCTTCTCAGGCACTTCAATTCTATCACCTTTAGGTTTTTCAACTGTTCTGCCTTTACTGCCCAGGTTTCTGTACCATACAGTAGTACTGGTTGCATCACTGTTTTGTACACTTTACTTTTCAGCATCTATGGCATTCTTCTGTCATAGACTACACCTGACACTTTATGCCAGTTGGCTGCAGCCCCTCTAATTCTACCTTTGACCTCTTCATTCAGACTTCCCTTCTCCTCAACCACCCCTCCTAGATACTTGAAGCTGTTTACCTGTTCCACTATCTTCCCTTCTATCTCTATTCTCAGCTTCCTCTGATTTCCTGAAATTGTTGACATTACCGCTGTCTTATCTGTGCTTAGCTTCATCCCATATGCCTTCAGTTTTCCATTCCATTCTCCTATCCTTTGCTGAAGTTCTAGCTCAGAGTCTGCCTGTAATGCCCATTGTCTGCATACAACAACTTTGTTGATCTATCCTCTCCAATCTGTTTGCTAATGTAGTCCATCACCAGTATGAACAGCAGTGGGCTCAGAGCTGAACCCTGGTGTACACCCGCTCCCACTGGGAACCCCTCCGTGAGGCCGAACACTGTTTGTACTTGAGTCATTGGGTTCTTGAACATAGCCTGCACTAATTCTACCAATGTTTCTGGGACGTCAAACTACCACAGTACTGCCCAGATCAGCTTTCTTGGTACCTTGTCATATGCTTTCTCCTAGTCTAGGAATGCACATTTGGATGCTCCTCATCTCTAGCTTCTTCTCAAGTATCTGTCTCACTGCAAACATCGGTTCAATTGCACTGCATCCTTATCTGAATCTGAACTGCTCATCTCTCATCTTACATTCCACTGCTCTGTGTATCCATTTATCAATCAGTCTTTCCAGAAGTTTCATGCAATGCGATAGGAATCTGATGCCACTGTACTGCCCACAGTTGTGGATGTCCCCTTTGTTCTTGTACACTGGCAAGAGGATGCTTATTCTCCAGTCATCTGAGATATGCCTGTCTCTCCACACTGCTATTATTACCCTCAGGAGCCATTTTTCCCCTATCTCACCCAGCATGCCTGCTGCTTTCCCTGACTTAATTTTCCTTAGTACTGTTCTTACTTCTTCAAACCCGCATTGGTGGTGCTGCGGTAGTGTTGTCACCTCACAGTAAGACGCTGTCCAGTTAGATTCTCAGCTAGAGCGTCTTCTGCGTGGAGACATGCGTGAATGGGCGTACCTTCATTGAAGGTTGTGCGTCAGGCCTGGCAAGCCGGTACGTAAAAATCAACTGCCAATCATTAGCGGACCAGAGTTCCGCTGTGGCGACCCCTAACCGGGAAAAGCCGAAAAACACAAAACTGTTCTTACTTCTTCTAGGGTGGGCTCATTTTCTTCTCTCATCATAGGCTGTTTTTGGGGCAGTACAGTTTCTGTGGGGTTTTCTCCATTATGAAGGGTGTCTGACTATCTTCTTCATCTTTCTGTCTTTGCCTTGCAACATTTGTGCCACTTAATGAGTCACTTTCCAGAAGATGGTAGAGAGTCTCTGATGACCTATTCTTTCCTATTGCAACTTCTTTCTTAGCTTCTTGTCCTTCCTAGCCTGGTCAGTTTTTTATATCTCCCAATTCGTCCTGCACTCCTTCTTTCTTTTGATGACTTTCTGGACTGCTGCACCACCACTTTTCCTTATTGACTTTATTTCCGTACCTGGCTCAACCACATATCTTTTCTGTAGTCCTAACACATGCTGTTTTAGGCGTTGCCATTCTTGTCCAGCTCCACCTATTTCCTCCACTTCTTGGGGTGCTAGAGCCCTGATTAATTCCTTGAACTGTTGAACTTTCTTTCCAGTCAACTTCCAGGTCTTCAGCCTGGTTTCTGTTGACCTTAGAGCCTTCTCTGACCACTGCTTGCAGCTGAGTGGCAACTAGTATGCTGTGGGTCAACTTGCTGTGGGAAAACTGTTTCACTGGGAATGACTTTGCATTCATGGATTCTACCCCAGTGCCTTTTCCTTACTAGGAGGAAGTCTACCTGAATTGTTGGCTACTCTTGTATGTGATCTGGTGACTGCTTCACTTTCTGAACCATGGGTTGGCTACTATCAAGCCATTTGCCAGACAGAAGTCTAGAATGGCTTCTCCTTCTTTATTCCTGTTACCCCACTCATGTGGACCCAGGTAGTCTTCATATCCTGTCTGAATGTACTCTTTTCCTCACTTTCAAAACCCTGCTGTGGGGCATAGGCTGAGATTATGAATATTGCCCTATCATTACACTGAAGTCTGATTGCCATGAGTCTGTCATTAATTCTAATGATATCCTTCACTGCCTTCTGAAGCCTCTCTCTCACCACACCATTTCTAGACTGTCCCCCTCCTGAGTAGTAGAGTCTGGATCCCAAGCCAAGTGGCTTTGCAGCACTGCCCTTCCATCTCATCTGTTGGATACATAGGATGTCCAGCCTCCTCATTAAGTGTAGCAATTCTCAGTTCATGTTTGGCAGGTTGGTTGATTTTATGTCCAGCTTTCGATCAACAGTGGAACACAGGCTGGTATTGACCCAGGGCTGCTGGGCTTTATGGTGGGCACACATACCCCTCCCACCAGTAGCAAGGGTCCCTGGCATAGGTCAGAGTAGGTCAGGTCCTCAACCCACTTATCGCTGGTAACTATCCATGCCCATTTTGGCAACATTAGTCAACACATATTTTACATCATCAAGTGGCTAGCCCTGCCACAGTGCAGAGGCTGTGATCCATGTTCTCCTATCTTGAGGATACTGCGCACCACAGTAGATGCTCAAAGCGGTTGGTCTGTATAATGCTTTCCCCAATAGTGCACCATGTAGAGTCTGTGCTGCTGCCCACAGCTCCATTCATCGGTGAGTTTGAGATGGAAACTCTCAGCATGTTTTTCTGACGTGGCAGAAACCCTATGGAGACACAGGGAGAACATGAAAACTCCAAACAGGCATTAGTCAGAGGTCAGGATCAATCATTGCACCTTGAGCATGAGAGATGAAGGCCTTAACCATTATGCCAACCGGTCTGTGACACACATTAGCACATTATTTTAACTGTCTGAGAAGATCATGATATGCAGGAATCAAAGCAAGATTCATTGGCATGTGCAGCTTATATTTGCCATGATAGACCTAACTGTTAATAAAGCAGATAATATATTGTGTTCTTGTAGAAATAATTTTCTTTGCTCTACATAAAATTAGAAAGAAGAAAAATGTTACACATTTGCATGCTGACTTCCAGATGCTACAGTCGTTTGCATACAAAGTGCTGTCCCTAAGTCTGATGTTGCATGGTAGCAAAGTGCTGTCCCTAAGTCTGATATTGCATGGTTGTCAGCCAGATGCTACAGTAGTTTGGATACAAACTGCGGTCTATAAGTCTGATGTTGCATGGTACTCAGCAAAAGCAATCACTTGCACAAATATTTCTGGTTTGTTTACCTAAGATGCATTTTAATTACCTCCGGAAGGCAATTAGAAATCTATCTTATCTTAAACTATTTTTATTATCTGGTTGTAAAGTCAACAGCACCACAAACATATATAATCAAATAAATTATGGCATTTGTAACATTTTCCTGTTTAAATCTTACCTGAATTTTAACTTTTTTACTAGAGATATCAACAGATGCAGAAACTATGTTGTCTGTCCATATCTCTCTGTCAGTCTCCTGAAATGGCTTGTCTGCAGACCAAAGATACTTATTTACCCTTGAGGTAGGATACAACTGGCGTTGTTACGTTTTGTTAAAGTATACTTTTTGCAGCTGTTAGGGCATCTAGAATGCAAAATTCAATCAAACAGAAATGCCTAGAATTAATCAGTATAAATGGTAAATTGTGTTCAAGCTGCATTTCTCAATTAAGGATCTGAGTTTGCTGGAACGATTGCATATTCACTTAGCTGTGCTAATGAGGTCCTTAATGTCATTGTCCTTGCAGAGATAAAAGTGCACTATTACCATTTAATCAGCACATAATGAATAGATATGCCTCCTTGTGTTGGCCATTACCTGGAACTATAAAGCCATTTGAAAGGAATCTGTTTTTATAGTTGTTTATAGGGCTATGCTCTTATTCAGAGTAGATTATATTCAGAGGGGAAAAATGCACCAACAGCGCAGTGAACAGTTGCGCTGCTCATATCTGATGTTGGAATCAAGTCCAGTATGCCATGACAATCTAAACAAGTTAGGATGACAGCCTTTACAGAGTTATACTTTGTTAAATGTATACTTTTTTAAACTGCTTTGCTCTTTTAAATCCATGCATACAACATTATACATGGAAAAGTTGGTTTTCTATCATAATGATACATTGTGATGATTATATAACATCCAAGGGGCCATCTGGATTGAGTATATTAAACCTTAATGAAAATAATAATTTTAAATAGTTATTTTTCTTAAAACTGCACTTATTTTTTATAGCAGTAACAGGTTACAATGAAGAGTAGACATTGATATGTTTTGATGTTACTGACATTGAATAATATACCATAAAATCAGGGAAAGCCTCATTTTAGCATGTGATTAATCAAATATTTTCAGCAGGCATTAGCAAGCAATGCAAGAATAATCAATACAGTTAGTTACCTTATGTTTTGTTAAGCTGCACATCTTCATAAAGGGACTTTGCTCTCCTGTACTCTTGAGCTTAACAAAATGAAACAAAAAAAAATCAGCACACCACTAGAAGGGTCAAACCCAACCCCAGTGACCTCGCTCAATGAATACGCTTTTGGCAAATGCATACTAGTGAGCATCTGGTGATCACGCTGCTAAGCAGGCACTATATACATTTCCCTTTCTCAGGTTTAGTTTATCATGAAAATATTGGATAGGTCATCCTCAGCATTAGCAATGTCATACACACTTCTTTTCATGATGGTCTACCTTTGAGGAAAATTCCCAATAATGTCATTGGTGTTAGCTTTAAAATATGCATTTTGTTACCATATAACAACTTTATTTTTCAAAAACATCATGTAACTGCCACAAGCTGCCCCACCTTCATATTGGAATGTATGTACATATCTTTAATAGGTTGGGTACCTTTACTGTCACTGAATGTTCAGAATATATGCTATGTAATCTGATATCTTGTTATTTGTTGCCTATTCTAAAGAAACTGATAATGAAGCTAGCTGCATACAGTTTGTAACTTGCCATTTATTTGGGGCAACTGAAATATCTGCATATAATGTGGTGCAAGAAATAATTCAAAACAACTCACTACATTTCTTTATTTTAACAAGAAACATCTTTATTAAATTATCACTTATGGCACAGGTAATCATACATTTATCATCATAGATTTATATAAATGAAAACAAACCATATAGACATACTTTTAGTTGCAAACATTATACATCACTTATAATCCATCCAGTCATTGTCAAACATTAAATATCTCATTCTAATCAGGCCTTCTTTTAAACCTCATTCCTCCTCCAAAACATTATTATGCATGTATTATTCCCATAATTCCCATTTTTTCTATGTAACTTGCTCCTACCCTTTTCTAAAGATCCCATGTCCAGTTGTTTTATCTTCATCACTATATTAATTACCTCTAGTATGGTTGGTTTACACTATGATTTCCATTTTCTGGTAATTGTTTTTTTGGCGGCCACCACAATTAGACTCAGCAATGCCTTACTATGGCTAGGCAGTTCTGATTCTGTATCATAGCAAAAGAAAATCATTTCCTTAGTTACACCAATTTGCTTACCCAGTAGAGAATAGTCTGCAGGAATTTTTAAAGTCTGCACTTTTTGAGACTGGATCAGCTCCAATCTCTCAATAAACTCTCTCCAGGGTATTTTTTTCTGACCACTGTAAACTGTGGACTAAAACATTTCATGTATTCCCTATTATGAGCAGAATGCAACTGAAGAATGAAAACTTACAAAGTATTGCATTGCTATGTCACATAGACAGAAGTCCATTGTAGTACATATGAGAGGGAGAAGTAGAAAATATTGGCAAATTACTCTTCCTGACTGCACAAAATCCTACTGACTAGAGTAATGCCTGTGGCACTGAATTAAAGAATTTAGGCAAAGACTTGAATTGAACACTGTTAAAATGTATTGCTTAAAGACAAACTGAATTCAATTACAAATGGTGAGATGAGGGCAAGATTATCAAAATCATAAATCTTAACACTTAATAGATCAACCAATGAATGCAAAACAACAGAAGTTTCTTACACAGAGTTAGGGCAGCCCACAGAAGAACTTGAAGTGAGGAATGTTGCATGTAAAGTTACATATCTACAGTGAATGAAAACTCAATGGAATGCACTGCTGGAGTTTCTGTAAGTACCAGATACATGAGAAAAATGTCACTGATAACTTATGCATAAGGAATAGCTATAATCATGATCAGAATAAACATCATGTGAATTTTTGTAAAATGTAGAAGCTGTAGAAAGGGAAACTACTTATGTAATTATAGACCTAGCAGTCTCTCCAGCCTTATAGTTATAGTCATGGATCATATAATAGCAGAACTCATTTGCAGTGACATAAGTAACTAATCTAGACCCTAATCCTGAGCAGATGCTGTCTCCTAAACAAGTAAGCTTCCTTGTAAAGGTTACAGAGGCCATGAAAAGTAGTCACTGTGTGAACACTGCTTGACTCAACTTGTCTGTTGTTTTTGACACTACCCCATGATGATATGCTTGAAAATTTGACAAACGTAATGTAAACCCTTATATTCTCTGTTAGATTACAAACTGGCTGTTCAACAGACCTAAACTCTGAAAGTTACTGGTACTCTCTCTGACCATAAAATTGCAACTGATGGGGGATTATTGCTTGGAACTCTCCTGTTGGACAGTTATTTTGAAAACATCTTAGCCAGTGCTCCAGATGTGTGGTTGGCAAGACTTGCTGATAATAGAAAGTGGGCTCTGTTTTCCATTAACCCACTGAAGCAGCTCCAGAAATGGCCAGACAATGCCATCCCTAGTGTACCAAAAGTGTTGTTGAGCTAAATGTAAAAATGTGCAATGAATTTGCGTTCCACATGAACATTGATCCCAGCTGATATTTATAAATGGCACTTCTACTCAAACAGGGTTTGTCATAAATTGTCTTTCTCATTTGATTATTACATTATTACATTTATACTACAGTCAGAAAATCCTTCTACCTGCTCAAGTTCATTTTCAGGTGAATATTTTTAAGCTCTAATGAAGTCATATTACTTCTGTAGTCTTCCCTTATGAGACCCATCATTAAATATAGTGCCCCATTTTGCATGTACAAATCCAAGTATATTGCTCAACCTTAAAGGTCTCAAGAATTCTAACCAAGAGAATTGCCTTAAATCCTTCAGCCCTGCCAATATGTGCCAATCAATCATGTTTGCTTAAAGGTCTATATAGCTGAGCATCTTATGGTTCTCATCAGCACTTGTCTGGTGTTTAGTGTTGTTCCTATGTTCACCTGTTCCTTTGTAACTATGGCAGTGAGTATAAAAAGGCAGAAACATTTTTAATTAAAAAAATAATACTTTTGGAACAAATTCATGACAATGAATTTTCTAAGGTTATAATTTATTCTATACTACACACAAAGTAAACAGTGTGCAAGATAAAAGTAAACAAAAGTATAATCAGAAAATAAGCTGTGAATCTGGTAAGAAATTCTTAGAAATAATAACTGAAGTATTGTATTTAGAATCTGCTACATAACATAAATGAATATCTGAACTACTGGGTCTAAAAGACATGTGAATTGCTTACATTTCCAGGTCAGTTTGTAATGGTAATAGTTCTTATAGTCTTTGTAAATCAATAAATGAATCAAACCCAAGACTGATTTCCATAGAGCTAATATAACAAATGCTGCTTTGACTATGGTTTGTTGCTTCTCATGGTGGAAATATTCACAGTGAATGCACAATTAATGTGTGGACAGAAACATTTTATTTGGTTAACAAATATGATTATTTAGTTTCTGTCTTGCCTGTTTACCATGGATTTACTGAAATAAGAAATGTAAAGCAGTGATGCCATATGTTCTTGATCCAAGAACAAATTCAGTGTCTTTAAGGAGTAGAAACAAGATGGAACTGGTTCTAATGGAGGACATCAGTGTGATTAAAAAATTGAAAAAGCATGATTATTTGGTTAATAGTATGGTTTCTTCTGTGAAATCAGGTGAAGTTTATATTTGCCTTAATTCAGAAAACTGTAATAAAGCAAATCACTATGTGTTTGATACAAGTCAAGATGTGATATCTGCCACGTCAAAATCAAAGTATTTTCTTTGCTTGGTGTTCTGTTGTTTTGGCAAACCAAGCCCAATTATGACATTTTCAACGTGAACACTTTAAACTTCAAATGGGAAAGTACAGTCTATTTATGTCAATAATTAATGTCTGCAATGTTTTACAGAGCTGTTGTACAGATAGAGTGGAGCTGTTTGATATTGTTAAAACAGGTTTGCTGTCACACTCATGAAATCCATAATTTTATTTATTTAACATTTGTTAACTGGGAAAGTCTGACTCGGAACAAAGCCAATTTTCAGCAGATGCCTGGGGAGAAATGCTCCAGATGCATGTCTTTGTAATGTGGTAGGAAACCAGAGCACCCAAAGGAAACCCACACAAATGCAGGGAAGACATGCAGACTCCACACAGAAGGCACCCCAGCCGAGAATTGAATTACAGACCCTCTTGCTGTGAGGTGGCAACACTACTGCTGCACCACTGCACCATCCTTGATCTTGAATCCAAAATATTGAAAGATAAAACTCATAATCCTGAAACCATAATATTGAATGACCAAAATACTGAAGACCACAATATTGAACTCCCCAGCACTAATTCCCCTTCAGGACCCATGCTAGCACATATTCCTGATTCGACACCCCTTCAGGCCCCATTTAGCATTTGCTCATGGGTTCACAGTGCTATGGGGATTTGGTATTAAAGATTTTAAACATTGTATACTTCTGCATTTTCATCTTTCAATATAGTCTCAGAATTATGGATTTCAGGATTGTGGGCTTCACAATTGTGATATTAAACCATTAATATATCTGCTGTCAAACCTTTGTGGGATCAGACTAAAGAAGACAATGCAAAAAGACTAAATGAATTACAGAATAGTTGACAGTTGCATTAGCATAAAGGAATAATGTGCTTCAGATAGAGGTGTGGGCATGTGCTTGAGGCACACTCTCCATGCTAGAATCCTTGATATAGATTATGAATAAAACAGAGGTACTTGTCTGCAAGGGGAGGCAGGCTACTTAATCACCCTAACATAGAAGTGCAGACATGCATCCCAGATGCCATCTGCATGCTCATCTCCTATACTGATAATCTCATGTATTGGAAGGCAAGGACTTAAAAGAAAATTATCATCACTACTCGTATATGATGACACCACATCTGTTACACTTGTTGTTCACACTGGAGAAGACAAAGGATCACAGTGCTTTAGTCCAGGAGAATGAATGTTCTAGTAGAGTGCCCAGGACGGATGGTTTGATGGTCAGAAGATAAATGCAGAAAAATACCATAATGTGTGAAATACAAAGCAAGTATTATGTTATAGAGATTTATTCTATGGGTGACATCTGGACATCTGAACATCTGATACTATGCACTGAGATATTAATATCACTACTGCATAAGCATCTTTCTGAGAATAAACAGGTGCTTATGAGATTACTTGAAATTATGCAGCTTCTTTTGACATTTATTCCAAGTATGTCCCATTTGGCTCCATGGCCTTTATTTAGTTGTGAGTCATAATAGAAAACACCTATTTTAAATGACAGCAAAAGAGTAGGAAAATATTTGCTGCACTGACTGACAGCCAGACAAATACTATGCTATTTAAAATGGTTGATTTATAAGAAAAACTCCTGACCTAGAAAAGGAATAGCATTTCAATACAGATCTAGAAGTCAACTTTGCCCTAAAATTATTGATTTCTGTGTCCTCATGCTCATGCAATATGGAAAAATCTAGGCTCTATACATAGATCTGTTCTCTTCCAAGAGACGAAGAACCAAATAAGTTTATAAAAGAAACAGGAAGCCGATTGTGATAATGCTTGCACATCATCATCATCATCATCATGTTCAGGCACTCAGTACTCTTATCTAGGGAAATATTAATCAACGTTAAATACAGAATAATAACAAATGCATATGGAAATGTCATTATAAATATCAAGATAGCATAACAGTAAGACTTCAACTTTATCATAAAACTGTGGCTGCAGCCAGAGCAAAATTACAAACTGGTATCAAAAATTGTCAGCAACAGTGCATTTTTAAAGAGGTTTTGCAAGCATTATTTAGACTCTTACACTCATTATATAAGAAGGCTAATATATGTGATATCTAAACTCATGATTTGTCAATATATATCTTTAGATGACAAATAATCTGCTATGATAATTAAATATACATAAGGTGCAACAAATTTACGATTCTTGATTATGGTTTCATGCAGAGTAAATAGGAGATTCATAAAATTTGTTTGTTTATTTATTTATTTTATTTATTTTACATTTGATTACCAGGAAACTCCCATTGGGATGCTACCCATTTTCAGTGGAGGCTCAGGGAGAAAAGCTCCTTATAAAGGACACACCATAGTAATGTATATACAAAAGAGAGAAATGACATAGGAATAATTTTAAAGTAGTAACCCATAATAATATAATAAAACAAGCAAAAGAATGCTTAGATAATGAACAGTTACTCAGTTTTCATACTAATTCAAGTTAGACATAGGAGTAATATTGTAAAGTAGTAACCCTAACTATTATAATAAAGAAGTAAAAGAATGCATAGAAAAAAGACATCTACACAGTGTTGCCGATAGGAGGATATGACACGGCATTAGCATTATTTTAAGAAAAACATTTACAATTGTCATGCAGGGGAGAGAGAGGGGGAAAGAAGGGGGCATTATTTTTGTTTATTGGTATTAATTTCCAGAAAATGATCAGTGGCCAAAGACTGTAAATTATTAAAATCAGACTGCAAATATGCTATCTCTTTTTCAGTTTTCCTTGCAGCTGTGAAAAACATAATTTCACTAACATAAAATGTGTATTAGACTTCAAGCCAATATTATTTAACATGTATATAACAACTCAAAAGGGGAAAAAAGAGCAACACTAACAATAATTCTTTTATTAACCCCATAAACAAAAATACAACTCATATAAACAGAACTTGTTTTAGTATAATACCATTTCTTTGACAAGAAATTTAATGACATCAGTAAAACATATCTTTTCAGACCTATTATAGGGAAATAATATGCAATATTGTGAAGACAGACTGTCTTAGTATCTGTAGACATGTATATTGAAAGCTGCTGGCTACGTCAGGTTTATTATTTGCTTAATAGGCCCAGTCAAGTAAAATCATCTTAATGATCTGAACAGGATGTAAATTTTTCAGTCAGTGTTGGAAATTTTCTATCGTTAAATTGTCAGAAATCTTGGATAACAGAATGAAAAAACAGATCGGCCTTAATTTGATGCTTGAGCTTTATTATATTTTTTGAACACAGAAAGCATCAAAGCAATTTTTCCTTCAAAACTATTCGCATTATTAAAGTTGTGGGTAACATTATACTCTAATTTAAAAACTTCACCATAGATTTTAGGAGGTTTACATGTCGTCATTTATGCAAGACTTAGGGAGATGTGGATAGCTCAGACCTATTAAAACAAGTTATTCATTAAAAAGGAAAGGATAGAGGATAACAAGGAAGATATATGCAAATGCAGCAGCCTAGCAATAGTGTAGTGGGTGGATGGAGCATTCACCTTACGAGCAGGCATTCACAGTTCGACTCCCACTGCAGCATGTTCCATTTTCCATGGCAAAACACATTATGACTAATATTTATGTTGCATAACCCACTAAATAACATATTCTTATGAACTGGAGTACTGCAGTAAATGCACATTTGAAGTGTCAGTGTCATAATGAATAAAGCACTAAAAAGCAGGTTTAAGCACTAATAAGCAGTAGTAAGCATATTTAATCACTAGCAAGTGAGCTTAAGCCCATTTGTGTAGCAGTAAGCAATGCCTACACTGGTTAAGCAATTTTGAAGCTAACTCTCTGTAAGCATATGTAACTGGAGTTTAGCATTGCTTACCCAGACGCAAATCTGCACAAACCCGCTTACAAATGCTCAAAAGTGCCTTAATCGCTCTGTATCCAATGGCCCTTGTTCTGCCCATCAACAAAAAAAACAGCCTTGCAGGTCTTGTACTCAGGACACTATAATTACAGTAGTTAACTACCAAGCCATCACAGCAGTACAGACGAATGATGTATCAGCAAACAAGTCTTCACTATAGTAAAATCAAAGTGAACCTGTGAAAGGAATCAGTATACAGACATATGTTCCATAACCCACTACATAACATAAATATGTGAACTGGAGTACAGCAGTAAGCCCAGACGTCAGGTGTAATTGTAATAGAGTGTTGAAGTCTCCAATAAAACACAAGGACACCATACAGTGTACATACACATGAATCATGGATACCGGGCATACATATAAGGTGTACTGAATAAACCAAAGTCTAATGTAAGCAAGGCTAAGCATTGCACAGGCCAGCTTAGGAGGTGTAAGCAACGTGTAGGCCAGCTAACTCAATGTGTCTGGTGTTATATCCTTTTAAACAATACCAACCCTAGGTAAGCAGGTTTGCCCATAGCCTATCCTTTTCAAAACCAGCCAATCATGGAAAAGTGTGGGAAATTGGCCCTACTTAAACCCAAGAGGTGGGAATACATCTCATACCTAGTTGTAGCTTCCCCTTGCAGGCACAATGGCAGTAAGGGGAGAAGGTGTGCACTTTCGGGTACAGTGCTGGTGCATCCAGGAGTCCAAAGTCATGGCAGGACTCTTTGTCAAAGACCATGATCAGATAGTGCTGCAGGGCCAGTACCAGGGCTCCCAATATAAGGCGGAGGCCTAGGACATTCTCACCCATGACCTCACCAGTGCCACTGGCATACCCCAAACTGGTGAGCAGGTCAGGCCTCACTATGCTGACCTGAAGTGGCATAAGGGGGACCTCTTGGAGAAGTGGATCCAAGAGGCTAGGGCGGCAGGGGATATTCCAGTTGTGTGTAAGCATCACCCTACTATGTGTGTAATAATTGCCAGCTCATGTATATCATGCATAGTTATGGCTAAATATTCCTCTTATGTCCCCCACAGCTGCAATGGAGCAGGCCGTGAACCAGGAGGCCCACGTCAGTCACCTGGCAAGGTTGCAATGCGAGGTAGGTCCGTAATACTCATGCATTTACTGTCATAGGAAATAAAACTAAAAGTAGTAGTAAATTAATTGCCTGTATAAAACCTGTATTGTTCAAGGCCAAGTACTGCATACACTAAAGAATATGGCAGGAAGAGTTTCATATTGTTTGTACATCAATAAAAGTGTAATAGCCTGACAATAAAGGTCTAACTGCTGGACTGCATGTGCATAATCTGGTATCATATGGTAATGTAGATTCGCAATCATGTAATAGTACTGTTGTATTAAAGCACTGTTACCCCCACCATGCACCATAAATTGAATGTGTAGGAATGCCTGTATATGACAGGTCTGATCCCCAGAGGCCATGTAGTACAGTACAACTGACAGACACATAGAAAATAAACAGGGAAAATGCAGACAACAAAACCTGAATAGCACATGCAACTGAGACGTGAACTGTGTTTTTTTTAGCACGCATAGCCATTGTTCGAATCCTGCGGTAGTACTCTGCATACAAAATCATACCCCACAGCTGGACAGATATGTTCAGAATGACCAGTAAAGTGGCCCATATCTGTTGCCTATCAAACTGTCCCCCTGGGAAATTAGTGGGAAGATCCCAGACATATAGGCAGCAAACAGGAAATATAACTGATTGACACACATTTATGAGAACAAAGCTGGCACACTAGCAACTCCCCAATACCTTATGAGACTAAGAAGCCACGTATGTCCCATTTGCACCCCAACTTGTCAAGCTGTGGTCAGAGTGTGTACAGTAACAGAGTGAGATGTCTGTGCATAATACTAATGTGGAATCTGGTAGTGTGTGTGTGTGTGAACATTCAGGTAGTGCCAATAAACATTTCTTCCACAGGTCTGTCAGATACCAACACTGTGCCCAGAAATACAAGAATGATACCCAGCACTAGTACTGTTCACAGTGGTATTGTATGGCAGTGCGACTGATGCAGTTGCTCTGAATAATGAGATATCACACATCACTGTCACCCACACTGTCCTACAACATATAACTGTCTAGGAAATCTGTATAAGAGTGTTGTAATACAAGGTCAGAATGCAAAAGCACAAGGGATTAATAAGACAGAAAGCAGATATGACATATACAGCAATAGCTATGTAGCAGACGCAACTGTGATGGACAGTGTTTAAGTTGTAGCAGACACAGCCATGGTCTGAATCCTGGGAGTGGATATAGGCTGCATACAGAATCAAACCACACAACTGTACAGATGAGGCCAGAATGTCCAGTGTATGGGCCCATATCTGCTGCCTGTCCCCCTGTCCCCTTGGTAAGTCTGTGGGATGATCCCAGATGTTTAACAAGCAAACAGGGAATACAAGTGATTGTCAAACACCTATGAAAACAAACCTGTCACTGTAGCAATCCCCAAAACTGTTAGGAGAGTAATATTTCATGTGTGTGTCCTATCTACACTCCCATGTTGTCAAGCTGTGACCAGAGTGTGTACAGTAACAGAGTGAGATGTACGTGCATAATACTAATGTGCAATCTGGAACTTTGTGTGGCAACAATCAGGTAGTGCTAACAAACATTGCTCCCACAGGTACGTTGGATGCGAACACTGTGCTGAGAAATAAAAAACATTATAACCTGTACTGGTACTGTTCACTCTGGTATTGTAGGGAATTGTGAGTGTTGCAGTTTCTCTGAATAATAAAGTATCACTGATCACTGTCACCCACACTGTGCTACATAATATAACTGTGTAGGAAAGCATGTATATGTGTGTGTCAGGTCACTAAAGGTGGAAGAGGGCAATATTCTAGATATGTTCCAGCACACCAGCATGTGGTCAACACATGGCCAGAGTCTGTGTAGAAAGAGTTGGATAGCTATGTGCACAAAATCAACCCAGAATCAGGGAGTATGTGTAGAAACAGTTAGTTAGTGGTAACAAACATTTCCTCCACAAGTATACCAGGTAAGTGGTGTATACTTCAGGTAAAACCAGTTCATGTATAATGATGACAATAGCCATATCACTGTCCAAACTAAGGCTATACGGTAGTATAGTAAGACTTGTAAGGTACAGATAACAGCACTGACTAGGAAAGAAATGTGGACTACAGGAATATGCTAGTTGTTAATTTACATATTTCTCCCCCCCACCATATCTCCAAAATAATCAACATACTCACCCCAACTGGAATGTAATGACACCTATGTTCTTGATAATGTCCAATTGTTTGATAAATATTTTAATGGTTCCCATGCATGTGCTATATTGAATTATTCCAACATTGGTGGCATGGTGCCATCAATGTACCTGCATGCTGTTCTTATTACCACCGTGGTCCCACATATGCATGTGCTCTGTTTGCTATGCAACTGTTCTGTATCTGGTGTCTGGTTTAATGGGAATATCTATGCATGCTGTTATACCTAACCCTGGAATGTGTTGACTATTACTATCCCACATATGATGATGACATCTAAACACTATAGTATGCTTGGGAAGGCCGGTCCCAGCAGACCCACCTGTCCCACCTCAGCTGGCCGTAGCACCGAGCATCAGCATGTCTGAGGCTCAACCCGGGACCTCCCTGTCTGTTTTTCCTGCACCAACTTCGGGTGGAACTGCCTCAGGGGATGGGGCTCACTCCTTCCCTGGGAGCAGGCGTGGACAGCACCTGTCACTCATCACCAGGTCGGGGTCGTGGTGCATAGAGAGATCAACCAGCAGTTTGGTGATCTGCTATGCCAGCTTAAGGGCCACATGTCGCAACTAGAGAGTCAGCTTGGCTCTGCGACTCAGCCGCCAGCACAGCCACCTTCGGGGCTGTGAAGGTGCAGTGGTGACTGCCCATGGGTGGGGACCTCAGTCCCACTGTTTCCACTAGGGGGCTCATGGGCTTCCGATTTCCCAACACCCTTCCCCATCAAGGTGTTTACCCCCCACATGTGTCAAATGCAACCCCTGTATGCATCTTGTTTGTCTTGTCTGTTAACCTGCCTAGCCTACCCCCCCCAACTATACCTACTACCCCTCCCCAACATCCCACTCCCACCTGAAAAAAAAGGGCAATCTGTTCATACAAAAAATCCCACCCTATACGTAGCTGTCCATTTCACACACGTGTCCACTGGACACATGTAATCTTGTCTAATTGGCATCACAACTTAATATTGTTTTCCTCACCCCTCCCAAGGGTGTGAGTGTCCAAATCTACCTTCAGATTCAGTGTATATGCACAGCTGTTGCTGTAGAAGAAATGGGCAGCTATGAACCTTCCCAACACCCTTCCTGCACATCCCTGGCTAGTTTCCCTACTGTCTTTCCCTCTTTGCACCCATTTTATCACTACTTTCCTATCAACACCTTTTTCTTTTCTTTTAAAGAAATTAGCACAGGGTAAGTGGGAGTAAGCACTTTTAAGCAGCAGTAAGCGGGTTTAAGCCTGTTTGCATGGAGGTAAGCAATGCCTACACTGGTTAAGCAACTTAGAAGCTATATCAGTGTACGAAATTGTAACTGGAAGTTAGCAGTGCTTACCATCACGCAAAGATGCACAAACCCGCTTACAACTGCTCAAAAGTGCTTTAATCACTCTGTATCCAATGACCCTTGTACTGCCCAGCAGCAAAATAAACAGCCTCTGCAAGACTCAAACCCAGGACCCTGCACACATAGACAAAGTGACTTACCACTAAGCCATGTCAGATAGACATAACCCTGATGTATTCACATACATATCATCCAACCCAGTCAGTCAACAGTACAGAGAATGTAGTCCAACATTTAGATGTATATATTAATATCTAAACAGATACAACATATCTATATATATATATATATATATATATATATATATATATATATATATATATATATATGGATCTATCTTACAACGTCGACAAGTCAAAACGCCGAAAACGAAATCACCGACACCACATAACCGACATTTCACAAACACGAAACCTCACATGCCCGACAAACCATAATCCCGACAAGCAACAAACAAAACAAATCCCCGGTCCAAAAAGCACACACACAACACAAGCACACCAAAATCCTTACAAACCAACACTAAACCTCACATACACAACTACCTACAACCTTAACCCAAACCCTAACCCTAAGGTCCGCCACTATCGCACACTCACCTAACCCGCCCTAACCCTAACTCACTTAACCCGCCTAACCCACAAACTATCACAGTCGCACACTTACCTAGCCCGCCCTAACCCTAACTCACTTAACCGCCCTAACCCACAAACTATCACAGTTGCACACTTACCTAGCCCGCCTAACCCTAACTCACTTAACCCCTAACCCACAAACTATCACAGTCGCACACTGACCTAGCCCGCGCCCTAACCCTAACTCACTTAACCCGCCCTAACCCACAAACTATCACAGTCGCACACTTACCTTACTCGCACCTACCGTCCGTCACTACGCGACATCCACAGCCTTTTCCCATGTCGATGTTCTCAGCGTCGGGGTTTTGATCCGTCGGTCTTCTCCGTTTTCGATCTTCTGGCGTCGGTGTTCTCGCTGTCGGCGTTCTGACTTGTCGACGTAGTCAGATAGAACCATATATATATATATATATATATATATATATATATATATATACATATATATTTAAATATATATGAACATATATACACACAGTAAACCACAGTAAAAAATTTCTCCAAAGCCAACTTCATGCTTCTTAAGACAGAAGTGGCAAACTTCACGACACCCATGCTGACGGACAATAGAGGTATGACTGCTGAGTCCTACACAAATGCACTTTATAAGCACTTACACAAGTGCATGGATCGTGCAATCCCTCACACAACCAAGATACTATCCTCCAAAAAAAAGGAAGCCAATCTGGTGGTCCCCTGCCATAAACAAACTCTACAACAAAAGAAAGAAACTGTTGCAAAAAAGAGTAAAATCCCATGATTGGAGAAACTCCCTGGTCAGCCTCAGTAAGAAGCTGAGATCCCTCATAAAATCCTCCAAAGCTAGTTATGAAAACAAAATCACCACTGACTCTAAAGACAACCACAAAGCATTCTATAGCTATGTCAAGAATCTCAATGACAACACTCAGATCTGCTCTGAGTTACAGCACAATGGCACTAAATATACAGAACCAACTGATATTGCCAACATCCTGGCAGATAGGTTCAGTGTTAACTTTACCCCCCTCTCACCCTCTAAAGGGTTCATCTCTATACTGGAAGAATGCAAAGTTCCTGTAATCACGGCTGCACAGGTAAAAAACATACTATCCAAAGCCAAGAACACAGCATCCATGGGACCTGACGACATCCCAGGCTGTGTTCTACATGAACTACAGAACGAACTGGCATCCCACCTAAGTACCATGTTCAATCATAGCCTCACCTCTGGCTATGTGCCCACTGAATGGCGCACAGCAGCAGTTATCCCACTCCACAAAGGGGGAGCCACCACAGACCCTGGAAACTACCACCCCATTAGCCTAACGAGCCTGGTCTGCAAGGCTATGGAGCTTATCATCATGGAACTTATTGGTAATCTCCAAACTCAGGACCCCAACCAGTTCGGGTTTATAAAAGGCAGATCATGTCTCCTAAACCTGATAGACTTCTTTGAAGCAGTCACCAAAGCCGTAGATGAGGGTAAGGTGGTTCATATAGCCTATCAAGATCTCGCCAAGGCTTTTGACACCATCCCGCACTCTGGAATTATAGATAAACTCACTAAACTAGGTATAAATCCCTATGTCACAAGATGGGTTGCCAACTGGCTCACTGACAGAACCCACACTGTGAAAGTAGCAGATTCCAAATCCAACTTCAGACCAGTGACAAGTGGAGTACCACAGGGTTCAGTTCTGGGTCCTCTCCTGTTTGGTATCTACTTCTCTGAAGTACAGGCCAACACTAAAGGTCTTTGGCTAATGAAGTTCGCAGATGACTGCAAACTAGGAGCCATAATCAAAACTCCAAAAGATGTGGACATCCTACAAAAGGGCCTTGCTGAGACAGATGCCTGGTGTCAAAGCCATGGCCTCAAGCTCAATGCCAAAAAGTGCATTGTCATCCCTTTTGGTAAAAACTCAGTACCCATGAACTACCACATAGGTGGTAGTCTACTTAACACCGAAAGTGTGATAAGAGACCTTGGGACACAGGTGGACAGTAGTCTCTCCTTTGATAATCACATCGCCACAGTAGTCAGGAAATCCTTCTATGTGGCACACCTCATCACAAAAGGTTTCTCATCCAGGAAAAAATATGTCATTTTTCCCCGCTACTCGTCACTCATTAGACCCATTATAGAGTACAATGCCCCTTTTGGTATGTACCTCACAAGACATCTACAACAACTAAAAAGGCCACAGAAATGCCTCACAAAGAGGATCACCGGCCTCAAAGAGATGCCCTATGCAGATCATCTCAAAAAACGGCAGCTTTACTCCATTGCATATCGCCTACTCAGAGGCGATCTCTGCCTAACACAAAAAGCTATGTCAAACCCAGAGCTTTTAGACATGCTCCACTTAAAGAAATCCCAATCCCTACGAGCTACATGCTCTAGGGACCTAAACCTCGTCACCACAATAAACAGAACATGCTGGAGGGATAGATTCCTGTCCCAGAGACTTCCCATACTCTGGAACAAACTACCTATCTATATCAAACAAAGCCCCTCATTAGCACTCTTCAAGAAAAATCTTGATGATTGGATGGGAGATAGGAAATTCACCCCGGGGATCACTTCTGTGGCTCTGCTCGACAGTGGCACAGGAAAATAATTTTCTTGGGTGGCGAAAGCCAGGGTACATTTGGATAGGCTTATATAGGCCCTAGGGCCAATAGCCTAGTACCTACCTATGAACCTATGAACCTATATATACATGTAAATGCCTACATCTATAGATATATATGTCTACATCTATATGTCTAAATATATACAGCAAGTTACATATATGTAGGCAGATATATATATAAATATATATATATATATATATATATATATATATATATAGGTATATACGGACATAGTTATATTTATTTAAGCAGATATATATATATATTTATATAGTATATATGGACATACATCTGTAGATAACAATGGGAAAATAGCTAAAACATACATGTCCACATGCATCGTTAATGGGGTTGAAAGGCCCCAAACAATATACTTCTTGTACGAATAGGTATACCCCCCACAGCCAAACACGTCCGCCCTGCAATACACTACCAAGTGTTGCAGATCCCATAACCAGGACATGACACGACATGGTCACAAGATGTTAACAGTACTACATCCCACCTGTAAGATGTCAGGCTGGTATTGGTAACATATCACGCAGTACAGTCTGGCTCCCATAGGAAATGGACAATGTGAAAGCTATCAACGTCCACAGGATGCATATACACAGACACATATATGCAGCTACAGATATACATATATATATATATATATATATATATATATATATATATATATATATATATATATATATATATATATGGATATATATATGTGGCTACACATGCACATGCAGAGATATGTACAGTAAGATACATATGTAGAAGGTGCACGCAATATGGAACAGCCACTATGCCTACAGTTAACACCTTAACAACTGGACACTGTATGATCCACCCAGTCAAATGAAAATCCTTGCCTGCAACATATACCCACAGAGAGTCATAGGATATAATACCACACACAGGTTTGCATAAATGAAAAACCTTTATTTGTGTACTATTACAGTTTTATATGCCATATCATATAGCTGTCCAGACACTGACATACATATAAACAGAGTAATGCAACTGTGAAACAGTTATACTAATACAGTAGCCTGGAAAGGTTCACAAATGTTGCTGTCCAGGCCAAGCCCTTCAAATAGTACAATAGTAAAGACAGACTGGGCCACAGGATACCAAACAATCAACAGTAAGTAATGCAGGTGTATAGTGCAACAGCTTCTATCTACACTCTGTACACCATCACTAGGTGGTAAAGATTTCAGTTGACACAATGGGATTTAACTATTACATAACAAGGCATAACTGATGACATCGCAAGCACACTGACAAACAGAACAGTCTGTATGTCTGAGGCAGTAGGCCTGCATTAACCCAATTTATGCAACTAAGTTAAATATAGGTGAATTGTATGGTACTGTACATCGAGATACCTTAAGGCAGCTCACCTCTGATACCCCCACATTTTGTAACAGCCTAGGTTATTTTTGGTGCATCCCCCGCAGGCTCAATAATACTGGGCCATGTACCACTGTTACATACACTGGCCTCTGGAGTGCCTAAGGGCACACATGTAGTATGTAGGTGAAGCCCACATATATATGGCCCCAGCCCCACCGTATGTGTGGGGGATACAAAAGCAGTGGACTGACGGCAGGAATGGCAGCATGATATACTCACAGCCCACTAGAGAACAACACCTAACAGCATGTAATATGTGCAAAGCTTGGTATGTAGGTGGAGGACAGAGGCTGGAACACAGGCCCATATGTGGAAAACTGTTGTCATACACTAAGCAAGTTTCTGGTGTTACAGGATAGTCTGCAACATACCCTTAGTCAGGGATTTGGGGCTAGAAACATAAATGGGTGTAGCCATGTACTGATAGCACTCAACACACACACTGCCAGTGAAATATCTGACACAGGACCTGTGTAGTGGACAGACAAAACATGATAGGCACACCTCTGGCCATCAAGAGGATAGGCCCACAGTTGAGAGCTATGCAGAAAGACTGCATTCCAAGGTAAACTAGTATGTACACACAAACTCTGTAATACCAGTACTATACAAAGCATAACACAACTCTACTCACACTCTGTCTGTAGTTCTGGAACCTCCTACAAATATGTAGCTGGCCTGAGTGTGCAGGTTCTCCTGTAACACTGATGCCCACAGACAGGAAGGTTGTCCATCACACAGGAAAGGTAAAGGGACCACGCCCACATGATGTATGGATTTATAGTAGGTGGTTGCCATGACAGTCGTAATTGGAAGTACTACACAGCAAGTTGCATGCAGTTAGCAAGTGGAGGACACTGATTGGTGCAGAGGCCTTTACTTCCTAAATTGTGTAGTCCTTGCTATTAATATGACTGTTGCATCACATATGTTGTTTTATCATAATGTACACATAGCAGATACATACGGTGAGATACATCTGGGAGAGTATACACAACCGTGAGATTTACACATGACAGGAATATGGTTATATACATATAATGGGTCTATATATGTCTACATGTAAATACACATGTATACTCATACATATGTCTGTATACACATCTGTATAGTGCAACATATATATGGCCATGTGTACATCTCTTCGTATGTACACACACACACACACACACACACACACACACACACACACACACATATATATATATATATATATATATATATATATATATATATATGTGTGTGTGTGTGTGTGTATACATAGCTATATATGTATGCACATCCTGTGTGTACAGTTATGCCTAGTTATGTTGATATATATGTAGATATGTACAACTATATGTGCATACATATCTATTCTGATATACCTACTACTGTCAATATATATGTAGATATCCATACGTATATGTGCATATGTATCTCTATCTGTATATGTGTAGACATACATTACTCTGTATATATATATATATATATATATATATATATATATATATATATATATATATATATATATATATATATATATATATATATGTGTGTGTGTGTGTGTGTGTGCATATATATATATATATATATATATATATATATATATATATATATATATATATAGATATATATATATATATTTATATATGTACATATATATATCTGAGGTTTTTTTTATATATATATATATATATATATATATATATATATATATATATATATATATACATATATCCATGTATTTCAACTGTATATGTATATATATCTATATAGATATATGGATAATTACATATACATATATGTTCACCATATGTCCTGAACATGGAGTGGAGCCCTACCTCAGGCCCAATAGTACCAACTTTGTAGTGCAAGGGGATGTCAGATATGTATTGCAGGTATATTTGTAGACTATTGCTACTGCAATAGGGATTGTCTTCACAGACATGGTATGTGTGGAAGGTCACATCTGCTTTTAACATGTGCATCATTGTCTACTGACAGACATCCTAAGGACATCATAGTACAGTACCACTGCTAGCACAGCAATACTCCTGTGGACTAAAGCAGATATATGGCCAATATATGTGGACAGTCTGACATACTCTGGACAGGTCAGAGGTATACACAGAACCCCTTAGTGGAAGACATGTGGACTAAGCCTGACAATGTGGATGTTAACAGCCATGTAGATGGGTATAACACATAACTAGTGGTATACATTTGCCCCCATAGGTTATGCATTCACACACCCCTGTCTGTCCTGACACATAATAACCACTGGTACAGAGGTGCCATGGCAACATACTACCCACTAGTTATTGACATACATCTGTACAGCATCCCAGTGCTTTGTCTGACATACATGACTGTTATGGTGGCCCAGCAGCAGTACATCTGGCAAGCATCTGGACATGACATATCACTGGATAAGTACACTAAGCTGCTAGGCATGTAACAAAGCACTGTGCAGGCTACAGGCAGACTGGCTCAACACTGGCCTACATTTCCTATGGGGGAATACACATGTGCTTGCATGTATAGCAGGCTCTACAGGCATGTCACAGCACAGAGTAACAGACACCTGTGTGAAAGTGCATAACCACAAGCAATGTGAATACAGCCACAGCCACAGATGATAAGCTAACGTAATATTACAGCATATGGACTATCTGTTCAACACCATCCTCATATGTGTCACTCACACACTACCCCTACATATACTGAGCCGATACACAGTGTGATCCGATGCCTATCTGTAGTATGGGACATGTGTGTGTTTGGCCCTGCAAATATGTAAGCTGATAGGGTAGCATACAGTGGAGCAGCATGTAACATCAGATAGAATAAGACCAAGAGCAATGACATCCACCACAGTCTGTACACAGGCCAAGGTACATATTAACAATACACACACTGTCAACAATCACCATAAGTACACAGACCTCAGTACTGTACACACAACCACAGAATGTCCAGGTTATGTCATCAAATATAACCCCTACTATACATAACATGTGTAGCAGTCTGATATCTCACTGGCTTGTTATCAGATATGATGTCAATGAATATGGTGTACAGCACATATGCACCTCTTACTGCATGGCATATATAGAAAGGTTGACAGAGCTGTGGCTGGAGGCAAAAACTCAGCAGCCTTGACAAAGTAGGGCATTTGAATTGTAATGAGTGTGACTAGCCTAAAAGGCATTGCTCTCTACACACACACACACACACACACACACACACACACACACACACACACACACACACACACTCACGCACACACACGCACACACACACACAGTTGCCATGTCTGGGATTAGCAGTCCTACCTAACTAGTTTATCACACTACAGCAGTACGTAGTTATAGGAAGCGCCATGGAGATTACTGGCCCACACCTTTCACAAGAGTGTATTTCAAAGTGAATGACCTCAGCAGGCTTGTCATAGTATGGCTATGGGGAGGGCAGTGTGCGTGCATGGGCCATAACCCATTCATCTAGTGTTTGACACACCACATGCGGGCACATGCAGAGGTTATATTCCACAGGTGCATGTATACAGCTGCTAGATGACTACTTCCTTGTACAGTCATGTGGCACGGCTAGCACTTGCACCACATAGTCCATCATGCTGGCAGATACCAGTGGCTAAGGTCTACACTGAGTGACATCTGAACCTCATGTAGTTGTAGCCATTTGAATGTGTGCTGGGTGGAACAGGCCTCATAATGGATGGCCCCTTGTGACAGTCACTTTCTTCCACACATCTGTGTACATCTACGTTTGGCTTATTATAGTGTATTGTCCTTGGATATATGCCTGTATTCCTATCCAGCGTGTGTGCAAAGCATGAGTGCTGCATACTGAGGAGTGTCTGTACTAACATCTGCAAATGCCAGATATGTCTGGTCCATTGGTGTTTGCAGACATGGCCTTCATTAGTTTAAGTGTGTGAGCATACCAGTATGACCTTTTGGTATGTTGTTGGCTGACATTGCCTTCATTTCTCTGTGTGTGAGCATGCCCAGTATGTCCTTCTGTATTGAATGTGTGGATCGATTCTAGGTAGTTTGTACTGCCATGCAGACCTTTGTGTTGTACACCTACAGGTAGCATACTGTTTCTGCAGGGTATCCGTCAATCATTTGGCAATATGGGGACAAACTATGCAGTGGATAGTGTGTACTGTAGGTGACTGTGTCTGTGCTGCTTCAGCTGTTTGGTACTGCTGTTAGCAGATATATTCAGACATGTGTACTGTTATACACAGTGATGTTTTCTGTCCTCATGTACTGTCAGGTGGACATTCTTGCTCACAGTGATGACTTGGGGGAGAAGGTTGACTGCAGCTGTATCCAGTATTGTGGGCAGACACCTACGTATTCATGGTAAGTTATGCCATTCTGGAGGGGGGAGTTGCAGACACTTGGTGCTGGGTTTGTGTATCCAGTTCAGCACCTTGGTACAGTGCTGGCAGAGGATCCCATATTTGTCCACCCATCATCATCATGGCAGTATGTTGAGGTGGCCTTATCTTGATGTGGCAATACCTCACAGCTGTACAGATTTGCACATGTTAGCCAGAGGCAGGGGCCATGGCTCAGAACATTTTCCCTCTTGTGGTATACAGGCAGGTGTGTAGCCACCCATTTATGTGTTTGCAGCCAGGGATAGTGTGCAGACAGCTTGGTGTTGGACCCTGCACATTCCATGCTGTCCATGCTCCCACACCCCCCTCTGTTATTCTAACCTCTTCCATACATTACGCATACATTATCTGATATTTTCCCTAAGGGTATCACCACATCACAGGTGTGTGCTAGTGTTAGTCCACAGTTCATGCAGTGGGATATGGTGGACATGTTACTGTGGTTTGTCCACATGACCTTGCATATGGCTTACAAGAAGTGTGTTATGTTGTTATTTGGGTGTCCATGAGTTGGGAACTGCTGATTGAGAGCTCAGTGTCTGTTATTCTAAAAGTGTATTAGTTCTGGTTTAAGCACTTGGGCTTCAGGCCAGTTATTTTACGTTAAGAAGGATTGCGGTCTGCACTCTTGTGGGAGGAGAGGCTGGACTCTGCCCTTCTGAGCAGGGAATTTCTGGTTAGAGGCTTATAGTGCCTGCATATTCTAACTGTTTCTTACTGAAATTGGTACACCTTCTTTGCTGTAGCATAGACTAGATCCAGGCCTGCTGAATCTAGCTTTGTTTGTATGCTTGTTGTTTGTTTATTTCCCTGAAATGCTAATTCCACCTAAAACGCCTTTAGCACTTCTGTGGATCCCTAGTGATATCTGCATTGCTTACTGTACTTATTTCCTTGTTTCACTTGAAAGAAAGTTACTGTTTGTCGTTTTTGCATTTAAGTTACCTGTAGCACATTGCATTTAAGTTACCTGACACTTGCTCACTAAAGCAATTATATAACTCAGCTCTAAAAAATTAAAAGCACTACACCCTCACAAACTCCCCTTGAGTACCTTGTTCCCCATTGGCCCTTTTTTTCAATTATAAAGGAATTCCCAATACTATTCTAGCATGTCCAAAGGTCAGTTGTCAATTTCCTCTCCGGTCCAGCTGGTGAATCTGGGAATCTTGAGGCAATGTTACAACTGCTTCATGTACACAGACAACCCTCTCCTCCTCCCAACAAATTCCAACACATGTGAGAGATGCAACCATATAACCAAATTGGAGGCTAAGCTCTCTCAACTCAGTACTGGCGTAACCAGTCAGGAGGAGAAGGAAACCACACTCACTACAATTCCAGTCTCACAGACCTACCACGACAACAAACCAAACACATAAACACACAAAAACATACTCGGAGGCTCTAAATAAAAATCTGCCTAAGCAGCAGAGACCTCCAAAGCAGACACCCAAGCAACGGCTACCCCAAAACAAAACACGTGCAACACATAGCTCACAAAGCCAGTGTGCCAAACAGTCATAGCCCTTAAAGCTAAACAACACACCTGATACACTTGTAATAGGTGACTCTATCGTCAGGCACACTCACGTCCCGCTCACCAGGCTGAACAAGGAGAAGGTCACGGTGAGCTGCCTGTCGGGGGCTAGGATCCGCCACATAACACAAGCACTCAGGTCACTCCAAGGCAAGTACAAATATGACTCAGTCATTGTCCGTGCTGGTGTGAATGACCTGAGACGTACCTCCCTGGACTACATGAAAAGAGACATAGAGGAGCTCTCTGAGCATGTAGCCCAGGCCAGTATGACCCTGACCTTGAGTAGCATCTTACCCTCACCAAGAATGATGCCACAATATGAAGACAAGATGATCAATTTCAACAATTGGCTTAAGCGTTGGTGTCATTCAAAGGGGATCCAATGCCTGTCGGCCTGGGATGACATGCTCGACAAGCCACGATGCTTCGCTAGGGATGGCTTGCACCTGTCACCCTTGGGCTTTCGGATATTGGCAAAGGCTCTTGCTACCCCCATAGTGCCTTTTTTAGGCAAGGCTCAAAAGACAAACCCACCTCCATAGGTATCACAAGGGATAAGAAACTAAGAGTAATGCTACTCAACGCCAGAAGTCTAAACCTCAAGATGCACGCACTCGAAACTCTCCTTAGCATGGAGAACATCGATATCTGTGCACTAACAGAAACCTGGTTCAAGGCTCCCGAGAGCACCCCAGCACTACCAGGTTATACCTCATACCATGCTTTTTGGCCCCAAAACTTGGACCGAACCACAAAAGGAGGGGTAGTATCAATATTCGTCAAAGATACCCACACCTCCAGGTTGGTGGCACAGCACGAAGCATCAGAGACTATCCATGTGCAACTAACTGTGGGTAAAACTGCCTTCCAGTTTATAGCCTGCTACAGACCACCCTCCCAAACACAGGAGCCCCACTTGGCCTTCCTGAGAATACTGGAAAATATGAAGGTCTCTCCAAACACCATTATATTGGGCGACTTCAACTACCCAAACATAGACTGGGAGCATTACTCTAGCTCCAACACCCTAGCCCAAAGGTTCCTAGAATTTATAAACTCAAATGCTATGGAACAACCTGTTACCACTCCCACAAGAGGGGAAAACATACTGGACCTGATCATCACCAACATGGGGACACTATGCTCCAGACCAGAAGTGTATCCCTCACTGGTAAGATCAGACCATAAACTAATCTCACTGGATATTCACATCCCGACCCCACCCCCTGCCCAGAAAACCACAGTGAAAAACTTCTCTAAAGCAAATTTCACACGCCTCAAAATCAAGGCAAAATCCTTCAAAGCCCCCGGGCCTGTGGAAAATACAGTCCAGACCGCAGAATCCTTTATAAACACATTCTATGAACACCTTCAGGAATGCATGGATCATGCAATCCCAAATAAAACCGAGACCCAATCCTCCAAAGGCAGACGTCCTGTCTGGTGGACCCAGCCATAAACAAACTATACAATAGAAGGAGTAAGCTACTACATGATAGAGCAAAATCCCAAAAAGGGAAGGCATCTCTGATCAGTATTAGCAAAGAACTACGGGCACTCATAAAATCATCTAAGGCCAGCTTCGAGAGAAAAATTACACAGGACACTAAGGATAATCACAAGGCTTTCTTTAGTTATGTTAGGAACCTGGGTGGGAATTCCCAGATATGCTCAGAATTAGTCCAAAATGACAAAAAATACACCGAGCCCACAGACATTGCCAACATCCTAGCTGACAGGTTCAGTGCAAACTTCTCCCCCCTCTCCCCACCAAAAGGGCAAATATCTATCCCAACAGAGTGCTGCCCCCCTGACATCTCAGATGCTCAGGTAAGAGCCGCCCTCTCCAAAGCAAAAAACACAGCATCAATGGGACCAGATGGTGTCCCGGCCATGCGATCACATGAACTCCAAGAAGAGCTAAACCTAAACATAAAACTACTGTTCAATCTTAGCCTTACTACAGGATATGAACCCAAAGAGTGGCGTACAGCAGCAGTGGTCCCTCTCCACAAAGGTGGAGCCTCAACGGATCCCGGAAACTATCGCCCCATAAGCCTGACTAGCTTGGTCTGCAAAGCTATGGAAAGGATCATCATGGACCTCATAAATAAAGATATTGGGGACCTACAGACACTGGATCCTACCCAGTTTGGCTTTGTTAAGGGCAGATCCTGCCTCTTAAACCTGGTCAATTTCTTTGAAACAGTCACCAAGGCCATTGACGAGGGGAAGGTGGTCCACACAGCCTACCTGGACCTCGCAAAAGCCTTCGATACAATACCCCACTCGGGCATTATAGATAAGCTCACCAGCTTAAATATAAACCCCTATGTCACTAGATGGGTTGCAAACTTGCTCAAGGACAGAACCCACATGGTTAGAATTGCTGGAGCCATGTCTGACTCCAAACCAGTTACAAGTGGCATCCCACAAGGCTCAGTCCTGGGACCTCTCTTGTTCGGTATATATTTCTCGGCGGTACAAGCCAACACGGCAGGACTGTGGCTGACCAAGTTCGCAAATGACTGCAAACTGGGTGCCATAATCAACTCTCCAGCCGACACAAGCATCCTCCAAAAGGGCCTCATAGAAACAGACAACTGGTGCCAGAGCCATGGCCTCAAGCTAAATGCCAAAAAGTGTATAGTCATGGCCTTTGGCAAAAACAAAGTGCCCACAAATTACCACATAGGTGGTAATCCATTAAGTACAGAAGAAGTCATTAGGGACCTGGGGACCCAAGTTCATAGCAATCTCTCATTTGACAACCACGTGGCCAAAGTGGTTAGAAAAACATTTTATATAGCCCACCTAATCATGAAGGGATTCACATCTAGATCAGGGGAGGTCATCGTACTTCTTTACTCATCCCTCATCAGGCCCATAATTGAGTACAATGCCCCTTTTGGGATGTACCTTACCAGACACCTGCAGCAACTGGAAAGACCCCAAAAGTACCTCACCAAGAGGATCAAAGGGCTCAAACAGATGCCATATGCTGCCCGGTTAAAGAAACTCCAGCTCTACTCAGTGGCATACCGCCTGCTCAGAGACGATCTGTGCCTGACGTATAAAGCCATGTCCAACCCGGAATTAATGGACATGCTGCACCTCAGAAAATCCAAATCCCATCGAGCTACGCTCGAGAGACTTGAACCTCAGCACTGAAATAAATAGGACATGCTGGAGGGACAGATTCATAACCGAGAGGCTCCCTTCACTCTGGAATAAAATCCCAGTCCAGGTTAGGCAGAGTCCCACATTGACTCTCTTCAAGAGGAATCTTGATGAGTGGATGGGAGATCGTAGGTTTACCCCGGCTATCACTTCTGTGTCACTGTTAGACAGAGGCACAGTATACTAATCTCAAAAAAAGGCATAGCAAAATTAATTTAAAATGGGTGGCGAAAGCCAAACACACTCTGGCTAGGCTTATAAATGCCCTACGGCAGATAGCCTAGTATGAACCTATGAACCTATGAACCTATAACATGCATTGGCAGTACATGTGAGACATGGGCCTTTGGCAAGTGCCTGTGGGGCATTAGGTGTTGATGTAGGCCAGATGTTGCAGTTTATTGCATTCTGTCAGTCCTACAGTCCCAGACCACCATACAGTATATTCCCCTGGGGTGACAGGGTAGATGTGATAGTTATTCATACCAATACCTTCTATCAGTCATGATACTGTGGTATGGATGCTGGCAGGGTGCTACCTACAGCTAGGGACACACCTGCATGGGACAGCTGCACTGCATGCTGCAGTCTTCCGCTATTGCCATATACAGGCGGGGTCATACTGTACCCATTCCCCACAGCAGATATATTGCCAGAGAGGTGCCTGTGGGTGGTGTTTGTGTGGCTGGGTGCATGTGCGCTGTGGACACTACTTGCATCTGACACACAGATATGCATGGGGCATTGCAGTTATGCTGGCATGTGCAGGTACATCAGCTGATTCCCAATACATCAGTCCTACTTCCTTTGTGATCTGCAGGTGTTTAGGCAGACATCACCGGTATCCCCTACTACAGGTCCTGTTACTGTGATGCATACCTGTATGTACAAATCCAAGGGTGTCACCATTTCACAGTGACACAATATATACTGTATGCATGGGGTACTTTCCCCTGTGTATTGCTTGTATATCTAGCCCAATAGTCATGCCATGTCAGTCTTTCAGATGGTGACACATATTACCACCATACATTTACAATGGCTTACTGCTAGCATGTGTTATACTGGTGTGGATTGCCTTTGGCACTGCAGTCATGAGGGTTTGTCCCTGTTATCAGCAATAGTGGGAAATGGCCACCAGGTCTTACCTCAACATGCATACATACTGACCACTCTCACACATTATGAAATACACACCATCCTAACACACACAGACCTGCATATTGTGAAAATGCTACAACCTATCCTGCTACCTTGGCCACATCTGGCCATCTGTGCTCCACTCGTATTATACCTACTCATACATGTTACTACATTTCTACACAAGCTTGAGGGGGGCACACCTGAGTGTCACTACATTTCTACACTGGATTGTGGGAACGGGCAGACCTGTCTGTTTCCACATGTCTACATAGGTGTGTGTGTGTGTGGGGGGGGGGGGGTGGCACTCCTAACTGTTACTACATTTCTACATAGGATTGTGAGGGGACACACCTGACTGTTTTTACATTTCTACACAGGATTGGGAGGGGGGACACCTGTCTGTTTCTACATTTCTACACATGATTGTGGGGTCACACCTTACTGTTTCTACATATCTACGTAGGATAGGGGGCACACATCTGGCACATTCACACATTTGTTATAACTGTACTGGTATGTCAGGTACTCCATTTCATTCTGTATTCTAACCTATCATACTGACTAGAGGCATATCAGTGTACTACAGGTATTAGCTTTGGTTGCCCTACATATTAGTGTCTGACTTCCTATGCTTCAGAACTAACATCCCACTGCCTGACCTGCTGTAGTCTGTCTGTATAGGCCGGGGGGGGGGGTTACCCTTAGACATCATTCAGAGGCCATAGCACATACTCTGTTTGGGTTTGTCTACACCTGTCCTGCTGGCTGAGACTGTTGTTGGGTATGTGAACCTCCCTGACTGGCATTTGTGAGTCATATAGACACCATGTCACCCAGTACATTTCCTGCAGTGGGTTTTGTCACCCTGTGTAGTACTGGCTACTATGGTGACTCCAGTATGTGTTACAGATGTCATGGAGCCACTATGGGTGTCTACTATCTTCTGCCATAACATTCAGCCACCCGGTTCCCTTGCATGCTCACATCCATACCATAGATACAGGTTATGACACATTCTACTCCTTTTGGCAATTGGTAGGTTGATTGACTTACCTTGTGGGTGTGCCAGGATTGAGGATGGTGCTGGAGGGCTGCCTGTGTCGGATGCACATACTACACTCCCTATACATAGTTGAGCACAGGTAGTGTCATGTTTGGCATCCCTTTTACTATATGTGCGAGTTAGAGAGAGGTGTCATTCCCTGGGTTCCCTACTGTGTCAGTGTATGTGCTATGCATTGTCTCCTTGCCATGGCCTGGGCATACTGGGCACACCTCCATCTGCCTACTGGGGCAGGCTCAGGTTGTTCCTCTTTCGAGTCACTCTGTACCTGTGCAGGCCTTGGCATTGGTGGGGGGGGCTGTGTGGCCCTGCCCCGTGCTGTTCCTGCTGCAGCTGTTTTCACAGGATCATATTGTGTAGCATTTCACACACCATAACAATTTGGGTACATGTAGCTGATGAGTACTGCAAGGCTCCACTGGATGTGTCCAGACAATTGAACCATGACATGAGCATCCCAAACCCATGCTCTGTTATAAGTTTGGTCTGTGTGTGTGTGCCTCATTATGGCATTCTTGTTCATGTGTGTGTACATTTCTGATGGTTATCATCAGCCATGGCACCAGTGTGTAACCAGAATCCCCCACTAGGTGACCATAGGGAACATTCCCATTGGCAAATATCTGGTACAGCTGCGTCAGATGCCAAATGTGGGAATCATGATAGCTTCCAGGCCAGCCAGCACACACATTCATTATAATGCCCTGGGCATCACACACGACCTGGCAGTTGATGGAGTGGAGGCCCCTGCGATTGATGTAGGCCCTACCCTGATCAACGTGTGGTGCTTTGATGCATATTTGTGTGCAGTCTATAGCACCCACTACCTCAGGGTATTCTGCTATTTGGTGGAAGAGATGCATATTGCTGGCCAATACGTCATGGGTGTTGAGGAAATATATGTGCTCACTGGCATGTGCTGACATGGCATCCAGGAACTGGTGGAATACTCTGGATGCTGATGTCTGTGAGATCCCCATGATATCCCCAGTTGAGCTTTGGAAGGTAACTGTGGCTAGTATTCCTAGGCCTACACATACCATGGTATCCACTGGGATGGGTTCCCCTCGGTCAGTTTGGTGTGTCAAGCATGGCCGTCACAGCTCAACAAATTGCTGTAGGAGGTCTATATCCACCCTATAGTGCTCCACTATCTCCAGCTCATGTAACCCCTGATAGGTTACCTTGGGTCTGTACACTCTTCTCCGTCTCCTCACTGTGGGATGATCGGCAGCATTCACATCCTCACCACCCTCAGCCTCTTGCACATGTTGTTCTATGTTGCCTGTTACAGTCCCTCTCATTTTGTAGTTTTGTTTGTTAAATGTTCCCCACTTGTATACCCCGGTGGTGTAGAGTATGGGAAAAAACAGAGGGAAAGGTCTTTGCATAGTTTATAGTAGTGCTTTGGGCTCGGCTGGTCTGCTGCCTGTGTAATTGGCTGATTCTGATACATTTCACCTGCCAGCTATGCTAGTTCTTCTTGATTACCTTCCTACTGCTGCTTTCCCTTCCCATTGCCTTCCTGTTTAAGCCTGGGGGTGCGCCACGCAAACAGAGTGCTCAAATCTGCACAGTGCTGCTATTTCCTAGTTTAACTTTTTTCTCTTCCTTTAAAACCCGGTGCGCAGCGCGCACATGTGCTTAGGCAATGAAAAGAATGCTAGGCAGATTCAAACACACCCCCTTGCTTAGCTGTGCTAAGCTAAGAGCAAACCCGAGCCATAGGGCTCCAATCCATTTACAGTATGCCTGACACCTCCCCCATGATGTCACCTAACCTTAGGCTTGCACCAAGCTATTCCTACTCTTACACTGTTGGGATCTGACTAGCATGCTGGGGAAAACTGGGATTCACTATCATTCCCCTCATTTGCATAGGATTGCCATTTAATGCATAGTTACATGTCTCACACTGAGCCTCCCCCCTTAGCAACCACTACTCACTGGCCATGTAGTCTTCTGCCTGCCACTGACTTTCATGGCAGAATAGTGATTTTAGTTAGAATGCTTATTTTAGGTTTATTTTATTATTTTCCCCCGATCCCGTTTGCACTCCACTGCCCTACGTTTAAACAGCTGAGATCGGCAAAATAAAAAAACTTTTTTTTTTATTTTTTAGGCTGTTTGCAATGCCAATGGCCTTATACTTGGCCATTGGCATGCTTCCTGACTGATATGCAGCCTTTATTTGGAGCTGTCACAGCTCCGTTGTAGATTTTGCAGAAATGTACTCGGTTACTAACCGAGTACATTTCTGCAGATTGCACTAGTCCTGCATGGCCGGTTTCAAGCTTCCTGTATCCCAAATTGACTTAATTTGCATGGATGTATCCTGCAAATGGATTGATTTGTATATGGAGGCCTAGTCCATGCAGGACCAGTGCAGAAGCACTCGTGCACGCCCCTGCAGGCTGTTCCTGGCTCGCACGGCAGACATATTGCCTGCTAGAGTTCTTGCACTAATCGTGCATGCCGTGCAAGGCATTCAGAATCCGGGGGATTGTGTTTATACATTATACTGCACTTCTATCTTCATAAGTAGAATTAAAATCCTGCTGCTCATATTTTGAACTCTGTCTAGTGTCTTAATCTTGTAGTTTCATTTTAGTTGTGGCATAACTGTGAACTGCTGCCAGATTTGAGCCTCATTTATTCATTTATTACTGCATTTTTCATGAACAGTGTTACTGCATAGTCTAGTACCTTAGACTGTGGCAGAATTGCAGTAGTGAGAGTACTGTATATTCCGCTTGAGGATTTATGCTTCAGTGCTTTTACAGCTATCTATAGTCCATTTTTGCTGTTACAGTATTATATTCTGCCCACGATTTACCTGATAGCTGTATTCCAGTCCCTTTCTCTTCCCTTGTTCTTTGTGTCTGCCCCATCCTACAATGATACATTAAGCTAAAGTTTATGAAATTCTAAACTACGTGGGGTCATTGACCTGTTGTTCAGAGTCATAGGATTACAGCTCCAGTATTGACTTTATTTGATTACTTCCATTTCTAGTTAGCCTGCTTCTTGCAGCATACCTTTTTCCTAAACCTTCCTCCCTTTTCTCTGTTGTAATTTTAAAAGGCTGTGCCTTTGACCTCCACCCCTATTGTCCCTTCCTGCCCTCTTTCATTGCATTATCTGTTGTGTAAGCTATGTAAGTACTCTTCCCACCATTGCTTTTGATAAATCCATAATACTGAGTGCCCCAAACCAGTACTGCTCTTTAGTACCAGCAACTCAGTGAGTGCAGAGCAATCACTTTGCTCATTTAGTAGCATAGAGTAGCTAGTTTGTTTTTTGAGGAGCACTGTCCCTTGAATCTAGTATTAATAAAGCCTAGTCTAATCTGTAGTCCCAAAGCACCCTTAGTCAGCCTATTAGTAAGGGTATGGCATCTGGGTACAGGGATGTGATCATTCCGCTGTATTTGGCACTTATTAGGCTGATCATTGAATATAAGGCCCTCTTCGGTATGTATCACAATGTTTTCTCATCAATCTGTGCAGACCATTTCAAAACCTTGTTCCTCTTGTCTGTGGCATACAGGTTACCGAGGGAGCAGTCTCTGCCTTGGTTAAAGAGCTTCATGTTATCCTTTCAGACCTACTGAGCGTTTCTGAGTAAAAAACACAAAAACATAGACATCCACTGATAGAACATGTTGGAGGGATATATTTGTATCACAGACAATACCATTTCACATCACCACAGTAGTCAGAAAGTCCTTCTACGTGGCACACCTCATTATAAAAGGGTTTTCATCCAGGAAAAAAGAGGTCATTGTTCCTCTCTACTCGACACTCATTAGACCCATTATAGAGTACAACGCCCCTTTTGGAATGTACCTCACAAGACATCTGCAGCAGCTGGAATGGTCGCAGAAGTACCTCACAAAGAGGATTACTGACCTCAAACAGATGCCCTACACTGGCCGTCTCAAAAAACTCCAGCTTTACTCTGTAGCATATCACCTACTCGAGGTGATCTCTGCCTAATATATAAAGCTATGTGAAACCCAGAGCTGTTGGACATGCTACACCTAAAGAAATCACAATCCCTCTGAGCTACATGCTCTAGGGACCTAAACCTTGTCACCACAAAAAACAGGACATGTTGGAGGGATAGATTCCTGTCTCAGAGACTTCCCATACTCTGGAATAGTCTACCCATCTATGTCAAGCAAAGTTCTTCATTAGTACTCTTCAAGAAAAATCTTGATGAGTGGATGGGAAATAGGAAATACATCCCGGGGATCACTTCTGTGCCTCTGCTAGACAGTGGCACAGGAAAATAACTTTCTTGGGTGGCGTAAGCCAGGGAACCTTGTTGGCTAGGCTTACATAGGCCCTTGGGCCAAAAGCCTAGTACCTACCTATGAACATATTTCTCTGGAATCATCTTCTTCTCCATATAAAGCAAAGTATTTCTCTTATACTACTAAAATGTAATCTGGATGGCTGGATAGGGAATTTCAAATTCATCATTGGTTTAGCACACTTGCCATCATGGGTAGGAAAAATATGTAAATGTTCTGTTTGTCTCTGGGTTATATTCAAACTTAAAATTTAAGGGCTAAAAATTACATGGGAATGTATGACTATGGTTCTTAAGATCTTTGCAGATCAATAGCTATGAAGTTATGGAGAAACACTCAGTGTAACAATTTGAAGGATCTAAATAACACACAAGTTGCCAGGGATCTAATGAATGTGCAGTACAAGCAATTGTTCTGAAACTAAATAAACTGCAAAAAATGGTAAAGAAGGTGGAAAATCTCAGGAAAAGATTTAGAAAAAGCCAGGCACCTCTTTAAAACTGAGATTCAGTTACTTCAGTCACACAAACAATGAAAAAGTTATAACATCTGATAAAGTAAGCAAAACAGTATTGAGAACATCAACATGATTATATGTTCATCAAAACTAGTTGCATTCCAGGTAAATATGAAGAGTTTGAGGTTCAAAATGACAGAAATATTCTCTCTGATAACGTGCTTTAGCTTTCTCTCCAGGAGGTTTGAGAAAAGATAATGAGAGGAAAAAGTCAATGGACAAGTGATATAAGTGATGTTAATTTGGGGAATTAAGGTGAGACATGCAGTAAGAAAGCAGGTGAAACTCTAGCCAGTAATATCTACCCCTCAGAAACACCAATAAGTTGCTCCCTGCCACTGAATAATCACTACTACTCTCAGCATGTTTTATACCATGATTAGCAAACCAACTAAAACAAAGGCAAAAATTATGATAAAGAGTGAAAAGTTACATGAGAGACAGTCTTATTGGCGTTATGGTGATGCAATCTAACAAATTACCAAGGAAAAATACTCAGCATACCAAAATGGGTAATCTATTAAACACAAAAGTAGCCAGGAGCTGACAGATACACAAAATAAGCAATTTTAACTGATACTAAGTAAATAGGGAGAAAGTTGTAATGAAGGTGCAAAATCACAGAAAAAAATGTGATTAACCAGAAGGGAGTCCAAACAGATTTAGACACTATTTAAAACACAAAACCAATAACTTTAGCCACAGAAACAGTTTAAACATTCCATGTAGAACATATTGTTTAAGTCTTATATCCCTTTAGTAAGGTATCTCTGTGGATGTTCCATTTGTTACATGTGTATGGACAGATACATATTCAATGGTTGACCTAATGAGGGCTGAGTAAAAGTGTGAAGGCATCCCTAGATCTAGACACAATCTCATTATTTATAAGCTGGTAGCATTGTTGCCTCACCGGTGCCGCAAGAGGTTCTCTCGTTCAGTTCTCGGCTGGAGTGCGGGGAGTGCCTTCTGTGTGGAGTCTGCATGTCCTCCCCACGATTGGGTGGGAGTATGAAAGACATGCATAAATGGGCATGCCTTCATTGAAGGTTGAATGTCGAGCTGGCACCTCGGCGTTCGTGAAAATCTACTGCCAATCATTAGCAGACCGGAGTTTCGCTGTGGCGACCCCTAACCGGGAAAAGCCGAAAGACAACAACAACAATATAAAAAGTCTTATTTATTGCAATGGACACAGTTTGATAAATAACCAAAAAATAATAAAAGCATCAAAATGATTGCAAATGTAACAAAACTAGTTACTTTCCTGGTTAATATGAGAAGTCAGAGTTCCTCAAAGCTGGGTGAGGTTCCCACTGTTTGGGATAATTTTTAACCTGATTTCAGACAGCCCTGAAGTGCCAAGGATATGTACTTTTGCATTCATACTGTCTTAGTATGATACTTCTGCACTTGTGCTTGGTTAACTATTGATCTGAGTGGAAATAGCTCTGGTTTAACTTTAGCTGGAATAGAGGAGTACCTTGTTCAATAAATAAGCAAAAAGTACTGAAAGCACCAAAACGATTACAAGTGCAACAAAAATGGTTACTTTCCTGGTTAATATGAGAAGTATGAGCGCGGAGCTGGGTGAGCTCACCACTGGTAGGGTACATGAGCGCGGAGCTGGGTGAGCTCACCACTGGTAGGGTACATGAGCGCGGAGCTGGGTGAGCTCACCACTGGTAGGGTACATGAGCGCGGAGCTGGGTGAGCTCACCACTGGTAGGGTACATGAGCGCGGAGCTGGGTGAGCTCACCACTGGTAGGGTACATGAGCGCGGAGCTGGGTGAGCTCACCACTGGTAGGGTACTTTTTAAAATAATTTGACAAACTATCAGCCCTGAAACACCTGGGATAACTATTTTTGCATTCATATTGTCTAAATGTGATAGCTTTGCACTTACTTTTGGTATATTATTTGTGATCTTAATGAAAATAGCCCTGGTTTTAACTCTAGTTGGATAAGAGAAGAACCTACTCTTGTGTAGGCCTCTTAGCACTGTAAGAATCTATTATATATTAACTGTGTTTGTGAAGCGCTCCTCCTGTTTAGGCATGTACTGTATAGACCCAAGCACTTATAACCTTAACTTACACTACTCCCTCACTTCCTAGTGGGCTTAATAATCACTGCTCAAAGAGCCCGTGGTTTGCTCAAAGAGTTGTGTCAATCTTTATATGTAAACTTGGATTGTTTGTTTGTTTTAGACAGATAGCACTGTAGTAAATCAACTCTAAACCCCACTTTGGTCATGGCCCCTGTAGCCAATGTTAGTAAGCATCTGGTACTATGGATTTGCACTTTCCAGCTGCCCCTGTAGCCAGCTTGTTTGAACATCTCTGCTTGATCTTTTTCTCTAACAAAACAGTATTCAAATAATCTACAATGAAAAACAGATACAAGCCTTGAAAGTTATCCACAAGCCATCATTGAAAATGTAGACTATAAACTCATCTCAGTAGAGACAGGCCCCAGATGAACCTCGTGAGGCACATGTCATTTCTAGAAATGCTGCACAAAACAAACAGGCTTTCGGAGGCTATAGTTGGCTCTTCTGGCACACCCAGTGCTGCTCTCTGATCTACTGCAGTCACATAAAAAGGTCGGTTTAATCTGACGCTCCTCACCACAAGAGGTACATGAGGTCCTAAAGCCCATCTTCTCCCTGATGTTCTTTATGTGAGAGGTAATAAATAAGCAAGTAAAATAAACAAAAATGAGCTGCCCACATTGTTCCTGGGGGGCTGCCCCCACCCCAGCTATGTTAACACAGGCATTATACAAGAGGAGATAGACAAGGCAACCCATAAATGGATTTTTAATAACCATAAATACTAGGAAACTGAGGATACATCCAGCCTGTGTACCCATGCCTTGAATAGTTTTCCTATAAACTACTCCATTTAGGACAAACAGACTGAAGAACCTGTGTTGTTGATTTATGTAACAGAGCATCAAGATACAGCAGTAGTGCTGACAGCTCTTCTTGTATTGTTGAGGAATCTGAAAAATCTGCCAGAGCTTGAAACTTCAAATGTTACTGTACTATCTTTTGATACTTAAACAACTGTACATGCATGTGTGGCAGCTGGCAAATGCTGATGATCCCCCAACACTAAACTGGCCTGAAACAAAATCCATTTTAGGCCTACTATATAGGCTAGTCTGCACTGACTAGTAACTGATGAGCAATGGAATTCTTTATGGAAGATACTGTTATTTCATCATAGAGGATACAGTCAGCTCATGCTTCCCTTGACTGACTTGCAACCACATAAACAAAATAGTGCTTCATGATTACTTTCTTTGCGATAAAACATAGCAAATGTAAGCAGACTCACAGACTCCCACAACATTTTTCTTGTCCAAAGGCTAAATGAGCACTACCTCCACCATTTTACCTTAACTGTTTTCATGGTAAAAGTGAAAGCAGCCTTGTACATTCACTATACCTCTAGCCTACCCCTTTCCCACCCAATCCCCATATCAGTAAATGTTTGGACAATTCTAGTCACATCTCCTTAAAGTATTGATTATAACAAGACAGATGCCAAAGCTTAAACCAGTCCTTGTTTTACAAGTCAGAACCCGAGCAGTGTCTGAGCCAAAGCCCTTCCCTTGATGTATCGGTCAAAACAAAAAACAATCCTTTGAGCTATTTGCTAAAACTACTCCAATCTTATTATCACTTAACAATATCAAAAATAAAACTAAATTATTGAAAACACCAATCATCAGCAGCCTACATATTCAAATCAAACCATTTTGTAAACCCATCGAACTTCTAAATAACCTAATTTAACTTATGTGTTCTTCATACAGTTAACCACTAACTTCCTGTTCATCAATTTAACCTACTCTAACTTTTATCAGTATATGTACTCTTACTCGTCAACTTCCTAATTATCTGTTTCAATAAAATAAAATAAGTACACTTGTCTATCCATATTACTAATCATCCTTACATAACCTGCAGCATACCATATCACACCTCTTCCACCTACCTGCTCTGCACAAAAAACACCCTCATAATAGTAGTCATACAATTAGCATCCTATTCTCCCCATAAAATACTTTAATGAGGAGACTTGCACCTCATTCTAGGACCATACAATGTTAAAATGTACTCTGAACCTGATATTAGATATTGTAGTAGCACACTCCAAAAAAAAAAAAAAAAGAGAGAGAGAGAGAGAGAGAGAGAGAAACAGAGAAAATCAACATCATGGAACCTGAACCTGGCCTTAAGGTGCACAACATTAACAACCACAGTCTTTGTAAAAAAACACACATGGATTGCTTACCATAACTGATATATATCAGTAACAACTTAAACTTTATTAAAAATAACATATTACAGATGAAGAAATTATTCCATTAGGATACTACATAATATGGAATGGTTGTATAAATAAATGTGCAGCTGGAGTACCTATCATTTTCCCAAGTAACTTGAAAATATTAGTCTACCCCTATTCAGTGCACAAATTTGACTCCAAGAAATCAATAATATCACTTCTTAAACTAAATAAACACAAAATTGTCTACATCATTGGAGTTTACATACCACCTAACAGAAACTATATACCCACAATAGAAAATAAACTATGTTGTGTAAGCACCACTATAAAATACAAAACTTCTTCTCCTTAGACATCTTATTGTTGACTGGTCACACAGATCCTAAAATTACGTCAAAAGTAACATACATCTTTGTATGATTTATACAACAAATTGCAGAACCCACAGGATAAATAAGGCTACTCCTGTGCCTGGCTTGGACACCTGTGGCTACAAGATCTTGGATTGCATCTAAAACCATCTGTGGACCTACAAAGCTAATATAAGTATTTTTCTTTTTTCTATTTTTTTTTGTTTTTGTTTTTTCTTTGCAGTTGCTATAACCATCTCAGTGCTATTAACAGTTCTGTGCTGCATGTATTGATGTGGTTGAATTTAGCTTTGTTTTTCAACTTGCAATTGTTAAAAAGCAGCATATGTTTGTTACTGTACTGCGGTTAGGTCATTTTAACGTTACCCTGATATTTCCTAACCTCCTTCGGATACTGCAAAAGTTATTCTTAGCTTGCCAGAGTTCTCCTGAGCTTACCAAAATATTTTTAAGTTTTACAAAGTTTTTCTGTGTTTGTAGCGGTTTTCCTATGTCTGTGCCAATTTTTCTGTACACAAATGTACATTTCTCAGGGTTTGTGAACATATTTTTAAGGGGTCTTGAAACTGCAGAAGTTCTGCCTTTTGTTGTAAAGGCATTTATTACTGCACTTGATGTCAAAACCAGTTCACTTTACATTAAGAGAGTGATACTCAAATACAGTTACCTGTGCCATGTTCATAAGTAAACCTCTCCAGTTTAAAATCCTCTATAGGAAACTCTCTCCATAGTTTACTGCTGTTCATAGCTGCTCAAAGACCTGCTATTTTGCTTAGAAGGCAGCACCACTGCAGGTCATCTTATAGTATACTACTAAGCACTCTCACTTAGATCTTTAAGTGACTCTCCTCTACTCCTCCCCTTCAACTAAGGATCTGGTATAATGTATAGGAGCTTTCCTGTCATCTCTGTTTTTGGCCTGATGAATATGGGCATCCTGAGGCACTGTAGCAACTTCATTATGTTTACTGAAAACCATTTAATTTTAGAACAGACAAACACAATGTGTGAGAGATGTAGATATATAAATCTCATTAGAGGCAAAGCCCTCAAGTACACACATAAAAAAATGCAAACCAGGTTGTCAGCATTACACCCAAAACACTCACTACCAAAATTAATGAACAAACACGTAGATCCACATATGTGGAGGTACTCACATGTAATCTAATCACACCTCTGAAGCCTTCTAAAAGCATCTCTCAATGGTCCCGTGCACACTAAAAAAAGAGAGCACTTCACACAACTCATAACTCTGAAAATCGTAGTAGAATCATTTCCAAGCCCATTTGGCAACACACCATACAGCCAAATATTATAGTTATTGGGGATTCCATTGTAAGACATACTGATGTCTGCCTTACAAGGCTAAACAAGGAGAAGATCACAGTGAGTTGTCTGTCTGGAACCACTATCTGCCAGATCAAACATGCACTTAGGTCTTTAAACCACAAGTACCAGTATGACACAGTCATAGCCCATGTTGGTGTAAATGACATAAGATGTACCTTACTGGACTACTTGAAGACAGACATGATGTAGCTCTCTGAATATGTGGCCCAGGCAGGTATGAATCTAGCCTTGAGGAGCATCTTACCTTCACCAATGATGATGCCACAGTACCAGCAAAAAATGATTGATTTCAACAATTGATTTAGTTTCTGATGTTACAACAATGGGATCCAATATCTGTCAGCCCGGGGAGACATGATCAACAAATCACAATGCTTTGCCAGTGATGGTTTGCACTTGTTACCACTTGGCTTCTAGATACTGGAAAAACCTTTATCTATCCCCATAGTTCTATTTTTAGGCCATGCCAAGTTTTTAAACCCTACAGCATAACAAAACTCACTCGCAACTACTTAAAGGTATTGCTACTCAGTGCTAGGAGTTTAAATAAACCCTGCACACCCTGGAAGTATTCTTCATCTTAGAGAACATATGTGCAGTCACAGAAACATTGTTCAGAACCATGGACCGCACACTGGCTATCAAAAGTTACAATGCCTTTGATATGTTTTGATCCACCTCAGCTCAGGATAAAACTGAGGAAGGAGGTGTCTCACTGTTCATGAAAGGCAAGTACACTGCTAGACTGGTCCAACAACATTACTTGCTTGAGCTGCTCCATGCCCAACTAACCATAGGTGTGACTCACTATCATATCCTTGCTGGCTACAGATCCTCTAACATAAGTCTGGAAAACCATACCGCCTACTTAAAACCTACTGGAATCTCTTAACATTCTGCCTAACATCATACTTATGGGTGACTTTAACTACCCATCCATAATTCACCTGCCCAGAAGTTTTTGGACTTCATCAATGCAAAGACTCTGGAGCAAATAGTTAATTCCCCAACTAGATGTACAAATATGCTAGACCTGGTACTCACAAACATTGGGGTATATTGCTCCCTCCCATGCATTAACTAGTCCCTGGTAAGATCTGACCACAAAATGATCCCCTTTAGTATTAAAAATAACTGAAAAACCCCATCAAACTCCAGACATGTTAATAACTCTGTTAAGGCCAGTTACCTCAAACTAAGTGACAGCATATTAAACTTTCAAGACCCTATGAACCTAGATGACACTGAGGCTTCCTCTGAACTGTACATAAAAGCACTGTACAACCACACTCATAGCTGCATAGAGGAGGCAGTAGCTGTCCAAATCAAACCTGTGATTACTGGCAAAAATAAACCACCCTGGTGTACCCCTAGCAAAAAATAGGCTATTCAATAAAAGGAAAAAAATCCTCTCCAAAGCCCAGAAGGAACAGACAAAGCAGTTTAGAGAGCCTGTCAAATCTGCCAAAGAAAACCATGAGGCAAAGATAGCCTCCCAGGTGAAAAATAGCCATAAGGCTTTTTTAATTATGTTCATAACCTCAGAAAAAATGTTCAGCAATGTTAATCATGAATGGCGACACTTACATCAAGCCTGAAATTATAGCAAGCCTGCTGGCCAACACATTAATTTCAAACTTCTGTCCCCATCACCTCCAACCACACTCAAAGAAATACCCGCAGCCATCCCCCTACTAGTCATTACAAGGGAACAGGTCCTTACTGCACTTGCTAAAGCCAAAAACACAGACTCCAATGGCCTAACAAAGTTCCGGGATGCTTCTTAAATAGCTTAAAACAGAATCTATCAGGGCCACTAGAAACCCTCTTTAACCACAGCCTCTGGACTGGCTTTGTCTCATAAGAATGGAGGACTGCAACAGCCATCCATCTACACAAGGGGGACCCATCAACTGACCCAGGAAACTACAGACCCATAAGCTTGAAATATCTTATCTGCAAGGCCATGGAGAGAATTATTATGGACCTGATCAATAATGACAAAAACACTGGAACAAACCCAATTTGGCTTCTCAAAGAGAGGTCTTGCCTGCTCAACCTGGTGGACTTCTTCGAGAAAGTCTCCAGGGACATAAATCAGTGTAAAATGGTATATATAGCTAATCTAGACCGGGCCAAAACTTTCAGTACAATCCCTCAGTCAAGGATCATAGATAAACTTACCAAGTAAGGCATAAACCCCCTACATTGTCAGGTGGATTGCAAACTGGCTCACTGGCCAGACACATTTTATCTGGATAGTTGAATCCACATCCGATAAGAAACCTGCTACTAGTGGTGTCTCACATGGCTCAGTGTTGGGACCCCTCCTGTTTTTTGTATACATCTCTGAACTGAAGGCCAATACTGGGGGCCTCTGGCTCATCAAGGTCTCTGATCACTGTAAGCTGGGAGCAATCACTGAATCTCCACATGGTGTTGACATCCTACAAACAGGTCTAAAAATGACAAATGACTGGTGCCAAAACCATGGTCTGATAGTAAATGCTAAAAAATGAATAATCATACCCTTCAGTAAAGCAGATATCCCTAAAAATTATAATATTGACAGCACACCCCTAAAAGTAGACCCAGTGCTGAGGGACCTAGGAACACAGGTATATAGTAACCTAAACTCTGACCACCTGGTAGTGAGGAAATCCTTCTGTATGTCTCAACTTAGAAGTAAAGGTATGGCATCAAGATCAAAGGAAGTCTTAGTGCCACTGTACTCGGCCCTCATCAAGTCCATAATTGAGTAGAATGCTCTCTTCTGTGTGTACCTAGCCAGGCACTTGCAACAATTGGAGTGGCCCCAGAGGTTACTCACTAAAAAAATACAAAGCGTAAGACACATGTCTTATGCAGACCGACTAAAGGCACTATCCCTTTACTCCGACTCATATCATTTATTGAGAGGTGGCTTATGCCTGACCTACAAGGCATTCTCTGATCCAGCCCTGATAAAGATATTACATATTGGCAAAAAAAAATAAAAAATATATGAGTATTACATGATCCATGGAACTGAACCTTATTTGAGACTCTAGCAGAAATTACTGGAGAGACAGATTTGTATCCCAAAGGCTGCTTCGTCTGTGGAATAAACTTACCATATTCATATAACAAAGCCTGTCCCTCACTATCATCAAAAAGAACTTGGATAAATTAATGGGGTATTGTAAATTCACTCCCAGGGTACTGACAATGTCCCATATAGTCTGAAATGACTGAGAGCACCAATACCCAAATACCAGCTACCCTGATACTACCCTATCTCATATCTGGGGAATTAAGATATAATTCTGTCATGTCCTGAGTATTATTGGCTAGGCTTGTAAAGGCTCTTGTACTGTTAGCCTAGTAATCACCTATGAACCTATGAACCAAGAATAAAAAAAAATCATCATAGACTACATATTTACAACTAAACATAAAAATATTGTAAAACCAGGAATTCTCTCAGATTCCCTGAGTAACCTCTATCAAATTACATTATCAGACATCATCACACATCTAACTAAAAAGCATGACTAAATTCAATAAGACATTTAATTTCATTCCAAAACGATACAGACAGTCTAAAATTCTGTAATTAGCACCCCTTCAAAATTCACCCTCTGGATGACTGAGTGACCTACTTCAGTTTCACCTATCTATGTATCTTAAATCAGTAAGGCCCACTCTGCAGTAAATGTCTTCATATGTAGCCGCTAAGCATGCAGCCTAGGAAACCATTAAATGACCTGGCTGAGATTTACAGTTGCACCAAAGCACTCTCTGGTTAAGTAACTTGCTGATAGGCAAAAGAAGGTTGTGAGAATCAAGTCCCAGTTCCACCAGAAGTAGCTAATTAACAATTTATAGCCTTAATCTTCTCATATAAATGCTGGACATAAAGTTGCCACTAGGTTAACTCATAGCACAAAAGCCTTATAAAAAGGAGAGACAAGGCCTGGGTATTTTTCAGAAGCACTGAATTCTTGCAGACTATCAAAGCTACTAAACCTAGGAAATTCCACCAAAAAAGAAGTACACTTAGATATAAAAAATGCTACTGAAAACTGCAATCACCTTGTCATAACCTAAGCAACTCTGGTTAGTCATAAACTTTTCCAGCTATGGAAAAGCCTTAACTGAACCCCCTATCTAGTGAAAGAAGCACCTAATTAACTTGCAAACAAAACAAAAAGTACAAACGAGTTAATGCCAGCCTAGTCAAAATGAATATTTCAACACAATCCACTAACCCTGCCATAGATACTTGTGACATCAACATTTTCTCCTTAAAATTTGTCCTAACCAGTATTATTTAAAATACTTGAAGAACTAAAATCATTCACCCTAGGACTGGATAACCTAACAATGGAGTAGATAAAAATGGAATCTGAAGCACTGTCTTACCCCATTATCTATTCAAATCATCAGATCCATCCAGCAATCCTGCATGCAGACTCTTCTGAAAACCTCCTACATTATCCATCTACACAAAGGCTGAAATTAACTGTTTCATTACAGACTCATTACTATCCCCACTCACTCTCAAAAGTACTAGAAAGTTGTATCAAAATTCAACTCATGCAGTACTTTTTGAACAAACAATTGTTATCCCCCATTCAGCACAGCTTGTGACTACATCATAGAACAGAAACTGCCCTCATAACCTTCTTTGACTCATTCAGTCAGACAAAGAACTGATAGAGCACTCATTCTCAGCTGTATTCTTAGATATCTCAAAATCCTTTGCTGTGGTATCTCATAAATTCTTTTAGGACAAGCAACAAATACTTTTGCCTGGTTCACAAGCTACCTGAGTAGCAGGACACAATGTGTCAAATGGTAGGAATCCTTCTCAACTGACAAACCAGTTACAGTTAGAGTTCCAAAGGAATCCATCCTTAATCCATTACTGTTATAGACACAAGGCGCATAGTTTGATTCTCAGATGGAGTAACTGACTAGATTTAAGATGGCCCACAAGGGCAGTTAGCTTTGTACTAACCTCTGAATGCTACTTAAACTTTCAGGAGGGTTTGGAATGACAGTTATGACCTTTACATCACCGATACAAGGTACAGGGTTTGATTCTGATCTCTGGTTATTGACTAGGCTTGCTATAGCCTAAACATTTAACCTGTAAAACAAATACAGTACACATAAAAATATTAATTTTATTTAGTTGGAGTGCTTATTTGACTTGCTTCTATCTGACTATTGCTGATCTCTGTCTGCATTTGATTTTGAAGTTTTTCATTTAAGATTTGGTTACTTCTGTTTTATATTTTTCTTATATTGTATTTGTGTTGTTTTAAATATTTTTGTTCTGTTGGAGTTGTAAGAGGTCTTGTTTAGGGTCAGTTAGAAAAGGATTCCTTCATAGACAGTAAATAACATCCAGTTAATTAGCAGGAGGAGCTGAGAAACAACATTCCCCTTTAACTAGAAATTTTTGCAAGTATCTTTATAGGTTCATAGGTTAGTACTAGGCTAACTGCCCTTGGAAGCCATTTTAAGCCTAGCCAGTTATTCCTTGTGAGACTCAAACCCTGCACCTTGTGTTTGAAAGGCAAACACCTTAACCATTAGGCCACCCTCCCAACCTTATTTACCTGAAGTGCTTATTTGACTTGCTTTTGCCTGACTATTGCTGATCTCTGTCTGCATATGATTTTCCCACCCACCCAACCAACTGTTGTCATACTGTTAAACTTGGTGGCTTTTCAATTTGCCAGCCCTTACTATTAATCTCATTATACTGAGGATGGAGAGATCAGTTGGGAAGGCCCATCCCATTACTCTCTTAAACTTGAATTATCTTCTGTTTCCTCCCTTCCCACTTACTAAAAGAAAAAAATGCACTTTATTCAGCTGCTTTTACTGTATCTGTGCCTCTTCCTACTTTATTGCTTCATTTTGCTTTTTGCTGCTTGTTCTTAAAAAAGTATTCAGTTGCATTTATTACTGGTTGTTAGTGGCCTGATTCAATTGCAACTGTTATTCTAAGACTCTTGGCTTTAATTTAAGCACTTGGGCTTCAAACTGGTTACATTACATAAGGAAAGTTTGTGGTCTACACTCTTGTGGCAGAAGAGGTAGCTTACATCCTTCTAAGTTGGGAATTGCTGGCTGACAGCTTATTGTGTCTGTTACTCTAACAGTGTCTTAGTTCTGGTTTAAGCACTTGGGCTTCCAGACAGTAATTTTACATTAAGAAGGTTTATGGTTTACACTCTTGTGGGAGGACAGGGTAGTCACCGCCCTTCTGAACTGGACATTGCTGGTTGAAGGCTTATTGTGCCTGTTATTCCAAGTGTCTCTGTTATGGTTTAAGCTCAATTAACTGGAGATGTTCTGTGTTTGGCATCCTTTGCCAGAGGTTCAAATTGTTTCTGCTTGAATCCAAGCCAAACAAAAAAATTAGGCTTATTTTGAGTTTGATCTGCACTTTTTCATCTGTGTTTTACTGTTTTATTGCATTAATTTGTGCCGTTTGACTATTTCTTTTTGTGCCTGCTTATTACCTGCACTTGTTTTGCACTGAAATATTGCTTAGCTAGTATATACTCGATCCAGATTTGCTGAATATAGCCTGTTTTTCATATATTTGAACTCAAATCCAGCCATCTTACATTAAGAAAGGCTCCCCTGCACCCTTGGGGCAAAAGAGTGTGGGTATAGCCTTATCTGAGCTGGAGATTTCTGGAGGAAGGCTCATTGTGTGATCTCCTTTTTCCATATTAATTTAAAACTGTTTATTTTCCTCTGTATATAAGCCTCATATTTTTACTTTTTTTGCATTTTTTATTCAATTAACAAGAGCTGTTTTGCATTAGGTGTCCTTCGCCAGAGGTCCAGAGTGTTTCTGCTTGAATCCATGCCATCCAAAGTCAAGAACAAATAATTAAGCTTATTTTGAGTTTGATCTTCACTTTTTCATCTGTATTTTATTGTTTCATTGCATTGATGTGTGCCTTTTTTACCCTTTTTAGTGTCTGTGGCTGATTATTACCTGCACTTGTTTTGCACTGAAATATTCCTTAGTTAGCATAGACTAGATCCAGACTTGCTGAATTTAGCCTTTTTTCATACACTTGAACTCAAATCCAGCCATCTTACATTAGGAAGGGCTCCCCTGCACCCTTGTGGCAGAAGAGTGTGGATATAGCCTTGTCTGAGCTGGAGATTGTTGTAGGAAGGATCATTGCATGATCTCCTATTGGTAGACTAGTTTAAAATGGTTTAATTTCAACTGTATATAAGCCTCACATTTGTGCATAGCTGCACACCATGCAACAGGGATTAGTAGTGCCTTGTATAGATGCAAATCTATAGAAACTATTTTTTTACTAAACACTAGACAGTGAAACTCTCCTAGTTTCCCAGCTGCTCTGCAGGTAATGCAGCTGCACACTTCTGCACTGCATTCAACCCAGCTGAACACTGAACAACATTGCCCCACTTTGCATCCCTGATCTACTATAGAATAAGTCCCCTTGTTAATCCCAGAGCAATAACTAATTTAATTTGCCCTCAAAGAAATGAGTAATTAAGAATTACCTGCTACTATGAACAGTCAGTTTCCCAACATTTCTTCAGCCAGCCTTGTTGAAATGGGCATCCTGAGGCAATGTAGCAATTTTCTCAAGTGTACTGACAAACTCTTGCTCCTAAAGCAAACAATACAGTGTGAGAGATATAACTATACCATAAAACTAGAATCAGTCCTCTCATGTAAAAATAAACAAGACATCAAACAGGTTATCAGCACACACACCTGTCCACTCACACAAGAAAAGTTCAAGACACATAAACCCACATATGTGGAGGTACTCACTAAGAGTCTATCAAAAGACCAGTGACCTCCCAAGTGCAAACAACCTATACATACTGGGACACAAATAGAAGCCACCACTACATGTAATAACATATATCAATGTCTCAACAATTAAGCCCCTAAGGTAAAACACCTCAAAACCTAATGTCCTAGTCATAGACAACTCAATAGTGAGACACACAGATGTCCCCCTCACCAGGTTGGACAAGGAGAAGGTCACAGTCAGCTGCCTATCAGGTCCCAGGATCTGTCAAATCACACATGCACTCAAGTCACTCAGCAACAATTACCATTATGACTCTGTCATAGTACATGTTGGAGTGAATGACTTGAGATGTACTTCTCTGGACTATATGAAGAGGGACTTGATTGAACTCTCATATTTGTCCCAGGCAGGTATGTCCCTAGCCCTAAACAGCATTCTACCATCACCTAGAATGATGCCACAATGCATACAAAAATTATTGATTTCAATAATTGGATTAGCTTCTGGTGTCAATCAAGGGGGATCGAGTAACTGACAGTCTGGGAAGCCATGGTCGATAGACCACAGTGCTTTGCCAGAGATGGCTTTCACCTGTCTCCTCAAGGCTTTTGGATACCATCAAAGAAATTTGTCTCTACCATAGTGCCTTTTCAGCCAATGTCAAAACAACAAAATGTCTGACGTAAACAAATACACTAGAAGCAAACTCAAGGTCATGCGGTTTAATGTTAGGACCTGAACAGTAAACTGCACTCCCTGGAAGCACTCTTCATCTTGGAAGATGCTGACATTTGTGCAGGCACTGAGACTTGGTTCAAGGCCACAGAGAGCACCCCGGCTGTACAAGGCTACAATGCTTTTCACACTTTCAAACTCAAAAGGTGCATGAAAGTTCCAAAAGTGGAGATATATCCATCTGCACTGAATCCAAATACACCTTGAAACTGATAAAACAGTATGACTGTCTTGAGCTACTCCAGGTCCAAATAACTATAGGCAAAATACCCTCCCACATCATTGCTAGCTGCAGGTCCCCCATTATGAACCAGAAGAAGCACCCTGTCTACCTGAACTTGCTAGACTCACTCAATATACAGCCAAGCACCTTAGTCAAGGGAGATTTCAACTATCCTTCCATCAGTCGGGTGACTTACATGAGCACAAACATGTTCACACTCAGGTTCCTGGATACTGATAATTCAAATGCCCTAGAACATTTGGTCTGCACCCCCACAAGGGGCTCAAATGTCCTAGACCTAGTGCTCACCAACATTGGGTCACTGCACTAGGCCCTGTGTTTTGTCCTCCCTGTTAAGGTCAGACCATAAATCAGTCTCATTTGAAGTATTGATCAGATCTGACACCTCCACAGGAGCAAATAAACTAAAAAAATTCTCCAAAGCAAACTATAGCCTACCAAGTGATGATATAAAAAGTTGCAAAGCCCCTGCTAACACAGCCAATAATGACTCATATGCAGAAGAGTACACAAATGCCCTATATAGCCACTTAAACAAATGTATCAACTCAGCTTACCTGACAGGACTAAAACAAGGTCCTCCCAAAAAAATAAGCCACCCTTGTGGACTTTAAGTATAAATAAGTTATATAACAAAAGAAAGACACTGATATCTAAGAGCAACAGGTAACTTACTCAATAGAGGAAGAATAACCTCCATAGCTTGAAGAAGCAAATCAGATACCTTGTAAAGTCCTCTAAGCCTAGTTACAAGACTGAATTAGCATGCCTAGCTAAAGACAACCATAAGCCATTGAAACTTAAAAGGGAATGCCCAGCTATGTGCTGGACCTATAGTTGACAGCACAACTCACACTAAACATGAGGAAACTGACAACCTGCTATCTGACAGATTTGGCTATAATATCATCCCCTATCCCCACCAGTCATACCCCAAGGCATTCATGACACCAGTGCTCTACAGAGTATCTTCAAAGAACAGGTCATACAAGCAATCTCCAAGGAAAAAACACGCCCTCTATGGGACCAGATAACATATCAGGTTGCTTACTAAGCAATCTAAATCAAGACCTAGTGGAACCTAAATCAAGACCTAGTGGAACCTAAAAAGGTAATGCTGTTTGCCCCCAACAGCTACAACAATAAATCACAAGTACTTTTTATAGCATCATCTAATGGCATAACAGAACATGTTACTCATACCAAACTGCTTGGGTTTATTACTGATAGAAAATGTAAGTTTAATATACACATTAATTATGCCATCTTTAAAGCTCATTGCATATTAGGGCTACTGTGCCAAATAAAACCCTTCTTAACAGGTCAAAGTGAGTGAGTCACTGCATTCTCCCTCCCTTTAGCCTGGCCTACATTATACTTACTGTCTTTTCATAATTTTGCATACCAAACCTAGAGCAAAGTAGCATCAAAATAACCAAATATACTACCAACTTCCCTGTAAGAACACACCACTACACCCTTGTCAAAATGCTTCACTGGCTAGAATTACCAATTCTTATTGCCCATATCATTAAAAAAATCCTTCATCAGGCAAGCAACACTCCAACTATCTCTAATGTCCTTCAGTGGTACAAACCTGACAGGTACCTATGAGCTAAGGAAAAATACTATATATATATATATATATATATATATATATATATATATATATATATATATATAGGTCCTGGTCTTATGATCATCAAAAGTATGTTTCATTGAAATGTACATGATCGATCTCACTTTCGTAAAACTACATTTTGTCGAAAATGCACTTTCACTGAAAGGTAACTAAGCAAACAGTAGTTTGCATGTAGATTTAGTTGCACAGCAACTGTACTGTTGATTATACAACTAAGCAAACTGTTGCTTAGATTGCGGTACAGCGGGGATAAGGGAATATTCCCTTTTCCCCACTGTAGTGCAATCTCAGAGTGAGAATACTAAAGTAGGGGGTATAAGGGGCACATCCCCCCACATGGATGGTGCAGGGGGCTTGTCCCCCTGCATAAACGTGAGTACTGTTTTTTTTTTTTTTTTTTATGAAAATGCACTTTTGTGAAAGTGAGTTTGATGTTGTACTTTTCGATGAAACATACTTTCGATGGATCAACATATATCCATATATATATATATATATATATATATATATATATATATATATATATATATATATATATATATATATATATATATATATATCATCATCATCATCTTTCGGCTTTTCCCATTAGGGGTCGCCACAGCGGATCATCTCTTTCCATTTCTTCCTATCCTCTGCATCTTGCTCTGTCACACCAACCGCCTGCATGTCCTCTCTCACCACGTCCATAAACCTTATCTTAGGTCTTCCTCTTTTCCTCTTACCTGGCAGCTCCATCCTTAGCATCTTTTTCCCAATATACCCATCATCCCTCCTCAGCACATGTCCAAACCAACGCAATCTCGTCTCTCTTGCTTTGTCTCCAAACTGTCCAACATGAGCTGACCCTCTAATATACTGATTCCTAATCCTATCCATCCTAGTCACACCGAGTGCAAATCTTAACATCTTTAACTCTGCCACATCCAGCTCTGACTCCTGCCTTTTTTCAATGCCACTGTCTCCAACCCATATAACATAGCTGGTCTCACTACCCTCTTGTAGACCTTCCCTTTTACTCTTACTGGTACCCGTCTGTCACAAATCACTCCTGACACTCTTCTCCACCCATTCCACCCTGCCTGTACTCTCTTCTTCACCTCTCTTTCACATTCACCATTACTCTGAACTGTTGATCCCAAGTACTTAAACTCGTCCACCTTTACCAACTCTACTCCCTGCATCCTCACCATTCCTCTACCCTCCCTCTCATTTACACACATATATTCTGTCTTAGCCCTGCTGACCTTCATTCCTCTGCTCTCTAGAGCATATCTCCACCTCTCCAGAGTCTCCTCAACCAGATTCCTACTCTCACTACAGATCACAATGTCATCTGCAAACATCATAGTCCACAGGGCCTCCTGTCTGATCTCATCTGTCAACCTGTCCATCACCACTGCAAATAAGAAAGGACACAGAGCTGATCCTTGATGTAATCCCACCTCCACCTTAAACGGATCTGTCACTCCCACTGCAGTCCTCACCACTGTCACACTACCCTCGTACATATCCTGTACCACTCTTACATACTTTTCTGCCACTCCCGACTTCCTCATACAATACCACAACTCTTCTCTAGGCACCCTGTCATATGCTTTCTCCAAGTCTACAAAGACACAATGCAACTCCTTCTGACCTTCTCTGTATTTCTCCAATAACACTCTCAGAGCAAACATCGCATCTGTAGTGCTCTTTCCTGGCATGAAACCATACTGCTGATCACTAATCATCACCTCCCTTCTTAACCTAGCTTCTACTACTCTCTTCCATAACTTCAAGCTGTGACTGATCAATTTTATCCCTCTGTAGTTACTGCAGCTCTGCACATCACCCTTATTCTTAAAGATAGGTACCAAAACACTTTTTCTCCACTCCTCAGGCATCCTCTGACTTTCCAAAATTTCATTAAACAATCTAGTTAAAAATTCCACTGCCATTTCTCCTAAGAATCTCCATGCTTCCATTGGGATGTCATCTGGGCCAACAGCCTTTCCATTCTTCATCCTCTACATAGCTGTCCTTACTTCCTCCTTGCTAATCTGTTTCACTTCCTGATTCACTATCCCCACATCATCCAACCTTCCCTCTCTCTCATTCTCTTCATTCATCAGACTCTCAAAATACTCTTTCCATCTACTCAACACACTCTCCTCTCTTGTGAGTACCTTTCCCAAACTATCCTTTATCACCCTTACTTGCTGCACATATTTCCCAGCTCTGTCCCTCTGTCTAGCCAATTGGAACAGGTCCTTTTCTCCCTCTTTAGTGTCCAATCTCTCATACAACTCTCCATACGCCTTATCCTTAGCTTTCGCCACCTCTCTCTTTGCCATGCGCCTCATCTCCTTATACTCATGTCTACTTTCTTCATTTCTTTGACAATCCCACTTCTTCTTCTTCACCAGCCTCTTCCTCTGTATACTCTCCTGTACTTCCTCATTCCACCATCAGGTCTCCTTGTCTTCCTTCCTCTGTCCAGATGTCACACCAAGCACCTTTCTAGCAGTCTCCCTTACTAGTTCTGCTGTAGTTACCCAGCTATTCAGTAACTCTCCCCTGCCTCCCAGTGCCTGTCTTAACTCTTCCCTAAACTTCACTTCACAATCACCCTTTTTTAACTTCCACCATTTAATCCTTGGCACTGATTTCACACTCCTCCTCCTCTTCTTGATCACCAACGTCATCCTACAGACCACCATTCTATGCTGCTTAACTACACTTTCCCCTGCCACCACTTTACAGTCTCCAATCTCCTTCAGACTGGCCCTCCTACATAGGATATAATCCACCTGTGTGCGTCTTCCTCCACTCTTGTACATCACCCTATGCTCCTCCCTCTTCTTAAAATATGTATTCACCACAGCCATGTCCATCCTTTTCGCAAAATCCACAATCATCTGACCTTCTGCATTCCTCTCCTTAACACCATACCTACCCATCACTTCCTCATCCCCTCTGTTCACTTCACCAACATGCTCATTAAAGTCCGCTCCAATCACTAGTCTCTCACCTTTGGGTACACTCACCACAACTTCATCCAACTCACTCCAAAATTTCTCTTTCTCATCCATCGCACACCCACCTTGTGGAGCATATGCACTAACAACATTCATCATTACACCATCAATTTCGAGCTTCATAAGCATCACTCTGTCAGACACTCTCTTCACGTCTAAAACACTCTTGGCATATTGTTCCTTTAGTATAACCCCTACCCCATTTCTCCTGTCATCCACACCATGATAGAACAATTTGAACCTGTTTCCTAAACACCTGGCCTTACTTCCCTTCCATTTGGTCTCTTGCACGCACAATATATCAACCTTCCTTCTTTCCATCATATCAGCTAGCTCTCTAACTATACCAGTCATACTGTCAACATTCAAAGTTCCTACCCTCACTGCTACACTCCTAACCTTTCTCCTCTCTTCCTGCCTTCGGGCATGCCTTCACCCTCCTCTTCTCCTTTGGCCAACAGTAGCCCAATTTCCGCCAGCACCCTGTTGGCTAACAGTACTGGTGGCGGTCGTTGTTAACCCCGGCCTTGACTTATCCGGTATGGAAATATGAAATTTTCGCGCCATTAGTTATGTGGCAGAATTTTTATGCCGGATGCCCTTCCCGATGCAGCCCTCCCCATTTATCCGGGCTTGGGACCGGCACAAAGAAATGCACTGGCTTGTGCATCCCCTACCAGCAGACAGATGTATAACTTTCTTTCTATTCTCATTCTAGACTTCATCTACACAATTTCTGTTTTTGTCTTTGATTTTTTGATTTTTTTTGCATTTGGTTAAGTTAAAAGTAAATCAACACATAGAATTTCACTATCTGATATGTTCCTATTATTCCCCAAGGATGCTATCCATTGAAGATGATATTACACAACTAGTTAAGCTGCCCTATAGCTGCAGTCAATAATTTTGATTGCTTCTACAATAAAATTACTTCTGAATTTCTTTTCTAGCACTGTGTAATCATCAAAAAAGATGTAAGTGATTTTTATTTAATTGTATTTTATGCTATAATTACTGCAACATATGTAACTATCTGCCTGGGAAAAAAAAAATTGTTCTTTTTTTCCATTTTTGCATTGTGCATATTGTAAAATATCTTATTGCATGTCATTTATGTTGTGCCTTTACCAAATGGCTGAATGCACCCGGGCAGATTTTCCCATTACATAATATTTCCAAGAGTAGAAGAACAAAATAAGGAAGGAGCTGAAATTACCCTGAGGCCCTGTTAAACATGGTCATATTATTATCATATTAATGTACTACATTCTTAGTAGGTTAAGACTTTTGGCAGAGGTGGTAGGGAAGTTTTGGCAGGAATTAAGCATTCAAAACCTACATTTAAGGCCTAAACAATATGCCCTACATGGACTGATTGAAAGCCCTACCACTATACTATGCATCCTACATACTGCTAACTGGAGACCTGAGTCTGACATACAAGGCATCCTTCGACCCAATACTGATGAATTTTCTGTACATTAGCAAGTCAAGTGATATCAGAAATGCCCAGTCTAGGGATTGAAACCTCTTCTGTAACATCAACAGAATGTTTTGGAGGGACAGCTAAATCTCACAGAAGATACTGCTGCAGTGGATTAGACTACCCATCCACATAAAACTACGTTCATTCCAGTCCATATTCAAGTGAAACTTAGATATATGGATGAGAAACAGAAGCGTTACCCAGAACGGCTCCCATATTACTAATAGGCAGAGCAGCTCTTAAATGCTTTATCCCCATGCATTTGTCCCATCAAATTATCTATGGTATAATTTGGAGTAACCCATAATTATCCACCCTGGAATGGGTAAGGCCAATCTGTATCCAAATAGGATAGGTTATTTCAAGCACAAAAAGGGAGAATGACTAGGCTTAAAATGGGCTGCAAGGGCGGCTGTACTAGTACCTACCTTTGAATCTATGCACCTAGAAAACAAATAACAGAACTCTTTGAACGCTTGCCTTTTTTTTTAAGGCAGCAATGCATTGCAGGTCAGGAGATTTAACGGCATCTCAGATGTTCCACACTATTAATGACCTAGTAATAAGTGGTGATGAGAATATATGTAGCCTTCTTGTACTTATCTGGCCTGTATAGACTACTAAGCAAACAATTAGCTCCATTTAATGAATAGTCACACAACCGTGACTTTATATCAACAACACCATACTCTCTTGTCCAAGTTTATTTCATATAACTTATATAATTTTGTCAGAAAAACAAACATTACTCACATATCCATTCCATACAGTCATTCCCCAGAAAGTAGATGATCAATGGTTAGTCCTTTAAACTTTAACTTCCTTCATATTAAACACAGGAAGCACTCTTCCCTAATTTCCTGATATGGAACTTAACATTTCTTGTCGCATTGCATTAATGTTAAAACCAACCCCTATTCTACACAACCCTGTAACTTCCACCCAGGCAGATAGTAACTTCAGTTATTCCTTCAGCTGTATAGGATTCACTCACACATTGCAGTGTATTCCAAAAGCCTACATGCATATTCAGAGCCTTCTCTTGATCTTTCCAAAGTTTAGTAATTTACAACTTGATATCTGCAGTTAGGACCCTAATTGTAGTAACTTTTCTTTCGGCCCAGTCTGTTTGTTCATCTACAATCTCCCATACATAAAATTCATGTGATAATGTAGGCTGTTTCCCAAACATCTCTTCTCAGGTAATTATAGCTTCATTCTATTTCTCCTTCATCCACTTACAATCCCACAACATGTGTTTCATTTGAACATTGACTGCTGCACGTTTTCAGAAGGAATACTTCTTTCATAACTTTTATCCAGGGCTGACTGGGTGTGAGGGGCTGCCAATCCAGAATTTGGATTTGTTTGTTTCTTAACTTGGGTTACTGCTTAAATGAAGTGTTCATTAACTGTGTCTATCTTTTCACATTTGTCCTCTGACAGAAAAAATACCCATCATTTGCTTCCCACCTTTTCTGTTGTTTTTTATTACGTCTGTCAGCCTCACCATTCTTGTGTCTTTTTTTCACTCTAAGGTGCCCCATCTGCTTTTATCTTTCATGTATAGTTTATTGGAATTATTCTTTAGATCCCATCTATTTCTCTGACTGGAAGTATTAAAACCACTCCATTAGAGGCAGCTCTTTGATATTGTAAATACCCCAAAAACTTATGAAAACTATTTCCTCTGTCTGTGCTGTCAGTTGAAATCTTTTCGTCTAAACGTCAACATTTTTCTCTGAATGTTTACTCTAAAGTAATTTTCCAGTTTATTTTCTCATATTGAGCTACTTAAGATATGTCCCCCTACTTTATTTTCACTACCCTGCCATGGCTTTTATCATATAATATATCAATACTGCTCCTTTTTGGTAACCTTGATAGTTTGCATCCTTTTGCTCAAACAATCCTATATTTTATCTTATCAAGTAAAATTTCCAATTGCATTCCCTTATTCCATAACCCTCAATTCATTGGAAAATATTAATGTTAAAGAATAACCTGGAACTACAGTAGCCCCTATTTTTCTAATCTTCAATGAACCCTTTACCTCTCTTTTAGAAGTTCTAATAATTTGTCTCTACCTACCATTGTTTGTTTCATCCCATCCCATACCTTTCCCACTCTTGTCTTCTATAGCTCTTCTTGCTTATCTTTCAAAGTTTTAACTTGATGGCTCTTAACTTTCATTCTCTTACTTTTAATGCCCATTAAATGACCCCCTGACTGTGACTTTTAGCCCAACCCACCAAGTGGCTCTTAAATGCTCATTCCATCTTTGTTGTTATGGCTGATAATGATAAGCTGGAATAAGTTATTTGCTGCATACATGGCAGTAAACATAGGTTCACAAGTAATACTTACTAGGATTTTGATTATTGAGAAACTTAAGAAGCCTAGCCTTACATTCACTTGATAGGCTTTAGCCCTTATATTTTGTATACCAATAACACAAAGAAGGGCACAATAACAATATGTTGGGAAATTTTCATGTTCCCTCTGTCTATGATGGACTAAGGTACTAAACTGGTGGTGAGTTTGTTGCTACCCATCCATTTGCCCAAATTACTTTTGAATTGAGTAAGATAATTACTTTGCTATTTGTGGAGTGAAAAGAATTCCCTGTGATACGTATCTTTACCTTCAACGTGTTCTATTTGTGTTGCAGAAGAGCTTGAGATACCTTGAGTGGGTGTTTTTGTCTCTACTGTATTTGTGAATGTATAACAGGACTGACAAAGTAGGGTCTGTTAAGGATCTGTATGCGATTAAGTAGTCTGCATGATACATAGAAGATGGGCAAGGCTTTGAGAAGCTCCTCATAGATTTTATGATTTAAGCCCTTGATTCTCTTAGCGAGGATGCGCTGTAGTAATTCTGGTTTTAACAAATGTTTGGACAAGTACACACTGAAAGGGATATTATAGTCGATGATCAGCCGAGTAAGTGCCGAGTATAGTGCAATGATGACATCCCTGGACTTGAATGCCTTATCTTTAGATATAATCTAGGATATAATCTGGGAGAAGAAGAAGGACTTCCTTTCAATTGAGAATGCATGGTGATCAAAGTTCAGCATGTTGTCGACATAGGTTTCCTGATCCCTCACTATGGGATCAATTTTCAGAGGTGTGCTGTCACTGCAGTAGCTACATGGGAGCTCATACTTGACAAAGGATATGATTATACATTTCTTGGCATTTAATTTTAGTCCATGATTTTGATACCATCTATTTGTTTGGGGTAGCCTGTCTTGGACAATTATGGTTTCATCTGAAAACTTGGATATTCACAACCATTAACTTTTTAGAGCTTTAACCTCTGAAAAGTAAATGGTCGAGAGGAGTGGTCCAAGGATTGAATCCTGGGGTACACTGATAGTGATAAGTCTTTTGGGGGAGGTAGACCCACCCTCAGATATATCCTGGGTTCTATCTGTGAGACAATTTGCTATCCAACAAGTTACATAGAGACTTGCACTTAGCTTGGATTGTTCATCTATGATAGCTGAGTGTGGGATGGTGTCCAATGCCAAAGTGAGACCTAGGTGCGTGGCATGTACTGAGATGTCCTCATCAAAAGCTATAATAACTTTTTTGAAGAAGTCAGCTAGGTCAAAAAGGCAGGCTCTGCCCTTGACAAATCCACACTAGCTTGGCTTTAGAGTCAGTAGGTTACCTATATCCTGATTTATTAATTCACAGGTTCATATTTTTATAGATTAGTACTAGGATAACTGCCATGTGAGAATCAAACTCTGCAACTTGTGTCCTTAAGGAAAATATCTTGACCACTATGCCAACTTCCCCTAATTTTCCAATGACTCTTTATATATATAGAAGGGTCTACTTTTCTTTATCAAAATTTCGCAATCTCAAAAAATAAAAGTAAAAGTCCACTTCTGCGAACGTGCACTACATCGAAAGTACACTTTCGCAAAAGCAGATTCACCGAATCGGAAAAGAAAAAGAAAAAAACTACTGTAAACACTGTTTTGTAGGGGGGCAAGTCCACCTGCATGCCCCTACTTAAATATACTAACTCCAAGATCACACTACAGCGGGGAAAAGGATATATTTCCTTATCCCCACTGTAACATGCTTTGGCGAATCGTCTTTCGCGAAAGTGCGCTTCCAATGTAGAGCACTTTTTCTTAAATGGGTTTGACTTTCTGTTTCTCGATAAACTGTGTTTTTGACAAACAGAAGGAGACCCATATAATATAAATATAAATATATATATATATATATATATATATATATATATATATATATATATATATATATATATATATATTATCTATTTTGATTATCTAAGTTCAGCATTCTGAGTGGAGATCACGGTTCAGTAAGGAAAAAGGAATTAACCCATTTCCACATTATAGTGTGATCTCAGAGTTGGTATATATAATTTGCAAGGGAGTTGACTTTAGAGTGCAATGGTACATCACCTCCTGCTCTGTTGAATACATCAAACTATGGGTGTCAATGTATTCATTTTTGACTTGACTGCTTTTTCGACTGTATGTATTCAACTTTTCAGGTTGACTTTGTGACCGGTCACCAATGCAGTTTCGCAATTTCAGTAGTACTATATATATATATATATATATATATATATATATATATATATATATATATATATATATATAGATAGATAGATAGCTAGAAAGATAGAAAGAGAGTAGATATATAGAAAGAGTATCCCCTTAAAATGGCACCAGAAGCTAAGCCAGTTGTTGAAAACAATAATCTTTTGTTCGTTGTGCTATCATTTTTTTGGAAGTGGTAAGATATTGTTCTACTCTAGGTTCATACCAGCCTCAGATACATATTACAAGAGCTTCATCCTGTCTCTCGTCATATAGTTCAGTGAGATACATCTTAAGTCATTTATTCCCACATGCACTACAACTGTGTTAGATGTGTACTTCTAATGCAAGGATTTGAGTGATTGTGCAATGAAGCAAATCTTGGCATTTGATAGGCAGTTCATCATGACCTCTACTTGCACAGCGAGATGAGTGGTGCATCAGTGAATATCTCTACGGAGTCACCTGTGACTAGTATATAGAATTGTGTGGACGTTCGTCTTATGCGCCTTTGAAATGAGTAAATGTGAATCTTACATGTATGTTTTATGGTGGGTGCTGTCTGTTTTGTGTGTTGGTGAAGCTTCTGAGGGTACATGTTCCTTAGGTTTCAATTTAGGCAGTCTTTGTGGTTTAGGTAGGTTACTTTTAAGAGACTCAGTCAGCATATGAAGCCCCAAGCATTCTGTCTGAGATGTATGTGTTTTGTTTAGTCTGATGTTGTGCAGTGCTGACAACCTGCTTGTTATTTGTTGTGCCTTTGTGTGAGTGTTTTACCTCCAATAACATTGTATAACTGCATCTGTCACTCACTATGTCAGCAGGTTTATGTAGCAGGTGGTAGTTAGTCAACATGTGTCAAATGTGTATAGAATTCGGCAGTAAAGGATTCTACATAAACAGTGGGGTTATCAGGATGGCTTTTCAATTTAGCCAGGTCAACACTTAATTTTATTAAATTAGCCTTTGCATAATCTCTGAATACTGAGCTACTGGAAGAAACATTTTAGCATACTGCTAGAGACACAGTTGGAATGTTCATATCAATGGCTACATGTATGTAGTGAAGTGAGTTCTGGGAGAAGGTGCACCTGAGAGGTTTGGAGATGATTTACTTTCTAAGGTTACATATGAATATCAAAACACCACCTACTGCCAACCTGTCTGGCTAAAACAAACTAAGTCTACAAGTGAAGTGCACACCTCTTGGTGAAAACCAGAGCCTTTTTAAGCAACTATTGACTATTTAAAGTACATTAAGCATTGCAGGAGGAGGTTATTTAGAGAAAGGTAAGCCTCTAAATGCCTACATGCATACCATGCAGTGTTTAGTGTCTCTAAATCACCTTAGTTATAATACAAAAAATATGCAACAAAAAGCTAATTAGAGCATATCAGCCAACAGCAAGACAGTTGAATTTATTCTCAATTGCAAGTGACACCCACAACTAGCCTAGGAAACTTTATATGCTACCAGAAGGAACCAGCAAATGAATTTAATCAAAATCTCACAAATGTAGTTACTCACTAGGTTAGCCAGGAATGATAAATTGTAGTGACTTGCCTGTTGGGTAGTACTAGTGCTGGCCTCTTTACAGCTAGTCAACTAAGAATCATCACCATTTGTTCCTTTCACTAGAAGCAAAAAGAGAAACACGAATGCCAAGCTGGTTCTTAAGGGGATGACAGGCTCTTTGAGCATCAGTCTCATTTGTTGCAGCTTTATCCTGATAGATGTCCTGGTTAAAATGTATAGTAGCTCAGTGCAAAAGAGCAAAACTGCAGAATCATCTAAAACCAGATCTGTCAGGAAAATCCTGTAAACACATAACTTTGCATCCATCGTTTTCAGAACAGGCTGAATCAAAATATGTTCATTTAAATCAGGTCTAACTGTGGCTTCCAATCTGATTTGCGAGAGCAGTTCCTGGTACTCTATTTTCCCAATACCCTCCCCTAGAATTGGTGTGTACAATTTCTAAATTGCTAAATTCAAATTTTGTAAAACCATCACAAGTCAGTGAATGTTTATACAAAGCATTATTCAGATTAACCCTTTTTATATCATATAAATGTTCGTATATCCTTTTAGCCATTTTCCTTTCAGTTTTCCCTACATAAAAAGACTGACATCAGTTACAATGTTTTTTTATACAATGTTGTTTTTTCAGGGAGAAGGGTTGTGATTTAAATATGTTAGGTAGTCAATTTGTTTTAATTGTAGTTGCATCTCTGTGGAGTATATGTAAGCACTATTTAGGTGAAGTTATAATGTCCTGAAGAATGTGTGTATTGAAGACTTTCATTTACTCAGTCCTTTGGCGTATACATTTTTTGATGAGCTCACCATGGATTTTGGATGTCCAGGACTATGTGGAGCTTTTCTTGTTTATAAGTTTTGAGTGATCACCCCTTTATGACAGTAGGCATGCTTTAACCATGTTGGAGCTTTATGTGGCCAGCTAGAGGGCAGGTGTCTGGGTGTTGTTAGACAACAGCTATAATACTTGTTGATAAAGAAATCCATTTCTCTTTGGCATAACACAGTTATCAAACAGCACGGTCTGTTCAGAATTAGTGTAACAAGTGTACACATCTTTTGCACAGTGACAGCATGATTACTGATAATTTACAATGGAAACATGAAACAAACAGTAACTGCATTCTTAATAAGTAGCCAAAATTGTCCATTAACTACCTTACACTATGTGACCCAGGATATTATTGTATCCTAACATGTATTAATAACTTGTGTACCTCTCAACTGCCGCTTATTTTCAGGGATATCCCTGACTTTGACTCAAATTTCAGCTCAATCCTTCTTAATCCCTCGAAAAACTGATGAAGTTCGGAGAAACAGGTGGTGAATTACATTTAATAAACAATGACAATAATTAGAGTTTTAGACTTCTTTTACTTAAGAAAATGTATATTAATTCACATTTTCCTTTTCTGTCAATGTCTCAAGTTAATAGCACTAATATTTTTAAAGTGTCCCTGATTATTTCCGGACTTGTCCACAATTCTGTTGAGATTTATTTCTTATTCACTGAGAGCTATGAACAGGTTCATAAGATAGGTTCATAGGAGGTTATTAGGCTATTAGCCCTAGGGCCTTTATAAGCCTAGCCATGTTATACCCTTGTTCCCATTTTGAACAAGTTGTATGGTCTATATTTGAAGCTCAAGTCTATGATCAGCACTGAATTCCCTTATCCAGGAGGGATATAGGTGACACCACTGGGGCAAATTTCCGGTTGCCCATCCAGTTGTCTAAGTTATGCTCAGGGAATTTTGAGGCAATGTTACAACTGTCTCATGTACACGGACAACCCTCTTCTCCTCCAAACAGGTTCAAATATATATGAGAGATGCAACTATTTAGCCAAACTGGAGGCTGAGCTCTCTCATCTCAAAACTGATGTAACCAGTAAGGAGGAGAAGGTAACCTCACACAACACAATTCCAGTATCACATAGTCCCACCACATCAGCGAACCAAACACATAAATAGACAGAAACATACTCGGAGGCTCTAAATAAAAATCTACCTAAGCAACAGAGACCTCCAAAGCAGACATCCAAGCAAACGCTACCTCAAAACAAAACACACACAACACATAACCCACAAAGTCAGTGTGCCAAGCAGCCACAGCCCTTAAGGCTGAATAACACACCTGATACTCTTGTTATAGGTGATTCTATTGTCAGACACAATGACGTCCTGCTCACCAGGCTGAATATAGAGAAGGTCACAGTGAGCTGCCTGTCGGGTGCTAGGATCCGACACATAACGCAAGCACTCAGGTCACTCCCAAGCAAATACAAATATGACTCAGTCATTGTACATGCTGGTGTGAATGACCTGAGACGTACCTCCCTGGACTACCTGAAAAGAGACATAGAGGAGCTCTCTGATCATGTAGCCCAGGCTGGTATGACCCTGACCTTGAGCAGCATCTTACCCTCACCTAGAATGATGCCACAGTACAAAGACAAAATGATCGATTTTAACAATTGGCTAAAATTTTGGTGTCATTCAAAGGGGATTCAGTGTCTGTCAGCCTGGGATGACATGCTCGACAAGCCACGTTGCTTCGCTAGGGACGGCTTGCACCTGTCACCACTGGGTTTTCGGATATTGGCAAAGGCTCTTGCCACCCCCATAGTGCCTTTTTTAGGCAAGGCTCAAAAGTCAAACCCACCCCCCATAGACAGCACAAGGAACAAGAAACTAAGGGTAATGCTACTAAACGCCAGAAGTCTTAACCTCAAGATGCACACACTCAAAGCTCTCCTCAGTATGGAGAACATTGATATCTGTGCAGTGACAGAAACCTGGTTCAAGGCTCCAGAGAGCACCCCAGCACTACCAGGCTATACCTCATATCATGCTTTTTGGCCCCAAAACCCGGACCGAACCACAAAAGGAGGGGGGAGTTTCCATATTTATCAAGGATTGACACACCTCCAGGTTAGTGGCATTGCACGAAGTATCGGAGACCATCCATGTGCAACTAACAGTGGGCAAGACTGCTTTTCAGTTTATAGCATCCTACAGACCACCCTCTCAAAGTCAGGAATCCCATTCGGCTTTCCTGAAAACATTGGAGAACATGAAGATCTCTCCGAACACCATTATATTGGGTGACTTCAACTACCCAAACATTGACTGGAAGCACTACTCAAGCCCCAGCACCTTAGCCCAAAGATTCCTGGAAATTATAGACTCAAATGCTATGGAACAACTAGTCACCACTCCCACAAGAGGGGACAACATACTAGACCTGATCATTACCAACATGGGGACTGTATGCTTCACACCAGAAGTCTATCCCTCATTGGTAAGAACAGACCATAAATTAATTTCGCTGGATGTCCACATCCCGACCCCACCCCCAGCCCAGAAAACCACAGTGAAAAACTTCTCAAAAGCGAACTTCTCACTTCTCAAAACTGAAGTGGAATCCTTCAAGGCCCCAGGGCCAGTGGAAACTACAGCCCAAACTGCAGAATCCTATATAAATGCATTCTACGGACATCTCCAGGAATGCATGGATCATGCTATCCCAAACAAAACCAAGACCCAATCATCCAAAGGCAGGCATCCAGTCTGGTGGACCCCTGCCATAAATAAACTGTACAACAGAAGGAGGAAGCTACTACATGATAGAGCAAAATCCCTAATAGGGAAGGCATCTCTGATCAGTACTAGCAAAAAATTACGATCCCTCATAAAATCCTCCAAGGCCAGCTTCCAGAGAAAAATTGCACAGGACACCAAAGACAATCATAAGGCTTTTTTCAGTTATGTTAGAAACCTGGGATGCAACTCCCAGACTTGTTCTGAGTTGATTCTAAATGACAAAAAATACACCGAACCCACAGACATCACCAATATCCTGGCAGACAGGTTCAGTGCAAACTTCTCCACCCCCGCCCCCCCCAAAAGAGCAAGTATCTATCCCGGCAGAGGGCTGCCTCCCAAACATCTCAGATGCTCAGGTGAAGGCTGCCCTCTCCAAAGCAAAAAACACTGCCTCCATGGGACCAGATGGCATCCCAGGTTGCATCCTACATGAACTACAAGAGGAACTAATCCCTCAAATAAAACAGCTATACAATCTCAGCCTCACTACAGGACATGTGCCCACAGAATGGCGTACAGCAACAGTGGTCCCACTCCACAAAGGTGGTGCCTCTACGGACCCTGGAAACTATCGCCCCATAAGCCTGACTAGCTTAGTCTGCAAGGCTATGGAGAGGATCATCATGGAGCTCATAAACAAAGACATTGGGGACCTACAGACACTAGATCCTACCCAGTTCGGCTTTGTCAAGGGCAGATCCTGCCTTTTGAACCTGGTTGACTTCTTTGAAACAGTCACCAAAGCCATAGATGAAGGGAAGGTAGTCCACACAGCCTATCTGGACCTTGCAAAGGCATTTGACACAATACCCCACTCAAGCATCATAGATAAGCTATCCAGCTTAAATATAAACCCCTATGTCACAAGATGGGTCGCAAACTGGCTCAAAGACAGAACCCACAGAGTGAGAGTTGCTGGAGCCATGTCAGACTCGAAACCGGTCACAAGTGGCGTCCCACAGGGTTCTGTCCTGGGACCACTCTTGTTCAGTATATACTTTTCTGAGGTACAGGTATATGTGGGAGGACTATGGCTCACCAAGTTCGCAGACGACTGCAAATTGGGCGCCATAATCAACTCTCCAGCTGACACAAACATCCTTCAAAAAGGTCTCACAGAGACAGATAACTGGTGCGAGCACCATGGTTTAAAGCTAAATGCCAAAAAATGTATAGTCATACCCTTTGGCAAAAACAGTGTGCCCACAAATTACCACATAGGCGGAAACCCATTAAGTACAGAGAAAGTTATTAGGGACCTGAGGACCCAAGTTGATAGCAATCTCTCCTTTGAAAACCACATTGCCAAAGTGGTTAGAAAGACCTTCTACATAGCCCACCTCATCACGAAGGGTTTCACATCTAGATTAAGAGAGGTAATCGTGCCCCTTTATTCATCCCTCATCAGGCCCATCATAGAATACAATGCCCCTTTTGGGATGTACCTTACCCGACACCTGCAGCAATTAGAAAGACCCCAAAAGTATCTCACCAAGAGGATCAAGGGTCTCAAACAGATGCCATATGCTGCTCGGTTAAAAAAACTCCAGCTCTACTCAGTTGCATACCGCCTACTTGAGCGATCTATGCCTGACATACAAAGCTATGTCAAATCCAGAATTAATGGATATGCTCCACCTCAGTAAATCTAAATCCCTTAGAGCCACACGCTCAAGGGACTTGAACCTCAGCACAGAAATAAATAGAACTTGCTGGAGGGACAGGTTCATAACCCAGAGGCTCCCTTTGCTCTGGAATAGAATTCCAGTTCATGTGAGGCAGAGCACCTCACTGAATCTCTTCAAAAAGAATCTCGATAAGTGGATGGGGGATCGTAGGTTTGTCCCAGGGATTACTCCCGTGTCACTATTAGACAGAGGCACAGTAAACTAAACCTTAAAAAGGGCACAGTATACTCAAATCAAGGGGTGGCGTAAGCCATACAGAATCGGGCTAGGCTTATAATTGCCCCAGGGCAGATAGCCTAGTATGAACCTATGAACCTATGCTTAAATAGGGTCATTAAGGAGCTCTGTTTTACATGAATTGGAGCTTGTTCCAGAGGAGTGGCAATTTCTGGGAGACATATCTGTCTCTCCAACATGTCATATTAATGTAGCGCATTAGGTTCATAGGATAATAGGAAGTTACTAGGCTATTAGCCCTGAGGCCCTTATAAGCTTAGCCAAGAGTTTAGCCCATGTTTAGACAACTCAGCAGCCAAAGCCTCTGTCTAGCAGGGACATAAGTGGAATTCCAGGCGTGTATTTTTTTCCCATCCAGTTATCCAGGTTGCACTTAAAAAGGGATAATGAGGTACTCTGCTTGACGTGGAGAAGGTGTCTATTCCACAGATGGTGGAGTCTCTGGGACACAAATCTGTCCCATCAACAAGTCCTATTGATATAACAGACCAGGTTGCTGTTGTGCGTATGGGTTGCTCGAGTGGAGCTTGACTTGCGGATATGCAGCAGTCCTATCAACGCAGGGTCTAAGATTTCTTTGTATACCAGACAGAGGTCACCTCTGAGGAGTCTGTATGAAACTAAGTAGAGGGACAGGGCTTTTAGCCTATCTGTGTAGGGCAGATGTTTGAGGCCCTAGATTCTCCTGGTGAGGAACTTCTGTGGTCCCTCCAGCTGCTGCATGTGCATTGCGAGGTATATGCCGAAGGAGGTGTTGTACTCAATAATTTGCCTTATAAAGGAAGAGTACTGGGATATTTTGACCTCCTTGAACCCGGATGAGATATGCTTACTTATGAGGTGGGCCATGTGGAAAGCTTTCCATACAATGGAAGCAACATGGTAGTCAAAAGTCAGGTTGCTATCAATCTGGGTACTCAAATCCCTCATGACTGACTGCATGCTTAGGATGTTGTTATTAATATGATAATAGTGGGGATGTTACAAAGGGGATGATGATGCACTTTTTGGCATTCAGCTTGAAACCACATTTCTGCCACTAGGCATTTGTTTGGGTGAGACCCTCTTGAAGGATATCCACATCACTTGGGGAATTGATGACCATCCCCAGCTTGCAGTCATTTGCAAACTTGGTCAGCCATAGCCCACTGGTTTTCGCCTGCATCTCAGAGAAATATATCCCAAATAGCAGAAGCCGCAAGAACAATCCCTGGGGTACGTAGCTCATTACAGGTCTGTTGCTTGAAGTGCTTTCCCTATTTTGATTAGATGGGTTCTATCAGTGAGGTAGTTTGCTACCCATCTGGTAACATATGGATGGATGCCTAGTTGAGAATGTTTATCTATTATGCCCAAGTGGGAATAGTGTCAAAGGCTTTGGGCAGGTCAAGGTAGATTGTATGCACCATCTTCCCCTCATACATGGCTTTGGTGACTGTCTCAAAGCAGTTGACCAGAGTTAATAGATATGGCCTCAGCTTGACAAAGCCAATTTGTGTGGGGTCGAGTGTTTTGGAGGTTGCCAGTGTCCCTGTTAATGAGGTCCATGATAATCCAGCCCATGGCCTTGCAGATCAGGCTAGTTAGGCTGATAGGTTTATAATTATCAGGATCGGCGGAAGCTCCATCTTTGTGTAAAGGGATGACAGTGGCTGTCCGCCACTCAGCTGGGACAAAGCCAGTACTCTGGCTTTGGTTGTAGAGGGTGCTGAATGGTGCTGCAAGTTCATGCCTGAATTCATGTAGGATGTAGCCTGGGATGTTATCAGGTCCCAAGGAGGCTATAATTTTTGCCTTTGAGAGGGCAGTCATGACCTGCTCCCTAGAGATAAGGGGAGGGTGGAAGGTACAGGAGATGTCCTGATATACTGATGGGGGTGGGGGACAGATGGGTGAACCTTGTCCCGTTTGACTTATGGATGTGTAGTATTTCCATTAGGGCAGCATTTGAGACTGCTCTGTAGGCCAGGCACAAGTTACCTCTCAGCAGGCTATAAGATACAGAGTACAGAGACAGGGCCTTCAGTCTGTCCATGTAGGTCATGTGTTGAGGGCCCTGAATTTTCTTGGTGAGAAACCCCTGAGGTCTTTCCAGCTGTTGCAGGTGTCTGGTGAGGTACATACAGAAGGGAGTATTGTACTCTATTAGTGGTCTGATAAGGGATGAGTGCAGGGGAGTTATAACATCCTTAGCTCTGGATGCAATGCCCTTACTTATGAGATGTGCAATGTAGAAGGCCTTCCTTACCACTGTGGACACATGGTCATCGAAGTTAAGGCTGCTACCAACCTGTGTTCCCAAATCTCTCATCATAGGGTTTGAGCTAAGGAGGGGGGGTATTGTTAATATTGTAATTTGCAGGGACATCCCCTTTACCAAAAGGGATGATAATGCATTGTTTGTGTTTAGTTTAAGTCCATGGCTTTGAACCAGTCATTTGTTTGTGTATGCCCTTTTTGTAGTATGTCAACATCTCTGGGGTACTCACTGATTGCACCCAGTTTGCAGTCATCTGTGAACTTGGTAAGCCACAGGCCATCTACTTTCACATGGAGTCTTGGAAATAGATTCCAAACAGTAGGGGACTCAGCACAGATCCTTGTGGTACACTACTGGTAACTGGTCTGCTGATAGAGGTGGAATCCCCAACTTTGACTGTATGCATTCTGTCAGTGAGCCACTTAGCTACCCATCTAGTGACATATTAATTCCCATTTGGGTGAGTTTCTCAGTGATGCCTGAGTGAGGAATTGTTTCAAAAGCCATGGCTAAGTCAAGATAGGCTGCACGTACTGTTTTGCCTTCATCCAGGGCTTTGGTGACATTCTAAAAGAAGTACTAGGTTTAATAAGCATGATCTACCCTTAATGAAGCTAAACTGGGTTGGATTAAGAGTTTGTAGGTCGCCTATGTCCTTGTTGATAAGGTCTGTGATGATTCTCTCCATGGCCTTGCAGATATTTTAGGCTTATGGGTCCATAGTTCCCAGGGTTGAATGATGGATCCCCTTTGTGCAAGAAAATTACTGTAGCTGTTTTCCACTCTGCTGGGACAAAGCCAGTACTTAGACTGTGGTTGAAGAGAGTGCCAAGTGGTTCTCCTAAATCCTGTTTTAGACCATTTAGTAGGCAGCCTGGGATGTTATCTGATCCTATATATGTTTTTGGCCATGGAGAGTGCGGTTATGACCTGCTCTTTGGAGATACTACTGACAGGTTTGGGATATTTCTGGTGGGGATGGGGTGAAATTTGTTCCAAATCTGTCTGCTAGGTCAGTATGAGTGGTACTGTCCACTACTAGTTTGGCATAAAGCTGGGCCTTCCCTTTTAGATTTCTGATGTACCTAAAGAATGTGTTGTGATTATCCTTCGATAGGAATGCTAGTTTAGCTTTGTAATTGGCTTTGGAGGACTTTACAAGATATCTAATTTGCTTGTTCACCAGCTGTAGAGGGTGTCTTTCCTCTGCTGAGTCAGTTCCCTCTTGCACTTGGATAGGTTCATAGATTAGTACTAGGCTAACTGCCCTTGTGGGCCATTTAAAGCTTGCCAATTATCTCATGTGAGAATCAAACCCTGCACCATGTGTTTATAAGGTAAACGCCTTAACCATTAAGCCAACTTCCCACCAGCATTCAGTTTTGCTTCTTTATTTTTCATGTGGGTTTTTCATTTTTTCATTTCATTTGGGCGGCACAGTGGTGCAGTGGTTAACGTTGTCACCTCACAGCAAGAGGTTCTCCGGTTCGATTCTCGGCTGGGGTGCCTTCTGTGTAGAGTTTGCATGTTCTCCCTGTGTTCGGGTGGGTTTCCTCCGGGTACTCCGGTTTCCTCCCACATTCCAAAGACATGCATCTGGAGCATTTCTCCCCGGGCCTCCGCTGAAAACAGGCTCTGTGGAACCTAGTCGGACATTCCCGGTCAACAAATGATAAATAAATAAAATAAATAAATGTCAAATGTGCATAAACTAAATTAAAGTGGCTGTTTATACTGGACTTATAAAGCAGGTTATATTTTAAAATGGACCATCAACATATAATTAAATGATTATATAAATATACATGGCAAACATCTTGTGAATGCATCATTAAAATATTGAGTGTATTATTAGTGGTCTGCATAATATACCCTCAAAAATTAATTCCTGTAAAAATGCAAATAAAGATTACAGCTGAAACCAATTACAAGTATGTACCAGAGGTTTGCATCATATTCTGAATCTACAAAAGCAATTAACTTTTAATGACAAAAATGTAAAATTACAATAAGTTAATGGATAATATTTGTTACTGTTAACATTTTATCCAGAATCACTTCTTGTTTTATTGCTGATTTTAACAAGTATGTCGCTAGTCAGATATTTATCCCTTGATGGAGATAATGACAAGGAAAACCAGCAAAAAAGTCAAAGCTGGAAGAAAGGTTAGATTTATGTCTTTAGAAGCTGTCAATAGATGCTGTGAAAAAAGTGAAGTTGGTTGTTAGGGGGTAATTTACAAGATGCATGTAGTGCTACTTGTTTCTAAAGGACAGATCCTAAGATCCTTGCAAGGCTGGCTATTTGCTATGCCGATGACTTACATGTATCCTAGGTCTTGTAGTACCTAGTCAGGTATGCAGCTGCCAGCAGTTTCATATTTATCTGCTATTTTCCCTAACTTTCAGTAGACTAGTTGACCATAAATCACTTTCTTGCTCTCCTTCTTCTTCTCATAGATCTATGTGTACAGACAGCAAAGGAGAAAATATATTATTCATGGAAATATAATAACAGAGACATACATCTACTTATACTTGCATGCAATTGCCAGTCATGAAAAAATATGACCCAGTCTTATGTTTAGACAAACACTGAATAATAAATCCACTCCATTTATTAAATGTATGGTTAATTTCTCTGTCCTGGATACTAAATGCAGATATCCCTTTTAAAGTGAAAATCTTCTACAAGCATACCTCAAACACATTTATATCAAATATTTTGAAAGTGAATAAAGAAGTTTTGTTATGTGTCAGCTATATACTATGTAATTTTATGCAATCTACCAAGAATGAATGTTTCTAATCTCTGATTTCAATTCACTGCAGAAATACCATTTGTGCATTTTTATCAGTACCATGATGCAATTGTAAGTGACAATAATTACATTTCTGGCTTATAATTTGTCTCAAATTAAAGGCATCCTATTTGGTCCTTATTTTCATCAACAAATAAGCTTTTCAATTACTACTTTAGGTCAAAAGCTGACCATCTTCCCTATCTAACAGTCTCAATCTGTTAAAATTGCCCAGGGACACAATCTTCATTCAGCTGTAAAGCAGTGAGTGTCATCTTTCACAGATAGTATAAAGCAAACCCTATCAATGTGCCAACAACTTTCATTTTCAAATATGTTTCTTGGCACTTAACTACATAAAATGCTTAAAGAATGTTACAAAGCTGAAAAAAACGAGAGTGCAGACAAGTTTAGGGTGTTAACACACAAAAAATATTGCATTTCACTAATGCTGTTAAAACTTTGAGCTAGGTTCCTTAAAATTCACGGAATCCGGTGTGCATTACACCAAAATCAGTGGGAAAGTTGTGGATAACAATGCAATATATAAATATGCCACAATGAACTCATAATACCTTGGCACACAGTGGAGTATCTCAGCAGTAACGGCACAAGTATATTACTTGCAAGTATCCGTAAGTAATGAAAAAATCACTGTTAAAGCATGATGTACATTAAGAAATATATGAAAAGAATCTTACAACCTAAGCAGCTTGAGAGTCAGAAACACATATCTATAACAGAATCTCTCCAGTAAGCTTAAAGGCAACTAAGGAATATCACTGTAAGTCCATTATTATTAAAATATGCTAGCTGTAATTTACAGATTCCAATGCAATCCATAAATTTTCCAATAAAAAATTAATAAACGTCAAAGGCCAATCAAGCCACATTACCACAGCTAACATTAGCTAACACTGGGTGTGGGATTTCTGTGGGGAACACAGGTAATGCACACACCCAAAAAACTGTGAGATAATAAAGAAGATATGAGGTACGGATAAAGAAGAGGGACACATAAGAGGTATGTTGAAATAGAAAAATCTACAGGAAAGTCAGTGGGACATGGGAAATTATTTATTTATTTATTTTTTTCTTAGGAACAGGCACCCTTTTTTATGAAAAGAAGAAAAGGTAAAGATAGGGAAAGAGGAGGAGAAGGCCATCCCAGCAGGTATACCCAAAGAACAAATATTACAAAACATGACAGACAAAGGTTGGAAAAAAAACAGTATAGGCAGGTAAATTCAAAGATGGCACACTGCACAACACTGGCAATGGAAAGTTGTCAGACAGACTGAGATGCATACAAGCCATGGTAAAATGCAAAAAACATATCCACTTATACACTATTGCACTGCGATATGTTTCAAACTGTATGGTAGTCATACCTGGATGTGTATGACTAATGGTAGATGTGTGTTATAAGGCAATAAATAAGGATCACCGTACACATCAGATAAATAAACACATATCCAGGTAGTTTGTCAGAAGTACACGTATAAGCCAAGCAACATCACTTGTGAGCAAATGAAAATCTAGAAATGCTAGCTGACTCCACTAGAGACCAGAACCCAACCTTTGACCACCCATATGAAAGGCAAATAACCAACCACAGTGCCAAACAGCAGTACTACAGCAAAGCAATAAAATAACTGCTAAATACACAAGTAGGTGTGTACAACCCAAACAGACATGTAATGGAATGTATATATGTGACACACATATGTCATGTCAAAGACAACACACAGGTGTAGGTGTATATGTATGACTGTCAGTGGCCTAAATGGAGCATACCTGAAAGCAATGTCACTGCATATACACACTAATGACATGTAAGAATATTTGCACAACTCTGACACTACAGCTTTAAAAAATATCAGATTGTGCACATGAATTTCAACAACATACACTGGTTAACACATAAGTATAATGAGAAGAAGGATGTATTGCACATAATAGATAACGACTTGTGTGCAGATGTCTTACATCTTTAAAATGGCCATACATTTGGCACACGTTGACCAGGTCAGCAAAATAATACATGACAATGGGCAACAACAGCAACAAAGGCAATCATATCTGCAAAATATATTATGTAAATATGAAGGTGGAAGCTAGGTGGACATCCTGAGCCCGCATCAAGGAAGACAATGATAAAACCAGGATGACATGGTAAAGTTACACTTTACAAATACATAGGCACACCACAAAGGGTGTTGTTGAAGCCAAGCCAAATTACATTTAAGTAAATGGCAAATGTATGTTACATGGGCAGACTGCATTGTTGATGTCCATAAAAATTGTCATGTTTAACTCAAACATACACAATAATGCGGAATTGTGTAACATCAACAGGCATAGGTAAGTAAGCTAAGAATTTCAATCAGATACACATATGCTGTCATGCCAATGTGGAATAAATAATTGTAGATATATGTCCCACACCCTGCTCAATACTGAGCAGAGGACACTCCTGTAAGCAACATTATAGCACATCAATGATAAGTCACTGAATGCTCACATGTTAAAGGTAAAATGGTGTTTCAGCATGGATCGGACTATGTGCAGAGACATGTACAATCATCAGTTAATGTGTACAAATATTGCCAGAAGGAGTGAACTTACGTGAATAAGGGATGGATGTGGAAATGTAGCATACAGTAAACACATACTGTACTGCTACTGAATAGATTATCACTACCACGGTGTATACATTAATGTTAAATTGACATTTGATGCAGTCAGAAAAGGAGGACTGCCAGTAAGTATGTCATACCTTTATATGACCCTGCATGGCATAAGCATTGCCAGCACATGGCACACAAAACATGTCATGTCAGTGGACAACATGACAACTATTATCCAAAACATATGGGCAATGACATTTCCTTCTGCTGCAAATACATGATGTCACAATACTCTAATCTTAACCATACCACTGTGTTAGTGCTGGACTATGGACAACATGTGTTATTTAACAGTTTACCTCAGTAAAACACACATTTACAGGGTAATTGTTGTAGCACTAGCTGCAGGTTAACTGCCACAATGCATGGGCTGCCGAATGTAGGAGGAAAGTTTAATGTGTTAATGTGTATCAGGCATGCATTGAAACATAATGAAATGTCACACAAAAATATCTGCATAGTATGTTTGTGCATATAACACATAAGCAGGGAAGCTATGTTATGCATGCACACATGTGCATATACAGTCCAATCAATCATATGGCAAACAGCTTTTAGAAGAATAACACAACTGGAGCAGACAGACAATACTTATGGACCTGAGGGACTACCCTGATAGGGATGAAAATCATGAATGATGTCTCAGGCCATTTCCCTGAATGAGTTGTGCATACCCCATGACATGTCCTGGAAAAAAATCCGCATCATGTCCCTCATCTGTGTTCCAAATACATCAGTTACAGCTTCCTAGATTGCCTCCAAATAATTGTCTCTCTGTTGTTCCTGGCATCATCTTCTCTGGTGTGCATCAGGAATGATGGCTTGTGCAGGTGTCACTCCAGTATCCACACTGCCATCATTGTCATCATCATGGTCATTATCGCCTAAGGACTCTGTCAGTGGCCTAGCATGCGCTCATCTACATCTGATTGGCAATCTTCCATGGGTCCTATTCTCTGTTGAGATGAATTGCAACACAGGACAGAAATTACACATATATACCTGATACTACCAGTCTGCATAACATAGCCACTGTGACATAATGAACATGCAGAGAAGAGTCCTCATGAAATGTTAAAATACATTATGTCTATAGTCCAGTGTACTAACATATGCGATGTATATCATTAGTCAAAACCATAACAATGAAAAGCAAATGTCTGTCACATGACAAGCATAGCTGACCTTAAAATGAAATTAATATGCACATCTGCAGTCTAAGAGACATTAATTAACATCCTATCCATATGTGAGTTCTGCAAATACAAATATGAGACTGAAGGTGTAGTAGTAAACATCAAAGTGTTTTATTTAAAACGGTTTTATTTGAAATGGTGCAAACATTAGCAAGTAGCATGATTATACACAACAGAATTGCTGTTAGTGAATGACTGTTCAGCACACAACACCTTCTCTATACCTCTCTGTCTATACTTAAGGATATGTGCAATAACAGAACATGTGAGTGAGAATGTATCACTCACCAATGTGAGCAGGTCAATCAAGGTTGTGCAATGGCATGCATAACACAGCTTATCAGTGGAAATCATGGCATGAGCTAAACATTTGTTTATTGGCCAGCATGAAGCATGACAAGCATATGCAAAGTAAGCATATATAACATATCCTGACATTTGAATGGAATCATGTTGGACACAGGTTTATGCCACATTACCATAACTGAAATTTGACCAAATAAATGCAATTGTCAAGGTAGCATTATTTGTGGGACTGGCACTGTGGAATAATGCTGTCTGCCTCAGTAAATTGTCCAGCTGAGTGCCTGATAGCATGTCATTATTTCCATTCTTTTTGCCTTGCATATTTTCCTTGATCAGTTATGTCTGTGTGCGAATGCAAATTGTAATGTCCTCATGTATTGAGTCATATGAACTACCATGTAACATTGCTAAAATGAAGACAAATTATGGCAATATTGTGGAAGCTATGCAAGCCATATGACAAGCATCTGATATAGGTAGCATGATAATTGGCTATATAAGGAATACAACAGTAACAGATTGTTATAATGTTTAATCATAAACACAATCACAGACTGTGACAGATGAAAATCTAGTATATGTTGTACAAACAGAATTGTGTACAGAATCTACCTACAATTATTAGCAATCAGTAACCAGCAAAAATGCAAACAGTCTGATGATATCGCTGATTATGAAATGCCTATCTGCATAAGAATCCACAAACACAGGATATAAGTAAGGGGCAACCAAAACATCCAAGGTACTGCAAATAGGTACAATACCAATGTTGAACTGAAGGGCATACCACACATTCTGCCAATAACAGTATGAACATAGACACCCAATCTGTTGTGCAAATACTTAATCAGAACAGATTAGTCACTAGAAAACATCCACAAATACAAATGTAATAACACATGCATTACAAACAACAGTCAAAACACTACCTACTTGCATATAATGAATCTGCCTCAAATATGTCTGACAGATACTCAAGCCTGACTGTCATTTAGGTTGTGGACTACACTTAAAAACTATCTTCAGAAACATGGCTTACTGCTAAATCATATTTCAACACACTTGTATTTAAATCAGACTTGTAAGCACAGGTATAGTATGATCATTGCACTTACTTTACAGATGCATGATGGGTATTCTGGCATTCTAAGTAATATACATGGTAATGTAAAAACATAAGCCTGTAATAAGGATCAGATACATTTTATTTAATAAAACAGAAAAATTAAGCAGCATACATATCCCCCTCTGTTGTTCATCAAGCCTGTGCTTCTACTTAATGTACAGTGCTTGATTTTGGGTCCTGCCCATAGTGCCTGAAAAAAAGAAAAGAGCAACTATGAATAATGTAGTCCTCAAATAATAGGGTCATATATTGCACAGATCAGGTTCTAAACCATTCATAGGATCATAGGATCATAGGAGGTTACTAAACTAATGGCCCTGGGGCCCTTACAAGCCTAGCCATGTTATATCCTAGCTTCCTTATAGACCAGGAGATAAAGTCTATATTTACATGCTAAATCTGTGATCAGCACCGCTTGCCCCTACCAAGGAGAGCACAATTTCAACCCCTGGGGTAAATTTGCAGACTCCCATACAGTTATCCAAATAACAGTTAAATAGTTCATAGAATAGCTCTGTTTCACATGAATTGGAAGTTTATTCCAGAGGAGTAGCAACCTCTGGGAGACATATTTGTTTCTCCAGCATGTCCTGTTTATGCCGCAAGCTAGGTAAATGTCCCTAAATTGAGTGAGTCTTGTCCCATTTGACTTCCAGATGTGTAGCAATTCCATTACAGCAGGGTCTCAGACTGCTCTGTGGACCAGGCACAGGTCACCTCTAAGCAGCATATATGACACAGAGTACAGTCACAGTGACTTCAGTCTATCCACATAGGACATGTGCTGAAAACCCTGAAATTTCTTGGTGAGAAACTTCTGAGGTCTCTCTAGTTGCTGCAGGTCTCTGGTGAGGTACATACAAAAGGGAGCATTGTAGTCTATTATTGGTCTTGATAAGGGATGAGTATACGGGTGTTCTAACCTCTTTTTCTCTGGATGGTATGTCTTCACCACTGTGGATACATGCTGATTAAAGTTGAGGCAACTGTCAACCTGTGTTCCCAAATCTCTCACCACTGAGTTTAATCTTAAGGTGTTATTGTTGATATTGTACCTTGCAGGGACATCCCCCTTACCAAATAGGATGATAATGCATTTTTTTGTGTTCAGATTAAGACCATGGGTTTGGCACAAATTATTTGTCTGTGTAAGCTCGTTTTGTAGTATGTTGGGGATTCAATGACTGTCCCCAGTTTGCAGTCTTCAGCAAACTTTGTCAGCCACAGACCATATACTTATGCCTGTGGAACACCATTGTTGACAGGTCTGCTGGTAGAAGTGGAATTCCCAATTTTGACTGAGTATGTTCTGTCAGTGAGCCAGTTGGCTACCCACCTAATGACGTATGGGTTGATCTCCAGCTGGGCGAGTTTCTCAATGATGCCAAAGTGGGGGTTGTGTCAAAGGCCTTGGCTAAGTCTAGATAGGCCATATGCACTGATTTTCCTTCATCCATGGCATCAGTGACATTCCCAAAGAAGTCCACTATATTAAACTGGGTCGGGTCAAGAGTTTGAAGGTCTCCTGTACCTTTATTAATAAGATGCATGATGATTCTCTCCATGGCCTTGTAAATAAGGATAGTTAGGGTTATGTATCTATACTAGTTAGGCTTATGGTTGATGGACTCCTTTGTGTAAGCTGATAACAGTTGCTGTTTTCCATTCAGTTGGGACAAAGCCAGTGCTTAGGCTATGGTTGAAGGGAGTACCCAATGGTTTCGCCAACTTGTGTTTTAGACCATTTAGGACACAGTCTGGGATATTGTCAGGGCCTGCAGAGTCTGAGTTTTTGGCCTTGGAGAGTGTAGTTATGACCTGCTCTTTGGAGATACTAGGTGGAAGACTGGTGATAGGTAAGCTATGGGATGCAATTGGTGGGGACATGGGGGTGAAGTTTTGCTGAAACTATCTGCTAGCAGTTTGGCTATTTCACCAGGTTCAGTGTGTGTGGTGGCATCTGTGATGCCCCTGTACTGCCCAGTAATCAAGGATCCTCAATCCTTGCCACTAGCACCAGTGAGGGACATGCACATTGGGAGGATGACAAGTACAAACACAGTAAAGTACAATTTCTCTTAAGAACACACAGAGATCATAGTCAGTCTGGGGCTGGTTCCTCTTTCTTTATCCAGATCCCTAGTATGGCTCCTCACTGGCACAGCTGTAGGGTTAAGATCTCAGCTGACAGGACAAGCCAAAACCTCCAGCATGCTCTCTATCCAACCAGTGCTTCGTGTCCCTGCCCAAGTAGCTGACACACACACGCACACACACACACACACACACACACACACACACACACACACACACACACACACACAAACACATTTTGAGATTTGATCTATATACAAACACACAGACACTCCTGGGAAAGGCTGGCACAGGTTCACTAGCTATGCCGTCTTCTACCCAGACTATATGGTAGTACCAGCTGCCACCAACCACTCTTATCAGCTACTATAAGGCCTTTCTCAAAGGGTGATCAATTCTACTGTGTAATGTTACTATTATCCAAATAGTAAACATGTCCAAGACTAAGGCTATTTAAGAGTGGCATGTACAATGTCAACAAATACATATTCAAGTAATCTAAGAGCTTAAATATCTCTAAACAAACCAGCTACAAGTAAAAGGTTTAAACATATTTAATAATAAATAATAAAAGAACAAGGCAATACTAAATAACTCAGCACAGTGACAACAGAGTTCAGAATCACAGGAAATATTTTAAAATAACAATGCAGGACAGTCTCATATAAATACAGAAAACATCTAAACAAATCTTATTAAGTCCCTATCTTTCTCTAAGAAAAATTAATGTAAGCTAAGTTTTACTTAGAGAGCCAGACCAGGGCTAATGAGAGGATATTGTCAAATCCAAAGACAAATGCAAAATGTACAGACTCACTCTCTGAGATAGTTCTTAAGTTACTATCAAACATTTCTGTTGAGTTATCTCAGATTACATTATTCTTTGTCACCTTTGTGTCAAAAATACTTATTTTTCAGATGTTTGCCTGGAACTGGAAGTCATAAAACAGTTAAACACTTTTACCTTTGAAACCTGTAATTATTTCTGTTTCCAGACAATAGAAAGAATTTCCAAGTGCAGACATTCTGTCTCCTAGCTGAGATAAACACCATCGTAAACAATTCACTTATTTTCTTAGAGTTTACAAGTTAACTCTGTTCTGTTTCAGAAGGGTACACTGTGGTGACATTCTTGAAGCTCAGCACATAACATGCGATTTAACGCACACTTCTGCACCAGCAGTTTAATACACACATAACATATAGTTCTCTTACATTTGTAAGACAAGCATATGGATGATATTAATATTCACAAATGACATAGAATTATTTACAAAATTCTAGCTAGCTGGGCTGGCAGCCTTCACAATTCTCCCTCCCTGAAAACTCAAGCTAGTTTTTCAAGTGACACTTGAGAAATGTTGCTTGAGAGGGTTGATCCTATCTGGGAATACCTAACCCCAATCCCTGTCTTGAGAGCCCATCTACGTTGGCATTGCTAACCCCACTGTACTGCACTGTCATATCATATGCTGGAAACCCTAGGCTCCAGCTTAGTGACTTGGCATTTTACTGGCTGGCTCAATATAACCATGTTAGGGAATTGTGGTTTGTAACTACAGTGAATTTCCTTCCATACAGATAAGGCTGAAGTTTCTGCAGTGCCCACACTATGGCTAGACCTTCCTTTATTACAGCTGCATAGCATTCCTCCCTGGGTTGCAGCCTATGACTAAGATAAACCACTGGGTGCTCTTCTCCCTCTGAAGAAATCTGGCTAAGTACAGCGTCCACCCCATGCTTTGAAGCATCCACCTGCACAACAAATTCTTTGCTATAATCTGGACTGGCTAACACAGAGGGTCCTCCCAAAGCTTCTTTAAGTTTCTGGAATGCCTATTCACATGGTGGGGTCCACACTACCTTATCTGGCCTGTTTTTACTATTCAGGTCTGTGAGGGGAGCAGCTATGGTACTATAATTGGGGACAAACTTTCTGCAGTGCCCTGCTGTCCCTAAAAATGCCCTCACCTGCTTTTTTGGTAACAGATGCAAGCCATGCCTGAATGGCTTTCACTTTGGTCAGTTCTGGCCTGATCTTACCACTCCCCATTCTATGTCCCAGGTAGGAGAACTTTGCCATACCCATCTGACATTTGCTGGGCTTAATGGTCAACCCTGCCCTCAATAGTCTGCCCAGCACCGCCCTGACATGCTGAAGGTGCTCTTGCTAGGAATGGCTGTAGATGGCAATATCATCTAGGTAAGTAAGGGCAAAATGTCTTGCTCCTGCTATAATATGATCTAACAGCCTCTGGAAAGTCGCTGGGGCATTTTTCATCCCAAAGGGCATCTTTGTGAACTAATACAAGCCAAAAGGAGTCACAAAGGCTGACCTCTCTCTCTAGCACTGGGAGTCAAGGTCACCTGCCAATAACCTTTGGTAAGAACAATGGCAGTAGGATACTTAGCCTCACCCAGCTGCTCTAGGGCTTCATCTGTCCTAGGCATGGGGTAAGCATCTGAATCTGTGTGACTATTTAATTTCCTGTAGTCCACACAGAGCCTGGTGCTGCCATCCTTCTTTGGTACCAGCACCACTGGGGAGGCCCAGGGACTGCTGGACATCTGAATTACTCCTAGGTCCAACACTTCTTGTATCTCCTCCCTCAGAGTCTGTTTGACTTTCTCAGGCACCCTATAAGGGGCCTGATTAATACGCGTTTGGGGTCCATTATCCACATGGTGCTGCACCAAGTGGATGCACCCTTATTTCCCAGTGAACATGTCCCCAAACTCCTGTAACATTGTTCAGATTTCCCGAACCTGGGTAGGGTCTAATGGCTGGGACATTGCTACCCCTTCCACTGAGGTGTCAGTCTGAGCTTCACGGAAATCAGTCATCAGATCCCCCACAGACTCTACCTGCAATCCACTACAAATACTCAGCACAAGGGCATCCCTATCATTCTGATTTCATCATGTTAACATGGTGCAATTTGTGGCCCTGCCTAGTAGTTCTACCATGTAGTTAACATCACTGACCTTCCCTACCACATTCTAGGGTCGCCCCAAGGTGCCTACAGCTTGTTGTGTCTGACAGGAATGAGAAGCATTACCTGCTGCCCTACAGCATACTCTCTAGCTCGAGCATTCCTGTCATACCAGACCTTTTTCTGCTGTTGGACTTCTGCCAGGTTCTCCTGGGCCAAGCCCATGAATTCCCTGACCCTTGTCCTGAGGTTTAGGACATATGCCACAACAGATTCCTTGTGGGAATCACAATCACCCTCCCATTTATCTCAAATTAAATCTAGAGGTCCCTTCACCCTATGCCCGTACAACAACTCAAAGGGTGAAAAACCTGTGGATTCCTGGGGAACCTGTCTGCAAGCAAGCAACAGATGGGGCAAATATTTGTCGCAGTCCCTCTTAAATTGATCTGCAAATGCCCGTAGCATCATCTTGAGTGTAGAGCTTAACCTCTCAAGACCATTAGTCTGGGGATGGTTGGGAGTGGTCTTTAGGTGCTTCACCCCACAGTACTTCTACAGACAAGACAGCAGGTCTGACATGAAATTGGCACCTCTTGTCAGTCAGTATTTCTTTTTGGAAACCTAACCTGCTGAAAATCTCAAACAAAGCATTTGCCACCTTTTCTGCCTCAGTGGAGGACAGTGCTACTGCCTAAAGGTATCTGTAGCATAATCTACTACCACTAGGATGGAACTTGGGATACTCAGAAGCCCCATAATATCCATAGCTACCCTCTGGAATGGCTCCTCAATCACAGGAAAAGGCATCAAAGAAGCTTTCACCTTGTCTCCTACCTTGCCTACCTTTTGTCACTGCTCACAGGTCCTGCAGTACCCTGTTATATCTCTGTAAATCCCAGGCCAATAAGAGTTCTGCATAAAACGTTGCTTGATACGTTTTATGCCCATATGACCTGCAAAGATAATATCATGGGCTATGACTAGATGTGCCATATGGTAGGATCTGGGCACTACTAACTGCTGTATTCTCTCATCCTCTAGCCTTCCCTCAGGGATCCACTCTCTATACAGTAATCATTTGTCCTAGTATACAGATTACCCCTTCCCTTGAGAATCAGGTGCCTCACTAGCTACCTACCTCAGGCCTTGTAATGTAGGGTCTGAGAGCTGAGCCTATCTCAGCTCTCTCTTGGTAACCCTTCCCAGCTCCCCTTCCACAGGAAGTTTGGTATCCTCTGACAGCAGTGCCTCATTGTCAGCCTGGGTACTACTACTCACCTCTGCCCTTGCAGTCACTCTGTCCAAGGGAACATCAGCACCCACAAGCAGCTGTGGCTCACCTTCAGTCTCACTACTACAGGGTAGCTCCTTCTCTGAAGTAACGATCTCACCAGTCCTGGCTGCAAGTGTGCAGTCTGTCTAGATCTCCCCAGGCTATGAGACCCACATGCTTGTCTCCAAGCCTGACTATATGTAACTGCATGAACACACTGTACTGCATTATCAAAATCATTCCCTATCAGGACATCTGCAGAGATATCCTCAAACTCACCTACTTACTTGCTTCCTTTTCTACCCTCCCTGTCAAGGTAAACCCTAGCCAAAGGTATTTGGAATGGGGTCCTTCCTAAAGCTCTGACTGGAGTAGACTGCCCAAGCAAGTAGTGCTCCTCTGGAACCACTGCAGGCTTCACAATGATTAGGACATAGGCTGTGTCTTTCTTAGCCATGGTCTCTTTCCCATTCACTAAGATAGGATATAATCTTTTGTGGTAGTTTGGTACCCTTCTTGTCTCAAGACAACTTACTGCTGACATTTTGTCATTACCACTTACTGGCTTTCCCACCTTTTGCTCCCCAGCTTGCCTCCATGGACATCTTTATGCTACATGGCCCCACTGGTTGCATTTAAACATTTAACCCTTGGTCCTGGATGTGTACCTGGACTACTGGCTTCTCCTGCTACTGATGGATTCTGTTGGAGCAGTCTGGGCTGCCTACCATGGGTTCCCTTAGATCCATGAGCAGCACTGGGTGTCCCTTTCCTGTGCAGTGATGCCTTGCTTGCTAGGTATAGGTCTCCCTTCTTCCCCAACTCATCGACAGTACGACATTGTCTATCAGCTAACCAGATTCTCATTTCCTCAGACAAAGTGCTAAGGGCTTGTTCTCACACCAAAAGGTCTGCCAGCCCTTCAAAAGTGGTGACCTGACATCCACTCACCCACCTATGAAAATAAGTGCTTAGTTCAGCAACATATTCACACATACTTTCATCTGCCTTGTGTCTGTTCTCATGAAACCTTTTCCTATAAGCTTCAGTTGTTAACTTAAAACATTCTAGCAAACAGTCTTTTACAATGTTATAATTTAAGCAGTCATTATCAGGCAGTTTAGAAAGAACAGTTACAGCTTTACCATGGAGTTACAGGGTCAGAAACCATAGCCAGAGCCCTTGGTCAACATCATACTGTTTACATACCCTTTCAAATATATGAAAGAAACTATCAAAATTATCATCCTCTGTAAATTGTGGAAGAAATTTACTGACCTTTGTTGCTTCTGGGGTTTGATTACTCCCTTCTCAATTAGCTCCATGACTCTGGCAAAGAGTCAGCATCTCCTTTTCATGCTGCCTCTGTGTCTCCTTCTCCTCAGCTTTCAGGCTTAGCAGATTCTCATTTCCATCAGTCTCTAGATGCCTCAGTCTCTCTGTTGCTGCTATTTCCAAATGCTTGGCCTCTAGCTCAAGTCTCTTTATCTCCAGATGGATTTTAAGTCCTCTGTAGAAAGATTGAGCTGTCCATTTTCTGAGAGTTGTACATCTCTACTATCAGTCTGATCGTCCTTCTGGTTGCTATTCTCTGATGCAGCTGTGACTAAAGCTGCAATCATGTCTCCCTTAGTCAGGTTGGCATGCATCAGTCCTTTACCCTGGCACAATTCAGCCAACTAGCTCCCTGTCAGCTTGCCATACTCCTCTGCTGCCATGCTTGCCTGCTCTCCCTAACTAAGCTAACAAAATTAATAAAACAATTGTGATCTGAACTCTGAATGTTCACTGAGTGGCAGATTTAGAGTACAAAAATTACCTTCAGTGATCACTGTACACAAGCTAGAGGAATTCAATATTCACACCACTACAAAAGAATTGATATGTGATGTGGCTGTATCACCACTATCAACCAATTAGTATGTGATGAGGCTATTCCACCACTGCCAAACAATTAATATGTGATGCCCCTGCACTGGCCCAGTAATCAAGGAGCAGAGCTCAATCATCATCACTAGCATCAGTAAGGGATGGGCACATAGGGAGGATGACAAGTATACACACAGTAAAGTGCAATTTCCCTTAAGAGCACACAGAGATCACAGTCAGTCTGGGGCTGATTTCTCTATCTTTATCCAGATCTTCAATAAGACTCCCCACAGGCACTGCTATAGGGTTAAGATCTCAGCCAAGTAGTCAAGCTGAAACCTCCAGCACCCTCTCTGTCCAACCAGTGCTTCGTGTCCCTGCCCAAATAGCTGACACATACACCCACACACACACACACACACACACACACACACACACACACACACACACACACACACACACAAACACACACACACACTCTGAGATTTGATCTATATACAAACACACATACACTCCTGGGAAAGACTGGCACAGGTTCACTAGCTATGCCCCTTCTGCCCAGACTATATCATAGTTCCAGCTGCCACCAACCACTCTTATCAGCTACTATAAGGCCCTTCCCAAAGGATGACCAATTCTACTGTGTAATGTTATATTATCCAAATGGTAAGTGTGACCAAGATTAAGGCTATTTAAGAGTGGCCTATACAGTGTCAACAAATACATATGAAGTGCTCTAAGAGCTTAAATATCTCTAAACAAACCAGCCACAATTAAAAGGTTTAAATATATTTAATAATAAATAAAAGAACAAGACAATACTCAATAACTCAACACAGTGACAACAGAGTTCAGAATCACAGGAAATATTTTAAAACAACATTGCAGGACAGTCTCAAAAAAATACAGAAAACATCTAAACTAACCTTACTAAATTCCTATCTATCTTTAAGAGAAATCACTGTAACCTAAGTCTTACTTACAGCGCCAGACAAGTGCTGATGAGAGGATTTTGTCATATCCAAAGACAAATACAAAATGCACAGACTCCCTCTCTGAGATAGTTCTTAAGTTACTATCAAAATTTCTGCTGGGTTATCTCAGATTACATTATTCTTTGTCACCATTGTGTCAAAATACTTATTTTTCAGAAGTTTGCCCGGAACTGGAAGTCGTAAAACAGGTAAACACTTTTACCTTTGAAATCTGTAATTATTTCTGTTTCCAAACAATAGAAAGAATTTCTAGCTGCATTCTGTCTCCTAGTTGAGATAAACACCATTGTAAACAATTTACTTATTTTCTGTTAGTTTTCAAGTTAACTCTGTTCTTTTCTAGTAGGGTAGATTGTGTTTACATTCTTGAAGCTCAGCACATAACATACAGTTTAACACACACTTCTACACCAGCAGTTTAATACACTCATAACATATAGTTCTCTTGCATTTGTAAGACAAGCCTATAGATCATATTGATATTCACAAATAACACAAAATTATTTAAAAAATTCTAGCTAGCTGGGCTGGCAGCCTTCACACCATCCACTACTAACTCTGTGGAAATGTGGGCCTTCTCTTTTAGATTTCGGATATAGGTTCATAAGTTCATAGGTTGATACTAGGCTATCTGCCCTAGGGCATTTATAAGCCTAGCCAGAGTGTGTTTGGCTTTCGCCACCCTTTTAGATTAGTTGACTGTGCCTCTGTATAGTAGGTCACAGAAGGTAGCCCTTTTAAGGTTAGTTTACTGTACCTCTGTCAAGCAAGGACACAGTAGAGATCCCAGGGGTAACCTTACGATCTCCCATCCACTCGTCAAGATTTCTCTTGAAGAGGGTCAGTGAGGGGCTCTGCCTAACATGGACTGGGATTTTGTTCCAGAGTGAGGGGAGCCTCTGGGATATGAATCTGTCTCTCCAGCATGCCCTATTTATTTCTGTGCTGAGGTTCAAGTCCCTGGAACATGTAGCTCTAAGGGATTTGGATTTCCTGAGTTGAAGCATGTCCATTAATTCTGGGTTGGACATGACTTTGTACATCAGACACAGATCACCTCTGAGTAGGTGGTACGCAACTGAGTAGAGCTGGAGTTTCTTTAGCTGAACTGCATAGGGCATCTGTTTGAGCCCCTTGATCCTCTTGGTGAGATACTTTTGGGGTCTTTCCAGTTGCTGCAGGTGTCGGGTAAGGTACATCCCAAATGGGGCATTGTACTCAATTATGGGCCTGATAAGTGATGAGTAGAGGGGCACAATGACCTCTCTTGATCTAGATGTGAACCCTTTCATGATAAGGTGGGCTATATAGAAGGTCTTTCTAACCACTTTGGCAACGTGATTGTCAAAGGAGAGATTGCTATCTACTTGGGTCCCCAAGTCCCTAATTACTTCTTCCGTACTTAATGGATTACCACCTATGTGGTAATTTGTGGGCACTTTGTTTTTCCCAAAGGGGATGACTATGCACTTTTTGGCATTTAGCTTTAGGCCATGGCTCTGGCACCAGTTATCCATCTCTGTGAGACCCTTTTGGAGGATGCTTGTGTCAGCTGGAGAGTCGATTACAGCACCCAGTTTGCAGTCATCTGCGAACTTGGTCAGCCATAGTCCACCAGTGTTAGCCTGTACCTCGTAGAAATATATACCGAACAAGAGAGGTCCCAGGACTGAGTCTTGTGGGACACCAATTGTAACTGGTTTAGAGTCTGACATGGCACCTGCTATTCTGACCATGTGGCTTCTATCCCTGAGCCAGTTTGCAACCCATCTTGTGACATAGGGGTTGATATTTAAGCTGGTGAGCTTATTTATGATGCCCGAGTGGGGTATTGTGTCAAAGGCTTTTGCAAGGTCCAGGTAGGCTGTGTGGACTACCTTCCCTTCATCTATGGCTTTGGTAACTGTTTCAAAGAAGTCAACCAGGTTCAAGAGGCAAGATCTGCCGAATTGGGTAGGATCCAGTGTCTGGAGGTTCCCAATGTCTTTGTTTATGATTTCCATGATGATACGCTCCATAGCTTTGCAGACCTGGCTAGTCAGGCTTATAGGGCAATAGTTTCCAGGGTCTGTTGTGGCACCGCCTTTGTGGAGTGGGACCACTGTTGCTGTACGCCATTCCTTAGGTACATATCCTGTAGTAAGGCTGAGATTGAACAGTGACTTTATATAAGGGTTTAGTTCTTCTTGGATCTCGTGTAAGACGCAGCCCGAGACACCATCTGGTCCCTTTGCCTTATGGTTACCTTTTGTTGTGAATGCTAAATTCATTTTGTAGATGGTTTTAGAGAAGTTTCCAATATGTCTAATTTGATTGGTCAGGCTGTGGAGGGTTTTCCTCCACTGCTGAGACCCCCCCTTGCTTTTGGAAAGCATTTTCTTCTTCTTATTGCATAGTTTATTTATGCTGGATGTCCACCAGGGTGGCATGATTTTTCTTGAGGACCTTGTTTTGATTCTTTCAGGTATAAATGAAGCTATACATTTGTATAGGTGTTTATACATGGCATTGGTGTATACCTCAGTATAGCCATCCTTGTCACCAGTGGAGACAGGGGGAGTGAAACTATTAATGCCATCACTTATGAAACTATAGTTTACTTTGGTAAAGTTTTTTAACGTAATTGCTCCTGATAGGGGGTCAAGTATGACTGTTACTTCGAGTAAGACTGATTTATGATAAGATTTGACCAGGGAGGGCCCCACACAATGGGTGATGCAATAATCTTCCATGTTGCTGAGTACCAAGTCAAGGACATTTGTGCCCCTTGTGGGAGTGAAAATCATCTACACCAGGGATTTTGAGTTAACAAAGTCCAGGAACTATTGGGTGAGCATATTTTCACTTGTATATTATTCCCAATTGATGGAAGGATAGTTGAATTCACCCATAACCAGAATGTTTGGCTGTATTGTTTGTGACTCAAATGGATCCAGGTAGGCAGTGTGATTATCATGGTTCATGGTGGGGGACCTATAACTAGCAATGACGTGTAGAGGGGCCTTATCTACAGTTAGCTGTACTCAGAGTAACTCTAGGGGGTCATTCTGTCTAACCAGTCTTGAGGTGTATTTATCTTTGATGAAGATTGGTACTCCTCCATCTTTGGTTCTTCCACATTCATTTTGCAGTCTGAACATGTCGAAAGCATTGTAACCTTGCATGGCCAGAGTACTTTCTGTGACCTTTAATCATGTCTCAGTAATTACACAAACATCAACATCTTCCGGAGTAAGGAGTGTTTCCAATGAGTGCAGTTTCTAATATAGACTCCTAGTGTTAAGCAAAAAAACCTTAAGTTTGTCTTTAAAGGATATTTTACATCGGGAATGTTGTTCTTGTGACATTGCCAAAAAAGGCACTATGGGGGAGGCAAGTACCTTTGCCAGTAACCGAAAACCAAGAGTTGACAGGTGAAGACCATCTCTGGCAAAGCAGCGTGGTCTATCTACCATATCATCACAGGTTGATAGGAACTGGGTCTCCTTGAAGTGACACCAGAAGCAAGTCAATTATTAAAAGCAATAACATTTTGTCTTTATTGTGGCATCATCCCATGTGAAGGTAGAATGCTGCTTAAGGCTAGGGACATAGCTGCTTGGGAAACATAATCAGAGAGTTCAATTATGTCTCTCTTCATATAGTCCAGTGAGGTATGTCTCAAGTCATTCACTCCAGCATGGACTATGACAGTGTCATAACAATATTTGTTGTTGAGAGACTTGAGTGCATGCATGATTTGGTGGATCCTAGCACCTGACAGTAAGCTAACTGTGACCTTTTCTTGTCCAACCTGGTGAGTAGAACATCGATATATTTCATGATGGAGTCACCTATGACCAAGACATTTGGTTTGGCGGTGTTTTGCCTTAGGGGTTTGTTGGGTGAGACACCGATGCATGGTTTTTTATGTGCACTGGATTCTGCTGGGACTGTATTATGTGTAGACTGTTTGCGCTTGGGAGGTCTCTGCTCTTTAGGTATACTTCTGGCGAGTGCTTCCATATATGTGAGTTTATGTGTTGTGTGCTTGGTGGGTTTAAGAGGTGAAGCATGTGTGCTGACAACCTGATCCGTGTCTGTTTTAATTGGTTGAGACCGAGACAGCATAGATTCTAGATTCAAAGTATAGATACATGTCTCACAGTTATTTTCAAAGAACATTAGAGAATCACCATATACATTTTGCAGTGTTACAAACACAGGCCTTTACATCTCTGAACACAGTTAAACACCAATTAGAGGACATGAGAGTCAAACCTGCAGCTCAGATAAGTCCACACTCTAATCTTGACACCTACCTGACTAGTTAATCCATCTTGCTTGGGAGAGTTTGTCATGAGGGCAGTGAAAAGAGTTTAGGTTATGAATGTGCAGGGATAGGTTACTAATATAGACCATGGCTTAGGATTTCAAAAAAGGACCACATTCTGGGCATGTAGATAAACAGTTTGCAAGAATGAATTTATGTCACAACTGTGGTCACAACCAGTAACAGCAACTGAAAACCTCCATCCCTCAGACAGTTGGACAGTGCCCTGTATCACACAGCTTCTGTTGAGAGACACATATCAGGGGCATGGAAAGGTACGTGGGAAAACTAATTTTATGATGGCTTAACTGTGTTTTCTTTTCAACTGCTTATTGATACTAACATTCATTTTGTGGGTGGTTATGAATAACTCAAGTTATTTCTTGAATTCCCTATGAATATCTTCACAATCCATAATGTTCTGTTAACAGCATCTGTTTAAGTACAGGGTTATGTGCAACACTTGCAACACACTGTTAAGTGTCTCGCAAACAGTTTTGTGGCAAAAGGTATTATTTTCAAAAGTGCTCTCTTTTGAGGGAATCATTTGAAAATAATACCTTATTCCACAAAACTGTCAGACATATAACAGTCTGTTGCAAGCTTTACACATAACCTTGTTTTAATTTTATTATATGATAAATTAACCTCATTACGTGAACTGAGTTCAAAATGTGATTCATTATTTAAATACTGGTAAATCCTAGTTGCATAGTCTAGATAATTCTTCAAAACCACCCCACCCCCTTTATCTGACTTCATGATTCTGAGATCCCTATTATTATTCAAATCCTCCATAAATTTTCTTTGTTTAAAAGTCAAATTATAATATTTCTCATATCGTTTTTGCCCATTCCTAAACTTCTGATTTCCTTTTCACACATATTTTCAAATACTTTAATAGGTGGGGTTAAAGGTGGATTAAACATACGTGTCCATTTTATCTCGAAATTCTGTACATTTACCTCATTGTTAAAATACAATCTAAGATTTAACTTTCTAATAAATAATTTGAATTTTAATATAGCATCCACAGAGTTAACAGTTATGTTTGGGACAAATGTTTGCCCCTTCCTAAAATATTAAAAATTTCTGGGATAATTAATGTGTGAAATACACAGAGATAACAATATAATGATATGTCTCCCCTGTATGGAGTTGAACCCAAAGCATGCTGGACGGTTTCTTTATAGGCCAAGCTAACAGGATGCACATGCTTCTTCTTAAACAGGTACTATGTGTGTGTTTCTATATTCCTGCAGGTAACAGATGAATATGGAAGCTTCCAACACTTTATTGGCAATTATAATCTAAAGAAAAAACAGTCATCAAAAAATAACTGAAAGCATATCTGTAAGAATTCGGACAGGCATTGCTCTTGGCTTATAAAACAGGACTGTAGTAAGAATGTTCACTTTATTAAGAAGTTATTTACACATATATAGATAGAGTAGGTGGCGTTTTTATAGTGTATCAGGTAACTATGAAATGTGTAGTCATCAGCGGCCTAGGTGTTATAGGCATTAGAGATACATGACTATACTGGATGTGTGAAATTATGTTGTTATATGTTGGAAAACAGATATTTGCCTGCAATGTTCTGTGTTATGTACATTATAAACATTAGTAAATAAATTAACAGCATGGGAATAGAACCCCTATTTATATGGGGAGCAGTTACAGTGTCTTCTTAATTATTCTGGTGAGCTAATTGTCAGAACAGATACTTAATGGTTATAAAAGCCATGTATCTGCTATATTTGGGACACAACTATATCTCCAAATTCTGTAGGAATGCTAAGGTATATGTAGTATTATGACATATCCGTAAGACAAACTCCACTCGCACAACCCGCACGCAAGGCCTTAGCCTGGTGTGTGACATTAATAGAACTTGTTGGGATAGATTTGTGTCCCAAAGACTCCCCCATCTGTGGAATAGACTCCCTCTCCATGTCAAGCAAAGTACCTTTCTAGCCATCTCTAAGAGAAACCTGGATGACTGGATGGGAAACAGAAAATACATCCCTGGGATCCCACCTATGTCCCTGCTGGACAGGGGAAACAGGTGCTGACTTTGAGGGACATGGGGTCAATTCTTGGCTAGGCTTATAAGGGCTTCCAAGCCAATAGCCTAGTATCATCCTATGAACCTATGAACTTACTGTAGGCATCCACCAGCTGTCTCTTCACCTTGGTGACCCTCCAATAAATCTCCTTTGTGTTCTTCCAATGCAGGTCATTGTAGCAGTGATGAACCCGCACGCCAGGTGGGTAGATTCCCATACGTCGTTGATGCTCCACTGCAATCTATTTTAAATGTTGATGATTGAAAAGTTCCTTGACTTGCCTCTCATCTGATTTTCCACTCCTGCATAGGCAGTCAGCATCTGGGCAGTCTCATCCTTGATCCAATTGGGCTCCTGGATATGTTGAAGCCTCCTGGAATTAGCCATCTCACTAATGTTGATATTCCAATGCAAATGTAGTCAGATTAGAAAAGTACTCACTGAGGTCCCACTCAGTTCACAGTTAACAATGGTCTGATCTGTAAATGCATTAAAATCAGTATTTAAAAGTGGTGTTTATATCATGTTATTAGATCATTGGAAGATAACAGGCAAGTGCTACACATGGTACCATTTATCAATACCTATTGAGTATTTGTATAGAGCACCTTCCATTTATGCTGAGTGATTGGTTAATGCACTGAATTTTGATAACTTACAAGGATGTGTACAAATGGGATTAAAAACCTGGAATTTTAATGAATTTCATTAAATATGTATGGCTCAAATGTTACTTAAAAGATGGATACACATGAGGTGCTCTTACTTTCAGGTGTACCTTAATCATAGGTAGCTGATAAGGTAAATTGGCACTTGCTAGCCTTTCTGTTTTCGAGAATATTAGCTTTGTTAGCATTAGCCATTCTCAGGTGTACCTGTTTTGGTTTATTTTTACAGAAAAGGTGCATTAAGACAAATGTTTGAACTTACTGGAGTGGTGTTTGATTTACTTGTATGCATACAGGTGTTGACACCTGCATTAAGGACATGCATTAATTTCTCATATGCAGTTGTATGCACAGCAAACATTTGCATTACATAGCAAAAGTGAACAGTACATTAATTTTATTTTTTATTTTTTTATTTATTTTACATTTGATAACCAGAAAAGTCTGACTGTACACAGATCCATTTTCAGCGAAGGCCCTGGGAGAAAAGCTCCAATTTAACAGAATAGTACAAAAGAGTTGAATGAGTGTACAAATACATATCATCAAATACATAAGCATACCATTAAGACATATAAATAGACATATAAGAATACATTTTACATTTCTGCATACACATAAAAATTCATTTCAGCAATTTTTTTTAAATGTTTTTTTTTTTTGTGAACTCCATAGGACAGGTTGTACGATAGGTAAGAATAAGTATTCAAGAGGTTAGAGGGACTAACAGGTGATCTTTAGCAGAATCCTTGCAGCACTGCAATGTAATGGATTAGCCTTGGGAGTCACATGGGCAAAGCTAGTTGTCGGAATAGTGGGTTTTGAGAAGTTTTTAAATTGCGAAGCAGAGCTTGTAGACATTGTGTGATTTGGGAGTGAGTTCCAGATGTTGGCTATTGTACAGGCAAAGAGAGATTTACCAGCTTCATTTCTATGTTTGATGACATTTATGAGATTTTGGTTGGTGGATCTTAAGGCTCGGGTGGTGGTGATGGGCTGTCTTAGATCTTAGTGCTGGAGATTTGTCAGAGAGGTAGTACAGTTTGTGAACTATAGAGAGTTAATTAATAAGCAGTAGTTGGGGCAGCTCAAGCCAGTTAAGCTGTTTGAGGGAAAGACAGTGATGGGGATCTATTAGAGGCATCTGTAGCAAACTTGGCAGTCTTGTTATAGCAGGATTCCATTTTTTTAAGTTCGATATGGTGAAGATTAGTCAAGATTGGGGAGGCATAAAGGAAGGTGGATAAGAGGTGAGTTCTTGCAATAGTGGCTTTTGTATAATTGGTCATGAATTGCTTGTTCCTGTACAGGAAACCAAGCTTTTTGTTTACTTTTTTGATTGTTTGGGCTATGTGTTTATCAAATTTAAGATTGTTATCGATTACTACACCTAGTAGTTTTGTGTGTGTTGTTGGGTTGATTGTGGTATTGTCCTTGGAGTTTATGGTGAAATCATTGTTCAGAGGAGGAGATCTACCAGGGCTGAAGAGAATTATTATTTATTTATTTTTTTTTTTTGGGATTGAGTATAAGTTTAATGTTAGTAAACTATGCTTCAGCAAGAGTAAAGTTATGTTGTGTTATTGTTTGAAGTTTGTTTAAGGTGGGGGCGGTGCTTATAATGGTGGTTTCGTCTGCATATTGCACTATGGAGGCAGAGGGTATGGATGCAGCTGATTTGCAAATAGGGAGAATAGTAAAGGACCAAGTATGGAACCTTGAGGGACTCCTATGGATACAGGTAGAAGGGAGGACAGTTGGTCCTGCCAAAGAACTGCTTGCTGATGGTCTGATAAATAGCTGTTGAACCATGATATAGTAAAGGAGTTTATGTTAAGTGTAGATAGAGTTTTGAGAAGCATGCTGTGGTTGACCATATCAAAGGTTTAAGATAAGTCTAAGAATACAGAGGATACGAAAAGTCAGTTGTCTCTATGGTTGTTGACTATGTTGATATATGACAGTAGTGCTGTTGTGGTACTATGGGAGGGTTGAAAGCAATGTTGAGATTTAGATATAAGGTTGTTTTTCAGGGGATATTGCATTAGTTGTGAATGTACTAGTCTTTCTAGTATTTTGATAAAGGTGATAAAATTGCGATTGGGCGGTAGTTGGTGAGCTCAAGGGAGTTACCACCTTTGTGGAGTGCAATAATATGTGATATTTTCCACAAGTCAGACACTTTGCATTCAGATATTGATCTATTTATGAGGATTGACATGGGATAGGCTATGGTTTCTGCCAAAAGTTGAAGGAAATCAGCGGGAAGTTTGTCAGCTGCCAGAGTGGTTGGTTTAAGTTTTTTGAAGAGTTTAGTAATAGCTTTTGTAGGCACTGGAGACAAGGAAAAGCTAGAGGGATTTAGTTGCGTATTGGGGTTAGTAGGGGTGGGACAAGGTATAGGGCCAGTGGTGCTGTTTTGGGTGTTAGACAGAGCTAGGACTGTTTCGGTAAAGAATTTGTTGAATTGTGTGGGGGTGTCCTCTTTGTTGGTTGGTACTATGGATGTAGAGTGGTGGCTTTACCTGGGTGCAGTAAACTATTTATTGAGGCCCAGAATTTTTGAGGGTTGTGAGCATGTTTTTATTGCAAGGTTTTGTAGTAATTGGTTTTATCAAGTTTTATTAGCTTTTTGGCCTTGTTGCAGAGTGTTAAGTAGTTTTGTTTTGAGGTAGTGGTTTTAAGTTTATGATATTGAGACCAGGTTCTGTCTCTATCCTTCATTATGGTTTTAGTGTCTTTTGTTAACCAAGGGGTGTAGTTTGTTTTGACTCTGATGGTACGGGTTGGTGCATGACAGTTTAGGATTTTGAGGAAAGTTCAGTTAAAGTAATCTACCGCTTCATTTAGGGGTAGTTGTTTTAGGGGAGACCAGTTACAGTATTTTAGTTCATTGTTTAGGTCTTTGGCTTTGAAGTTCTTTTTGTTGTGAACTATTCTAAGGATGGGTTGGTTAGTGTGGTGGGATTTATTCTTAATAAGGTAGGTTGGTTGGTGATTGCTCAGATTGTCTGGCAGACAGCCTGATTGTTGTGCGAAGGTGGGATCTTTCAGAAGTATCCAATCTAATCATTTGAATGTCTTGTCGACCCTTGGGGTGGTTATGATTTGGGTGAAACCATGAAGGTTAATGTGGGCAGAGGGATTGTATTTTGTACAGTCAGACCAGTCAATATTAAACTCAAGAGTACAGTTTCTTGTGGAAGGAAGGTAGACATCCAGTATGGAAACCTATGGATTCCGTTAGTATCAGTATATAATATATTCTTTTGCTGTCAGAAATATTTATTCCTTGATGGTTCTTAGCACAGGTTTTATAACTACTGTCTCAATACAAAAGGGATTGTTGATCTCTGTGTCCTGCTTAGGGATACTGAAGTTTTCTGATGCTTTCCATAAGTTGTTTAGTTAATAATTTTCAGATACCCTGTGCTGAAGTGGATGGCATTCTCTGCTCAGTAATAAATGAGTTGATCTGAGGTGTTTTTTAATACTTTTCTGTTTAGTCTGTAATTGCATTACAGCTATAGCAACATGCATTTCTGTTGTACACTTAATGTTTGTGTAGTACTTTAATGTGAGCTGCATGCAGACTGTGTCTTCTGTGGCATGGTACTGTTGCATTTGGACTGCCATTCAGTGGTTATGTAGTATAAGGGCTTTGAATACCACAGCCTCAACAGGTATCACAAGCTATATTGATTGTACATCTATTATGTATGCAGGCATTGTTTTTATATGTCACATTACCAGGTTTACTATCAAAATTTTCTACCTTTTGATCGAACTGGATTGCTGAAATTGGTAATAGCGAATTACTAAAATTTTGGAAATGGTAACACAGAATCGACATTTGAACACCAGAAGTTCTAATGTCGAAAGTCTGTGTTACTGGTAACATTTTTGCAGGGGGGCAAGCCTCCCTGTACCTAGTCCCCACACCCCCTGAATATTATATACATTCCAACCCTGTGATTGCAATACAGTGAGAAAAGGGTACATTTCCCGATCCCCACTGTAGTGCGATCTTTTATCAGAACGTCAATTCCACATTAGCAAATGCATACTACCATTCGGTAATGTGGAGTCGAACATTTTCTAGACCAGCATTATGAAAACTGGAAAACAGCCTTTCAACCTTCCCAGGTTCTCATAAGTGTTTATCTAAATTTTGATAGTAAACCCATTACTATATGTCACAGTTAGTGTTTCATAGACTTTTGCATTGCACACAAATGCATATTGTTTACAGTTACATAAGCTGTACACATAATCATCTGCATAACTGGCACCTACATGAATATGGACATCTGCATATCATTGTCTTTCAGATGACAAACAGACCTAGGGCTGACAATTTCTCCCTACAAGAAAATGAGATTTTGATAGATGCTCTGGGACAACATAAATGGAGATGCCCTGGGCAGGCAGAGAATACAGTTTGGAAGAATGAAGTGTGGGCCAACATCACTAACATGATTAATGTGATTGGAGGTCACAATATATCCCATGAGGCCTGTCGCTGATGCAGCTTTGACATGATCCCCCATGCAGCCAACAGGTTATGATGGTATGAGATATCAAGTGATGCCACTGGAGGCAGACCTCCACTGCCCCGCCACAATGAAATAACAATATTTCTTGCATCCCTGCATATGGTGAGTGGAGAACAATGCATATGTGAGGGTAAGATAGAAGCAGGAGTTCGAGGCCAGACATGTATGTCTTACTTTGGGTAACATGGATGACTACAAAGTAAATCATAACATATTGTTGTTGCATGCATATTCATGTATTGTCATTTTGGATTTACAGTTCCAGAATTGAATCATACATACTGAACCTCAGAGGGTGATGATGATCAAAGTAAGTATTATGACATGTAGCCATACAACTGCATTACAGACAGAATAATGCAATCACCATGTGTACTGCTGTCTGCATTAATGATCACAGGTCTATCTACTTCAGTATAAAACCAGGGAATGGCAGATGAGTGTCTTCATAGAGTGTTGCTGTGACCACTAGCTGTTATTGCCTCAGCCTCATGTTATGGCACTGCTGTTTATTGTCATATTGATATTTCTTTAACATTGTACACTACAGGTACATCTAGTGGGTGCCCAAGCCCTGCAGGTGCAAGTGCAGACAATCCAGGTTTGTTATCACCAGATTCATAGTTTGCAGCAATGTGTAGCAGACCTGTGATACATGACATTAATGTCACTGTTTTTCTACACAGGGACATCTGGCCAAAAGGTACAACGTCCATCACGTGAGTATCCACAGCCCCTGTTACTATGTTGTATATGTCATCCTGTCAGAATTCCATTGCCTGCATACATGACTGTGTTGTCTTTCTCTTTACTTTACCACTGTAGGATCCACAGTGCAACACACATCTGTCAGTGGTACACTATTAGTTATCTTTCATGCATGTCATTGCTGCGCAGTGCAGCACACATCTGTCAGTGGTACACTATTAGTTATCTTTCATACATGTCATTGCTGCACAGTGCAGCACACATCTGTCAGTGGTACACTATTAGTTATCTTTCATGCATGTCATTGCTACACAGTGCAGCACACATCTGTCAGTGGTACGCTATTAGTTATCTTTCATACATGTCATTGCTGCACAGTGCAGCACACATCTGCCAGTGGTACACTATTAGTTATCTTTCATACATGTCATTGCTGCACAGTGCAGCACACATCTGTCAGTGGTACACTATTAGTTATCTTTCATACATGTCATTGCTGCACAGTGCAGCACACATCTGTCAGTGGTACACTATTAATTATCTTTCATACATGTCATTGCTGCACAGTGCAATACACATCTGTCAGTGATACACTATTAGTTATCTTTCATACATTTCATTGCTGTCACTCCTTTTTTTCTTCTTCATTATTGCTGTGTCCTTCTACCTGTTCATAAGACAGACTGCATCATTATCCAGTGCACAAATCAGTGATATGTCTATGTAATAGCTACAGTATGTTTTAACACTGTTCGAATTGTTCCTGCTGGCAATAATGTGATTAATAGTGTTGACTTGTTTTCATACAACAGTTGAAATTCATCTGTCGTCTACTGCACAGTCTTCCTATGAGGACTTGTCAGGCATGCGTTATGTTTGCATTAATCACATATGTCATGTATGTTGGATATATTGCCTAATTGTCAACTCCCTGTTATGTAGATTCCATGACCCATACACACACACAAAACGTAATAGTTAAATCAGTATTATTTGTAACATTGCAGTTAGCTATATGAGTCATTTGTCTTTAATGATATCCAGCATGTGATGTAAGCATATTTTCCTGATCTGTGTTAGCTGTCTCTTCTTTTAGCACATCAAGTACCTAAAACCTCCATTAGACCATCCAGTGATCACAATGTGGGATCTGATGTGCCTCAGTATGATAGCATGACCTCTGGCAAAAAGGACAGTGAAATGTTGGTACAGTCTAGCCAAGATGGTGACAGTCATGTGAATGTAACTGTAGTCACAGATGTGGAGGGAAACTTGTCCAGCCATTCTGATAATGAGGGGACATCAGATGGTGGACAGGATGAGGCCTGTAAATAACAGACCCAAGCTGATACTGCTGCTGAAGTTGACAGTTTCTCACAACACAGTTATACTACTCATTGCAGTACATGTAGGAGTGCAGCTGGTGTGTAGGGTGTTCGCCTACTCCTACAGGCAAATGAACGGTTCCAGCAATGTTGTGGATCTGACATCCATGCACTTGCCTGTGCCATAGATCGTACTGCACACCAGCTGAGTGTGTTGCATGAAAGACAGGCATGCAGACACAGTGAGGTAATGGCATCACTGGCTACACAGAATGAAAGGATGTTATCTGTGGCATGATCAGTAGAATCCCTGACCTCTGCAGTACTACAGCAGTGCTGTAGTACAAGCAGGGTTTTGCGTGCCATGACTGAACTTAGCTGATTGCCACATGGAATAGGCAGGTCCCCTCTCAATAATCTCAGTAGAACCAACTTTGCTCATCAAGCATTATTATTTATGCTCCAATGTGCAGACACTACCACTGCTGGTCCATCTGCTGTAGGCCATGCAGTCATGACCAGACAGTCAATTCACACTCATGCTGCTTCACCTCCATGTGCAGGTATCACCCCATCAGTCTCCTCTGTAGAGCAAGTGTTACCATACATGGTAGGGGCAGAGCAGACTGTGGTGTGAGCTCTCAATTTGGGCACCCTAGACTTAGCTGAGTAACACAGAGAGTTTATTTCACTTTGTTTGATACTTCCATACTCACCCTGTCGTGATGATGCTTGTTGTGCAGAACACTGACAATGTCATCTGTCTGTGTTCATGGACAAGTCTGATGATGTGGGAGTCTAACAGTTTTACTAAACATAGCTGACTCAATTATCCATACTTTACAGTGATATATTTGGCTTGTGATATTAACAGTTCTACATTATATCCTGACTTGTTTACCTGTTTGCAACTTTTTCTAGTAGACAGATAAAAATGTGTTTCACTAATGTGTGTCCCCTATTGAGTGTCATACACAGATACACCAATATGATGCTGTATACATACCTGTGTCATTTGTGTCTTGAGCTGATGATTCTTGTTGTGATAGATTTGTATATGTTCATAATGTTATATATTATGATCATGTTGTTATGTCTGATGCTCAGTGTGTACATCTACTGGGTAATTGTTATTAGATGCCATCCATGCTGCTGTGGTGAGGCAACACCTGAACGTCAGTGTTTAATCTGTGTACTTCTGTATGTATGGCCTGTCATGACTCAAAGTTGTGTGTCAGATGCTGCTGTGTTGTTTGGGCCTGCACTTGTGGTCACACCCTCTGTCACCCATGCCTGTGTCTTTTGCCCATGTCACCCTGCTACTCCTCTGACACCTGTGGAATGTCATCTTCGGGTGGCGCAGTGGTGCAGCGGTTAATGCTGTCGCCTCACAGCAAGAGGTTCTCCGGTAAGATTCTTGGCTGGGGTGCCTTCTGTGTGGAGTTTGCATGTTCTCCCTGCATTCGCGTGGGTTTCCTCCAGGTACTCCGGTTTCTTCTTACATTCTAAAGACATGCTTCTGGAGCATTTCTCCCCAGGCCTCCACTGAAAACAGGATCTGTGGCACCTAGTCGGACTTTCCCGGTGAACAAATGTTAAATAAATAAAAATAAATAAATAAAATAAAGATGGGTCTATATCAGCTTAATGAAAGCTGATAACATTGAACACTAGTTGATTGACCACAAAAGGTCGAACAACCAAAATAGCAAAGACACAGAACAGTGATTTTTTTTCCCAGGAAAAAAAATTGCTGTTCTGCAAAAAAAAAAAAATAAATAAAACACAACATAAAGTGGGTGGGCTGTGCCACCCACACCCTTCCTACTTAAATATACCAACTCCAAGACTGCACCACAGTGGAGGAAATGGCAAACTCCCAACAACGACCCAGCAATTTTTTTTCCTGAGAAAAAAATTGTTGTTCTGTGTCTTCACTTCCACTTTACTGGTCAGTGTATGATATTCTTGTTTTTATTAGGGGGATTGTAAACATGATCTTCACAGTAAAGTGTATTATTCATGATGGGAAGTCCTAAAACCTTGTTAATTGGCTGTCCATATGCTATTATATTACAGTATGATTGTTATTTATATTACATTTACACCATTGGTTTTAATATGTATGTAAGTAAGAGCATTCCACTTTAAGTGGGGTAGGATGGATGTCATGGGATTTTTTACAAAGGATATTTAAAGTGCTTGGATTTGTAGTATTTTTATCTGATGAAGTTCAACTACTGTTTGGACAAAAAGCACTTCATTAAATTGGTTTGTTTAGACCCGAACATTGAGCCTGATGTTCCTTTTGGAGTTGTCTTTGTTTAGTTTTGTGATCAATTCAGGTTTCAAAAACAGACTGCACTGAGACTTCTGTCTCATTTAGTATTACCTCATCACCACAATAAACAGAACATGCTAGAGGAATAGATCTCTGTCCCAGAGACTTCCCATACTCTGGAACAAACTACCTATCTATATCAAACAAAGCTCCTCATTAGCACTGTTCAAGAAAAATCTTGATGATTGGATGGGGGATAGGAAATTCACCCCGGGGATCACTTCTGTGGCTCTGCTCGACAGTGGCACAGGAAAATAATTTTCTTGGATGGTGAAAGCCAGGGTACCTTTGGCTAGGCTTATATAGGCCCTAGGGCCAATAGCCTAGTACCTATCTATGAACCTATGAACCTATTAAAAGATCATTTCAGTGCTGGACTACAGAATGACATCACATACATCTGGTCATCTGACTTCTGGCTCCCATACTTCCCCTTTACTACCAGAATCTTGCATATACGTCTTACCATACACACCGATAAAACTTTACTAAGATGTGTTATAGCATCTGGAAGCCATAAAACCATGTCAATGCTTCCATCCTTCCAGGGTAGCAATTAATTCACAGCTAAGGACAATACAGCAGGATTTCTAGTCCTTGTTTTCATAGACATTTTGTTTCTGGCTGTATCAGAATACAATCTTTATGGCCTAAACCAGGTAATTTAATTTCAAACTCTTTTACAAAGTTAGCTGGACTGAGGTTGACCTCTTCTCTTGCACTATCATCTGTTACAATATGTTAATTTCAATAGTTATAATAGTTCAATACTTACAATACAGACTGACATACAGGTGTATTTCTTTTTCGGTCCAGCAGGACCCACTGTTGGTACATTTTTTAACACAAGCAACTTTACAAATACATTTTAAATGCAAACAAATATACAAATCAGTTTGATATACAAATTACATATAATTCTTTAGAAAACTCCAGCTAGCTATGCTGGCATATGTTACACATCCATTGCCCTGCTTCTCCTGGCATAGTGGCAATACCTCACATCATCACATGGATATTTGATGAATCCAGGAATAACAACCTGTTATGAATAGCATTTTTGTCAGATATGCCATCTAGAAAAATATTTTTTTTATGTTGCAGATCAGGACAAACTGACCTAGTAAGCTAGAGAAAGATTATTTTTAATTGTGAAACTAGATACAAAAGTTCAGAAAATAACCTACTTTCTAAATAAACATCCACATGAAATCAAGATCTGACTTTCTAATTATGTAGAAAGGTCCACAAAAACATAGCAAACAGCAACAACTGGATTCCAGAAGCATCTTCAATAAAATAATAATGAGTTATGAATCAGTATTTAACAATATTTTGAAGATGGAGAAATTTACAGATATGGCAGTACAGGCATCTTCAGGAGCTGCCACTGAAGTGTGACTGCTACTATTGTGGGGCTACTTTGGAAGGCTTCATTTAACATTTGTATATTTGCATTATTTCTATTCTTCTGCTCTTTTACATTGCACCTTGTTTTGGAATAAGCTTGTCTAAGTTGAAATTTGCTTAAATTTAAGTTTATTTTAAAAAGCTATGGGTTATGGTAAGTTAGCAGACATTTGTTCTCCATTCTCTGATTGTAAAGGGATTATGTCTAGGTGATCTGTGGGAGGATCTGAGAATGACCATTTATTATTTAAGGTACGCAAAATAGGAAAATAGTTTAATCTTTGGGAGCAGGCACTGAACTGTAACTGCTGCTAATTTCTTACCCACCTACCCTGTTATGCTGTTAAACTCAATAGTTATGGGGTATCCCACACCCTAGTGTACATTTGACATTATTAGCTCTTCCCTGTCTCATCTTATCTGCTCATACCAGTGATCACTAGAAGTTGTTCAAACTGGGAAGGCACTTCTTTATAGTATTAAAGCTTCAATTACCCTCTCTTTCATGTCTTCCCACTAGTTAGTGCTTACTACAATGTCTAGATTCTAAACACAGTTTTCCTTCTTAAGTTTGAAATCTGCAACATCTTGGGCAAGACTACCAGTAACTGGTAACCTACACAACACCTCAGGAATCAGTTTGGAGTTAGTGCTTGTGTTTTGCTAATAGTTAGAGAAAGAGTAGAGGAGCATTATTCTCCAGCATTCCTTGAGACTAGTGATCACTGGAAAGCCTGAAAACTGCTTTTTAGGAGCCAGCTTGGGATTAGTGTTACTATTTTGTTCCTGCTGTGAAAATGTGCAAAGGGACATTGATTCCTGACTGTCTGTGCCTGGACAGTGTGCATAAAACTTGACTACCTGGCCTATTTGCTGTTTTAGTGGAAACATATTTAGCTTTACCTTTGGACCACTGTGAAGCTTAGCTCGGTTGTACCAAATGCTTGTATATGCTATCTAGAACATCTATCGGAAGAAGGTTGCTACAAACCCACAGACCCCTGCACCATGTGGGATGAGACTGATGATCGCAAAACAGCCTGAAACCCACTTTCAGGATCCAGCTTTGGATTATTTCTGCGGCTTTACTACTGGTAAGAGAAAAAGGAAAGGGCTATTGATATCTAGCAGAGTGTATCTGTGCTGAGACCAATACTAAAAGAAGCCGGGTAGTGACCAATAGGCAAATCAGTACTATTCTTCATTCTTGGCAAACATAATTAGTCTTTTCACTAATTAACACTAGATTAGTCACTGTAGAACCTAACTTCAGAGTATCACCATAAATACTTCATCCATAAATCTTCAAAATCTTCTATAGTTAGTCTCATTTCCACCTCTGAGTAATATGACCATCTCTAGCCCTCTACTGACTGGCAACCTGGCTCAACAGCCTGCCCTCAACAAGCACTTATGGCTAGTCTGATTGTATTAGTTGTTCTAAGGCAATGTATCAACTGTCTTATAGTTAGCAAATGTTCACTGTTTATACCAAGTGATAATGCAACCTGTCATAGATGTAAATATTAAAGAAACATTGAGGCAAACCTCTTAAATAAGCAACTATCCGTAAGCATCAAAGCTCATAACACAATGCAACATTAATCACAACACACTACTATGCTCTTAATTATGCTGAAGTTGTAAAATAAAATTTCCATAGTCTTCTAGAACACACACTAGAAGATCCCAGCCTCCAGCACATATGGCAATGCATACTCCTTCTTCACTCCTTTATACTGCAAATCCACAGAGCTCACCCAAGAGTCATAGAAAAAAGGCCTAAACACATAAGGCCCACTAAGTCTGTTTCTCTTCATGGAATTGTTTTAGTCATAGGTGACTCTATAGTTAGGCAAACACATTCTGCACTCACCAGACTGGACTAGAACAGGGAGACTATAAACTGCTAGACCAGTGACAGGATCCTTGATGTCACAAGGACCCTATATTCACTTAAAGTGGACAGCTTAATGGTGACAGTGAGTGAGCTGAGACACTCCATCCAGAGGGACATGCAGAGAAGCATGATGGAACTTACTATGCATGTATTAGAGGTAGGGAACACATTGGTCTTGAGTAGCCCTACCTTCACCAGGAATGATGTTGAGATACTAAGACAAAATAATTGCAACAGGCTATTGGATTAATTCTAAGGGAATCTAATATGTACCAGCCTGAGATGAGATGGTAGATATGATTTCCTGTTTCATCACAAATGGCTTAAGCCTTTTATACCAGGGTTTCAGCACACAAGGGAAAGGCTTCCCCAAAATGATTTCCCCTGCATACAAGGAAAAACCTTTCCCGTGCCCATAGTACCTTTTGTAGGCAGAATGTCCCTACTGGGCATTCCAGCATAGTAAACTCAAACCAAAATTCAGGCATCATGGCAGCACTACTCAATGCTAGGAGTCTTAATAGAAGGATGTCATAACATGAGACCCTATTGCGACCCAAACAGATTCATATTTGTGTAGTTACAGAGACATGCTTTTAATAAAATGACAGCAGTCTGTCTATACCAGGGTTTAGCGTCAGTTGGTCCTTCAGGCCACAGATTAGCTGTTGAGAGTATCTGCATTTTTCAGAAATGCCATTACCTCATGTCAAATTATATAAGAAACACAAACCAGAAATCACTAGAGCAGAACAAATGCAATGTCACACCAAGCAGGTAAAACGGAGGGGTTTAATGGTGCTACCTGGTACCTCGGCTAGGTGCCTTCAAGGGAATAATTCTAACACCATTAGCAGCTCCGATTTGTATGAAAAACAAGCAATTACCAATTATTCGATCAATCTTACATCCTTACAAATTCCACCAACTAAGTGAGACCAAAACTTTAACTCTATAAAAAATATATCACACAAAGCATAACATATTACACCTATTGAACAGCTTCTGTAAACAAAATACTAGATAAGATTAAACCAGTTTAGTAAATAATTACATTTACAAACATGAATTTGTGTTTCATATTATATTATACAAATTTTATAAAATACATGTGTTAACTTTCTGATTGAGACCACGTTAAATTACTCAGGACCCCAACTTAGAGCTCCTTGAGATCAGATTCACCCTGAAGAAATGCAACTATTAATTCATTGCTAGTTACAGATCATGATCAATGTCAAAGACAGTGGAAGGCACCATACCCCTTTAAGACTTAAATATAAACTCATATTTATTTATTGACATTTGTTGATTGGGAAAGTCTACTGGACTAAAAAGTCCCATTTTCAATGGAGGCCCAGGGAGAAAAGTTCCACAATTATAGTCAATTTTATTTATACATTACAAAATGTATTAGAACTAAAAAAAGAAAAAAAAATAACAAACAAAAAGCTCCAAACAATTGTTGACATTCTTAAATTTTGGAATCAGATATTATTAGTTGTAACAGTGTCACAACTAAGGAAAACATTGACATAAGGCTGACATGCACCAGTTAGAGCTTTTCAATCAGTATGCTTTGGACTATGAAATTTATATATGAAACATTACATGAAATATTTATGGATAAGAAAAGTTAAATTAAATAGAAAATGGAGGGGAAATGGAGACTTTCCAAAAGGAAAAAGGCTCAAGTAGTAAGAGGAAAAAAAGAACATCGTTATGGTAAGTAGCAATTAATAATTTAAGGTGGTTTACTCATATTAGTACAGGAGCAGCCTTGGCTATTGAGATATAGTTCTTTCAGTGTTTTTCTGAAAGTTACTATAGAGTTTAGTTGAGTGATAAAAGTGAGGGAGGGCATTCCATGGTTTAGCAACAGCATGGGAAAAAAGGCATTGTCCAGCTCTTTTGTTGGGTTTAGTTACAGTTAAGAGATGTTTTTGGAAGGCCTAAGGTTATGATTTGGGGTGTAAGTCTGTATTATTGTTTGAAGGGATGGGCAGTATTTAGGGTTATAAAGTCATTTGTGGGTAACAGTAATCTGGGTAAATTGTAGGTAATGGGGGAAATCAAGCCAGTTTATCGATTTGATAGCCAGGAAGTGATGTGTACGAGTTGGCATATTAGAGACAAACTTAGCTATCTTATAGTGGCATGACTGTAATCTGTTCGCAAGAGATGTGTGTAGGTTAGTAAAGATGGGGCTACCATACAGAAGAGGAGGCAGAAGCAAACTATTTGCTAGTGTTAGTTTGGTGGCTTTGTCCAAGTAGAGTTTATGCCTTTAGAGCTTACCAAGCTTAAAATGGGTCTTTTTGATTGTGCTGAGTATGCGACCTTCAAACGTAAGTTGGTCATCAATAGTGGTGCCAATTAATTTACCATTCTTTACAATTTCAAGTTCTGTATTGTTTTGTGAGAAAATGCTGAAGTCTAGAAGGGGTTTGGATGAAAATAGTAACAGTTTTGATTTTTTGAGATTCAGTAACAGTTGGGCATCTGTGAGCCAGGATTCGATGGCAGAGAATAAGTTTTGCATTAATTTTAGAAGATCAGATCATTTGTTAGCAGATGTGATTATGGTTGAATTGTCTGCTTATTGTATAAGTGCACTATGCAGGGATGCTTTATGGAGATTGTTAATAAATACATTAAAAAGCAAAAGCCCAAGGATAGACCCTTGGGGAACTCCAGTGTTGATATTTAGATATTCAGATTGTTTGCTTTGCTACCTGACAGATTGTTTTATGTTATTAAGATAGCTATGGAACCAGCTTAGGGTGTGTGAGGAGCAGTTTATGGTGTCAAGTTGTAGAAGTAGTTTGGAGTGGGACGCTGTATCAAAAGCTTTTGATAGGTTGAGTAGTATAACTGATATAAGTAGGCCAGTATCAAGAGCTTTGTTTACAGTGTTGGTAAATTAAAGTAAGGTTGTATTTATGCTGAGTGCAGGATGAAAGCCTTGTTGGGTGGGTGCAAGTAAGTTATTCTCTGTAAGATGTTTTAATAGTTGTGAATGGATACATTTTTCTAGGATTTTAGAGAGCACTGAAAGAAGAGAGATGGGCTGGTAGTTAGATATATCACTGGTGTTACCACCTTTGTGTAGGGGAGTAATAATAGAGTTTTTACAGAGCTGTGGGAAGTATGACTCAGTGATAGATCAATTAATGAGAATACTTATAGGGAGAGCTATAGAGTCTGCTGCAATTTTTAGGTATTCTTCTGGGAGGCCATCTGAAGAGGGGGAGCATGGTTTCAGTTTTGAAAGCAGCGTGCATACTAAAGAGGTGGGTACAGGTTGAATATTAAAAGTAGGAATGGATGGGATATTATTTGAGCAGCAATTATTGTAGGGGGATTTTTGGTTTGAGTGACGGTTAGCAAAGTTATTGTTGTTACTCTTTAAATTGGTTCCTGTATTGGTTTTGAAGAGAAATCATGGATGAGTTTTTGGATAGTTTCAATAAAGTGAGTGTTGAAAGCTTGGACAATATCTTGTGGGTCTTTATCAGTTGAAGGGGAGGAGCTGTACTGGATCCCAGGATTAAGAAGCGAGGAAGAAGACTTCCAGAACATCTTGGAGTCATTATGTTGGGTAGAAAGCTTAGTGGAGAAATATTTCTTTTTGTCGTTGATTACCTGCTTTTTGGCAGTTTTGCATAGTTGCTTATATTTAAATTGATTTTGGGGGGGGGGTTATTCTTAAGCCATTCTTCCCATGCTTTATCCCTAGCAGTGGGTAGCTGTTTAGTTTGTTAAGTTAGCCAAGGGGCATGATTACACTTAGTTCATTGGGTACGTATAGGGGTGAGACTTTCTAGAGTTGACTCAGTTTGTTTGTTTACTATGGGTGTGGGGGTCACAGATAAGTTGAGTATATTTATATAAATTTATGTGATTTATATCTTCTTGTTACGAGATACCCAAGCATTGATTGACATGCGCATCTATAACTGATATGCTCAGCATTTCGTTGACTTTGCTAATACCAAGGAACTGAAGCAAGTTGCAAAATTATCTACAAGAAACCCTAATATCCTTGACCTGGTTCTTACTAGTCTAGCTGTCACCTGTGCCCCATCCCATATTTCCTCATCCCTGGTGAAATCTCACTACATAGCAGTCATCTTATCTGTTGGTTCTAGTGGAATCACCCCACCACCAAATTAGGCCATCTTTAGGAACTCAACTTACTTTGGTTGTGGAAAACCCAAGCAACATTCACAACAATGTCCCATAAATTGACCCAGTTGAGAGGGCTGCAAAATTCACCTCTGTCTTTTACCAGCACCTAAACAGTTGCAGATAAATGTCAGTACGCATCTGCTCTAAATGTAATGATGAATTCAGGAATAAAGTTTTCTTGTGGCTCTCCAATATTAATAAATTGTATAACAAAAGAAAGACAATATTGAAAGTTTTTGGGAAACCCGTATTGTCCTATCTCAAGACAAAAATGAAACATACCATAAAGGAACTTAAGAGTACTATTAAAAAAATTAAAGGTGAATATGAACTTAAGGTTATTACAGACCACAAATGAAACTATAAATCTTTATTCATTTATGCCAGAAGACTAATGAAAAAGTTCAATAATACAATGAGCTCTTCCATAATTAATATCACACATACAGGATATAGCCTATATATTAGTAAAAAAATTATAGTGATAACGTTATCACACCTACCCATTTTGCTGTTTCACTATTTCTAATAATGTTAGTTTTCCATAAAATTTTCATTGCCAAAGCCTTTGAATACTTGCCAAAGGCTAAAAATAATGTTTATTTGGGAGCAGATAACATACCAGGTTGAATTCTCATCAATGTCAAGTATGTTCTAACTGACCCTATACTTTAACACTTCAGTCTCAAACTATCCACATGCTTTGTGTCAGATACCTAGAAAACAGGCACTGTATTCATCCTACACCACAGTCAATCATATACCCATCAGCAAAACCAATCTTACATGAAAACCATCAAATATATAGTAGAAGAACTAATTTATGTAGATTATAGACAAGTTATGTGATCTAGACCCCACTGAATTTGCTTTTGTAAAGGGCAGGTCTTGTATTCTGTACCTAGTAAACTCACTGAAAAAGTTACAAAAGTTGTAGACAATGGTCATTTTGAGTAGGCTGCTTATCAAAACCTGGTCAAGGTTTTTTATGCTATCCTCAATGCTGGTATTATTAAAAAAATGGGCAAAAATAATATAATCCTTATATTGTCTGTCAGATTGTAAATTAGCTATACAACAGATTCCAGGTTGTGAAAGTGGCTGGTACCCTGTCTGAACATGAAATTATAAATGCTGGGGTACCACAGGCATCAGTATGAGCTCTCTTCCATTTTACATTTATTTTGCAGATATCCATGCTAACATCACAGAAATCTGGTTGACGAAATATACTGAAAGCTGTAGGCTGGGTACTATTATCTACTCATCCACTAATGCTGAACTGCTCCAACAGGGGCTGGGATATGCATATATTTGGTGTAGTGAAAATGGTCTAAAAGTTGATCCAAAAAGTATGTAGAATAATAGCTTTGGCAAAAAGCTGCTCCCACCTACTATGTTTTAAGTGGTGTTCCTCTTCAAATAGATAAGGTCATAAAAGACCTGGGTACATGGGTGGACAACACTCTCATTCGATTTGTGTTCCACTATAATCAAGAAGTTTTTCTATCTGGCTCAGATAATTTCCAAGGGAATATCTTCAAGATCCAAAGACGTCATTTTACCACTGTACACTTCCCTCATCAGACTTATCACTAAATACAAAGCCCCCTTTAAAACATGCAAATCTAAGTATATTCCTCAACTGGAAAGGCCCTATTGATTTTTAACCAAGAAAATTAAAGGCCTTCACTGCTTCAGCTATCCCAACAGATTACCACAGCTCTCCTCATACTCAGTAGCCTGGCATCTGCTCTAAGATGACCTGTGTCCTACTTTTTGAGCCATGAAAGACCTAATCCTATTTGAACTACTATTTGTTGAGAAAACATGTGATGCTGTGAACACCCCTGAAGATACCTAAATCTCTACCTGCAAATAAACAAGTCTTGCTGGAGGGCACATGCCTAACTCAACATAAGGTACCACTACAGGTCAGGCAAAGTACTTATTTGTCTGCGTTTAAGATTAGCCTTCATGATTGGATGGGTAGATGAAGATTTACACCAGGGTTGTCATGTACAGCCCTGCTTGATTTGAGACATAAGCACTATTAAAAGCTGATAAAGGGTTGCAAAAATGTTTCTGTGTCTACTTAGAGGTGTATATTGTAGGCATCTTTTATCTACTTTGATCACGTGTTTGGTATTGCTACTACGTTCACATGTTTATATGTTGAAAATGACATACATATATCTGTGACTGGCAATCACAATTGATAAAAAAGGAAGTCTTAAATGGAATTCCAGTTGTGAAACTAGGAAAAATAAACAGGATTAAAAGGGAAAAGGTGGGCAGGTGCAGTAGTGCAGAAAGAACTGGAAAGGTGAAAGAAAACTGGAAACTATATGCTTTACATCTCCCAGACTAAGTATACAAAACTGAACATGAATAGTTTAACCATTAATAATTTATTGTGGGTTAATGTGCCAAATAAGAGAAAGAGCAACATAATCATTCAACTTTTCTCTTTCTTTCTAAGCATATGGTTAAGGTTGCTATTAGAAGAGAATATTAGTTCTCTTTTTATACTTTATTAATCTATTACTGCATCATTTATAACTAGTCTTTCCTTTGGTCATTTAGTTTAGCTGGTGCATTTTCATAGTGACTCTTTAATACTGAGAAGAGTGAGGACTGTGGCATTTCTTACATGAAGTGAAAGGTAAACAAATTTCATCCCTCCATTGTCCAATAGCCACCTTATCCAACCTAATACAACTGGGGGGATATGTAGCCCATCCAAATACTCAATGATGGTGAGGTTAAGAAACTAATCCTGGGCAGGAGACCTGGTTATTGGGGTGTGGGGGGGTGGGGGGCAGTAATGGACACAGGGACACAGGAACACAGACACACAGATAGGTGCACAGACAGACAGACACATACACACACAAAACATAATTTTAAGAAAGATAACTAGATTTTATCTATCTGCTTGCCTATATATCTGTCTATATCTATATCTGTATTTATCTATCAATGTATATATATATATATATATATATATATATATATATATATATATATATATACATACATTGTCTATGCTAGAAGCACTGCACCTGCATTCGGAGTATGAAGATCAATACATATCACATTCAGTCATGGGTTAGCCTCCACCAAACATTTAAAGGCTTGCTTGCTTGTTTGATTGTTTTTTAATAGGGGAGGTGGGATGGTAAAAAAATATTTTCAGACACTTTCTGGGCTATTTAGCAAAGACGTTACACATAGCAGAGCAAAGATTAAATAGGTGCATGGATACAGCAACATAATGCAACAGAAAATTACAAAAAAATAAATTACGGTGTGAAGATGACTTTTAAATTATGATCAAGAATAAGAAGCACTCCTGAATAAGCAGCCCCATAATGACTTTAAGTTTGAATTCTAATTTCAGTAGGTTATAATTAATAAGAATCAGTGTTAAGTTAGTAATGTTGTTAGTCTAGTAGCATAACTGAAATTGAGAACTGAAGTAAAATGGAAAGACAAGGGGAATGAGACATTTTACATAGTTTAGGAGAAGTTAGTAAATATTTACAGAATTTACCAAAATACCATGCAAAAGACAATGAGTCATAGTTTTCTTAGACTGAACGAGTAAGTTCCTGGATTCACAGGAGGTTGCTAGGCTAATGGCCCTAGGACCTTTACAAGCTTAGCCATGTACAAACCGAAGTACCCTTACTGAACATAGCTAGATGGTTATTGTTAGCAGAGAGATTCTGTGATCAGCACCAACTGCCCCTGTCCATTACAGACATATGTGCCACCCCCAGGCGAATTTATGGTCACCTATACAGTTGTCAAGGTTGCACTTGAATAGAGTCATTGAGGACTTCTGCTTCACATGGAGTGGGAGCTTATTCCAGAGGAGTGGTCATCACTGGGAGATATATCTGTCACTCCAACATGCTCTGTTAATGTCACAGGCTAGATTGAGATCCCTGGAGTGAGTTATTCTTCTCCCATTTGATTTGCGGATGTGCAACATTTCCATTATGGCAGGGTCTAAGACTGCTCTGTAGGCAGGCACAGGTCACCTCTCAGAAGTCTGTATGATATAGAGTACAGTGGCAGGGCTTTCAGTCTTTCCATGTATGTCATGTTTTGGGGGCTGTGGATTTTCTTGATTAGAAACCTCTGTCATCTCTCCAGTTGTTGAAGGTGTCTGGTTAGGTACATACAGAAGGGAGCATTGTACTCAGATAGTGGTCTTATAATAACCTCCCTGGTCTTGGATATTAAGCCCCTACTTATAAGATGTGCAATGTAGAATGCTTTTCTTACCACTCCGAACACATAGCGACCAATGTTTGGATTGCTATCAACCTGTGCAACCAAGTGTTGCACCACTGGGTTTGAGCTTAGATGTGGTGCTATCTATATCATAATTAGTAGTGGCTACTTCTTTGCCAACGGGGATAATGAGACATTTATTTTGCTTTAGGGTTTTAGTCAGTGAGTTTAGCACCAATCATTTGTCTGTGTCACCCCTTTCTGTAATATGCTAACATCATTGGGGGACTATAAGATTGCACCCATCTACAAGCTTGGTAAGCCACAGGCCATCTATCTTTGCCTGGATTTCAGAGAAATAGATTCCAAACAATAGAGGGCCCAGCACAGATCCTTGTGGTACCCCAATGGTAACTGGTCGACCGATGGAAGTGGACTCCCCAAATTTGACAGTGTGCATTCTATCAATGAGACAGTTGTTTACCCATCCAGTAACGTATCAGTTAATCCTCAGCTGGGAGAGTTTCTCTATGATACCTGCATGGGAGGATTGTGTCAAAGGCCTTGGCTAAATCAAGATAGGCAGTATGTACTGTTTTGCCTTCATCCAGGACTTTGGTGACATTCTCAAAGAAGTCCACTAGGTTCAGTAAGCAAGATCTGCCCTTGATGAAACTAAACTGGGTTAGATCAAGAGTTTGAAGGTCGCCTATGTCCATGTGGATAAGGTCCATGATGATTCTTTCAATGGTCTTGCAGATTAGGCTGGTTAGGCTTATGGGTTGATAGTTCCAAGGGTTAGTTGATGGATTTTCTTTGTGCAAGGGGCTTACTGTTGCTGTTCTCCACTCTGCTGGCACAAAGACAGGTCTCAGGTTATGGTTAAAGAGTGTGCTGAATGATAATGAAGAATGACTGTATGATAATATGTGACTCTAAAATATCTATATTTATCCTGTAAAAAAATAAGGTTTCCTAAGGTTTTTTTTTTGAATCGTGAGAGATTCTCTATAGCTCTAATTTTAAAGGCATGACATATGTGATAAGAAAATTAAAACATTTAATATATCTGAATGTTGAAGACAGAGAAGAGACATCACCATCTAAAAACTGTAAGCCAGTATTTTAAACTTGCTCACTTCACGTCTGCTGCTTCCCATTTCAAATAGCTTGAGAGCAAAATTTGCAAAAATTAAGGAGAAAACTCTTTGCTGCAGTCTTTTTTTCTTTCTGTCATAGCAATCCTGCTACTGCACAGTGTGCTGCCACCAGGCCAATAACAGTAATGCTGTAACAATAGATTAAGAACAACAAATTAAAATAGTTCTAACATTTACAACCTGACTAAATGAAAACTTTTGACACAAGCTTTAAGGTGTAATGAATAACACTTACTTGCATAAAACTACATGTATGTGGCTATGTTGAAAACAATAAATAATATCCACTTTATCATTGTACAATCACATTCATAATTTTATCTAGTCTGAACTTTATTCGCCTGTCTTGCACTTTTTGTTTTTCAGAGCAACATCAGTTTTATTAATTATACTGATGCTGGGAGGTCTGCATAATGGTTATGGCATTTGCCTGACAGAAATTATGGTGTTTTATTCTTATTTTTAGTCATTAGTTGGTTATTGACTAGTAGTGTAACAGTCTGCAGACTGATTGTCTAGAATTTAACCTTACCAATGAACCCACGGGTCCCTATCAGATGATCATGTCTTCACAAACTCAAAATTCATATGGTCGAGACCAGATGATTGAAGTCTTAAAACATCAAATGTTTTGACTGGAGATTGCAGTACAGAGAAGATCAGGAAATGTATCCTTTTCTTCACTGTAATGCTATCTTGGAGTTGCTATATATCATTTGCAGGGGGTTTGGGGGGTGTAGGGGCTTGTTCCCTTTAAAAATGTAAAAAAAGTTAGCTTTTTGTGTTTTTTTGTGTTTTTTTATTTGAAGTGCAAGTTTTCATAGGTTCATAGGTTCATAGGTAGGTACTAGGCATTCTGCCCGAGGGCAGTTATAAGCCTAGCCAGATTGTGTCAACTTTCGCCACCCCATTGATTAATTAACTGAGCCTCTGTCAAGAAGAGCCAATGAAGTGATCCCAGGGCTGTATTTTCTGTTACCCATCCACTCATCAAGGTTTCTCTTAAAGAGTGTTAGTGACGGGCTCTGCCTAATGTAGTTAGGAATTTTGTTCCAAAGCATGGGGAGTCTCTATGACAGGAATCTATCCCTGCAGCGTGTTCTATTTATTGAAAAATATTAACACAAATGTCCCTGGCAGACTCTGGAAATTCAACAGGGGGCAATCAAAAGCCAGTATTGAGTAGATAACAGTATCCCCTGTCGGAATTTTCTCTCCAAGCAGATAAAAATTGTTTAAATAAAATGTTCCAAAGGTATAAAGTAAAAAGTCCAAATTGGCGCCAAAACACCAAATTTATGCAAAAGAACTAAGCTCCAACATATAAAGAATCTCTATGCAATGACTGTTCAGTCCCAAGATAAACGTAGTAAAATATAATTTTTATTAGGTAAGCGCTTTCGCTAAAAGCTTTGTCAAACCACAAATACAGTAGACTAGAAACACCTATTTATACAGGTTGGATGTCAATTAATTAATTAAGTTCACCAACTGTGCTTAAAGGTATACATTCTTTATATAGTCAAAATGTGGGTTGTAAACAAATATACAACACTAAAACTATTACATTATGCATATAGAATTGTATGCTGTTTTAACGCTGTATTAAAGCATATATTCAAATACAACAACTTTTCTATAAAAAACTATTTAAAAAATGTGATGTTCTATCCTAAAAAATTTTTTAAAAAACTGATTTAGACAATAATAATGCATCAATACATTCATATATAAATAGAATAAAATAACATAAAAATACCCTGTGTAAATCTTCAAAATTAATATAACTATTAAAATAGCCTTAAACACTTATAAAATCTGTTGTATTGTAGTCATGTAAAGTAGCTACAATTAAACAGGGTAATAGACAATGGTATATGCTGGATCAGTGGTTAAAGACAAATATTAAGTTAAATTTTATGTCTTCTTTTCTTAAGAGCTGGTTTTAATGGCACCCTGTCATTAAGACCAGGAAAACGATGTGCTTTAGTTTTTATAATCCATTCAGTTTCTATAGATTCTGTCAAATTTCTAATGTCACCTCCTCTTATATTAATTTCTGTCACTTGCAATGCAGAAAATGTAAAGCTATGTTTATTGCCTGCACTAATGACATGCTTTGATAGGGCATTTACTTCTGACTGAATACGTATTTGGTAAAGATGCTCTCTAATTCTTTCTTTAAACATTCTGTCTGTTTTACCCACGTAATAAGATGGGCAAAATTGACATCTAGCCAGGTAAATCACATGTTTAGTATTACAACACGCATTCACCTTGACGTTGATATAATCACCTGTTAAGGGATGTACAAAGGCACTGATGTTGGATATATACTGGCAATAATTGCATTGATTACAAGTTGTAGTTCCTTCATAATCCATCACATTCATGCCCTTGTTGGAAACAGTGCCACATAACAATCTATGTAGATTATTTTTATTTTTATATGCAAATCTGGGTGTTTCCTGTACAAATTTGGATACTTCCGAATCCAAGTTCAGTAAGTCCCAATGTTTGTAAATGCTATTTCTTATGTGATTCAAATCTTGTGTGTAAAATAAAGTATACCTCAGGCAATTATTACCTTGTGTGATCCCTTTACCATCCTCCAGACCATATACATCCTTCCCTAATTCTGAAAAAAAGGGACAAGCTCGACTGCTACGTTGCTCTTTGACACTTGCAGTGGCATCTGCCACTTCTATTGGTGTATAGGATCTCTGACAGAATCTATTCTCCAGCTCCACTAACTCCTGATTAAACATATTGTTTGAAGCGTTTAATCTTGAGACTCTCATGCATTGACCTTTTAATACATTTCTAAATACATGGGGGGGGGTGCATGCTGTCTCTATTCAAAAGACTGTTCTTATAACAAATTTTTCTATGCACCCCAGTGTTAAAGTGCCCATCAGGTAGACGTGTAAGATTAACATCTAGAAACGAAATCATGTCATTAGAATGGGCTAAAGTAAACTTCAAAAAATCTGTCAACTCATTAACTTCATCATAGAAGGCAATAAGCTCTTCCAACTGTCCCTGCCATAGGAAAAATAGGTCATCTACAAATCGTTTGTAGAATAATACATGATTTTTATATGCTTCCAGTTTAAACATCTTTTCTTCCTCCCATGAAGCCATGACCAGGTTGGCGTAGCTATTGGCACAAGACGTGCCCATAGCTACGCCATCCTTCTGTAAATAATAATGCCCATTAAAAATGAATATGTTACTTTCTAGCACTAGTTCCAACAAACTACATAACACTTCTAAGCGGTCTTCAGAAAAATTAGAGTGCCTTTGCAAATACAAATAAATATACTCCAGGCCCCTATCATTTGGGATGTTCGTGAATAATGATTTGACATCCATAGTGACAAGTATCAAATGCATTGTATTATTGAGCGGTTTTACTGCTTCATAAAAATCTAGTAAGAATTCTTTTGTATCTTTAAGTATATGTTTCTGCTTATATACCGAAGGTTTCAACGTCATTTCCAAATAAAAAGAAACATTTTCTGTTACCCAACCTCTCCCTGAGACAATGGGTCTCAGGGGGGGGGTTGGTTGGGTCTTTATGAATTTTCGGTAGACCCTTAATAATGGGTATCACAGGTTCTTCTATAAACAGATAGTCATATAAGTGATAATCTATAATATCCATCTTATAAAGTTCCTCCAGATTATTATGTACACTACTGATAATTCGTAATGCATCATTTTGAAGAATTTCAATGTAATATTTAGGATCACTTAACATTTCTTTCATTCTTATGGTATAGTCACTGGTGTCAAAAATCACTATAGGGCCTCCTTTGTCAGCTGGTCTGATACTAATGTTTCTATCATGCATTAAGTTCTTCAGCTGAAGAACCTGTGATACCCATTATTAAGGGTCTACCGAAAATTCATAAAGGGAGAGGTTGGGTAACAGAAAATGTTTCTTTTTATTTGGAAATGACGTTGAAACCTTCGGTATATAAGCAGAAACATATACTTAAAGATACAAAAGAATTCTTACTAGATTTTTATGAAGCAGTAAAACCGCTCAATAATACAATGCATTTGATACTTGTCACTATGGATGTCAAATCATTATTCACGAACATCCCAAATGATAGGGGCCTGGAGTATATTTATTTGTATTTGCAACGGCACTCTAATTTTTCTGAAGACCGCTTAGAAGTGTTATGTAGTTTGTTGGAACTAGTGCTAGAAAGTAACATATTCATTTTTAATGGGCATTATTATTTACAGAAGGATGGCGTAGCTATGGGCACGTCTTGTGCCAATAGCTACGCCAACCTGGTCATGGCTTCATGGGAGGAAGAAAAGATGTTTAAACTGGAAGCATATAAAAATCATGTATTATTCTACAAACGATTTGTAGATGACCTTTTTTTCCTATGGCAGGGACAGTTGGAAGAGCTTATTGCCTTCCATGATGAAGTTAATGAGTTGACAGATTTTTTGAAGTTTACTTTAGCCCATTCCAATGACATGATTTCGTTTCTAGATGTTAATATTACACGTCTACCTGATGGACACTTTAACACTGGGGTGCATAGAAAAATTTGTTATAAGAACAGTCTTTTGAATAGAGACAGCATGCACCCCCCCCCCCCATGTATTTAGAAATGTATTAAAAGGTCAATGCATGAGAGTCTCAAGATTAAACGCTTCAAACAATATGTTTAATCAGGAGTTAGTGGAGCTGGAGAATAGATTCTGTCAGAGATCCTATACACCAATAGAAGTGGCAGATGCCACTGCAAGTGTCAAAGTGCAACGTAGTAGTCGAGCTTGTCCCTTTTTTTCAGAATTAGGGAAGGATGTATATGGTCTGGAGGATGGTAAAGGGATCACACAAGGTAATAATTGCCTGAGGTATACTTTATTTTACACACAAGATGTGAATCACATAAGAAATAGCGTTTACAAACATTGGGACTTACTGAACTTGGATTCAGAAGTATACAAATTTGTAGAGGAAACACCCAGATTTGCATATAAAAATAAAAATAATCTACATAGATTGTTATGTGGCACTGTTTCCAACAAGGGCATGAATGTGATGGATTATGAAGGAACTACAACTTGTAATCAATGCAATTATTGCCAGTATATATCCAACATCAGTGCCTTTGTACATCCCTTAACAGGTGATTATATCAACGTCAAGGTGAATGCGTGTTGTAATACTAAACATGTGATTTACCTGGCTAGATGTCAATTTTGCCCATCTTATTACATGGGTAAAACAGACAGAATGTTTAAAGAAAGAATTAGAGAGCATCTTTACCAAATACGTATTCAGTCAGAAGTAAATGCCCTATCAAAGCATGTCATTAGTGCAGGCAATAAACATAGCTTTACATTTTCTGCATTGCAAGTGACAGAAATTAATATAAGAGGAGGTGACATTAGAAATTTGACAGAATCTATAGAAACTGAATGGATTATAAAAACTAAAGCACATCGTTTTCCTGGTCTTAATGACAGGGTGCCATTAAAACCAGCTCTTAAGAAAAGAAGACATAAAATTTAACTTAATATTTGTCTTTAACCACTGATTCAGCATATACTACTGTCTACTACCCTGTTTAATTGTAGCTTCTTTACATGACTACAATACAACAGATTTTATAAGTGCTTAAGGCTATTTTAATAGTTATATTAATTTTGAAGATTTTTACAGGGTATTTTTATGTTATTTTATTCTATTTATATATGAATGTATTGATGCATTATTATTGTCTAAATCAGTTTTTTAAAAAATTTTTTAGGATAGAACATCACATATTTTTTAAATAGTTTTTCATAGAAAAGTTGTTATATTTGAATATATGCTTTAATACAGCGTTAAAACAGCATACAATTCTATATGTATAATGCAATAGTTTCAGTGTTGTATATTTGTTTACAACCCACATTTTGACTATATAAAGAATGTATACCTTTAAGCACAGTTGGTGAACTTAATTAATTAATTGACATCCAACCTGTATAAATAGGTGTTTCTAGTCTACTGTATTTGTGGTTTGACAAAGCTTTTAGCGAAAGCGCTTACCTAATAAAATTATATTTTACTACGTTTATCTTGGGACTGAACAGTCATTGCCTAGAGATTTTTATATGTTGGAGCTTAGTTCTTTTGCATAATTTTGGTGTTTTGGCGCCAATCAGGACTTTTTACTTTATACCTTTGGAACATTTTATTTAAACAATTTTTATCTGCTTGGAGAGAAAATTCCGACAGGGGATACTGTTATCTACTCAATGTTCTATTTATTGTTGTGGTGAGGTTTAGCTCACTAGTGCAAGTGGCTCACAGTGACTTGGATTTCTTTAGGTGGAGCATGTCCATCTATTCTCAGTTGGACATGGTTTGTAAGTCAGGCAGAGATCACCTCTGAGTAAACGATATGCCACTGAGTACAGCTGGAGTTTTTCCAGTCGGGCTGCTTAGGACATATGTTTGAGACCAGTAATCCTCTTGGTGAGGTACTTTTGTGGCCTTTCCAGCTGTTGGAAGTGTCTTGTGAGGTACATCCCAAACGGGGCATTGTATTCTATGATGGGTCTGATGAGTGACGAGTAGAGGGGCACTATAACCTCTTTATTTCTAGATGCAAATCCTTTAGTAATTAGATGGGCTACATAGAAGGATTTCCTAACTACTTCGGCAATATGATTGTCAAAGGAGAGATTACTATCTACCTGGGTCCCCAGATCTCTTATTACCTCTTCTGTATTAAGGGGGCTGCCACCTATGTGGTAATTCATGGGTGTTTTGTTTTTCCCAAACGGGATGACTATGCATTTTTTGGCATTTAGCTTGAGACCATGACTTTGACACCAGGTGTCCGTCTCAGTAAGGCCCTTTTGGAGAATGTCTGTGTCAGCCGGAGAGTCAATTATGGCTCCCAGTTTGCAGTCATCGGCAAACTTGGTTAGCCATAGTCCTCCTGTGTTTGCCTGTACTTCTGAGAAGTATATGCCAAACAGTAGGGGTCCCAGGTCCGAACCTTGTGGGACACCACTTGTGACTGGTTTAGAGTTGGACATGGAGCCTGCTATTCTTACCATGCGAGTTCTGTCTGTAAGCCAGTTGGCAACCCATCTCGTGACATAGGGGTTTATGTTCAGGCTGGTGAGTTTTTCTATAATTCCTGAGTGGGGAATGGTATCAAAAGCCTTGGTGAGGTCAAGGTAGGCTGTGTGAACTACCTTCCCCTCATTTGTGGCCTTGGTGACTGTCTTGAAGAAGTCAACCAGGTTTAGTAGGCATTATCTGCCCTTAACAAAGCCAAACTGGGTCGGGTCAAGTGTTTGGAGGTTCCCAATGTCTTTGTTAATGAGTTCCATGATGATGCGCTCCATAACCTTGCAGACCAGGCTAGTGAGGTTTATGGGGCGATAGTTACCAGGGTCAGTTGTGGCCCCTCCTTTGTGGAGTGGAATAACCATTGCTGTGTGCCTTTCTATGGGCATGTAGCCTGTGGAGAGGCTGAGGTTGAACAGTGTGTTTAGGTGGGGGGTTAGTTCATTCTGTAGTTCATGCAAGATGCAGCCTAGGACACCATCTGGCCCCATTGACGCTGTGCTTTTGGCTTTTGAAAGGGCTGTTTTCACCTGTGCGTCTGTGATTTCCAGGACACTACACTTTTCTGGTATTGTTGTGGGCCCTTTTGGGAGGGAGAGGGGGGTGACCTTTGCACAGAATCTATCTGCCAGGATGTTGGCAATATCAGTGGGTTCAGTATATTTTGTGCTATTTTGCACTAACTTAGAGCATATCTGTGAGTTACCACTTAGATTCTTGACATAGCTAAAGAAGGCTTTGTGGTTATCTTTCGAATCCTTGGCTATTTTTCTTTCGAAGTTAGCCATGGAGGATTTTATGAGGAACCTTAGTTTCTTACTGATACTGATCAGGGTTGTCTTTCCTTCTTGGGATTTACTTTTTTCTGAACTAGTTTCCTTCTTCTATTGTATAGCCTGTTTATGGCAAGGGGACACCAGACTGGTTTCCTTCTCTTAGGGGAGTGAGTCTTGGTTTTGCTAGGGATGGCATGATCCATGCATCCTTGTAGGGGCTCATAGAGTGCATTTGTAAAGGTTTCTGCATCTTGGGCAGTGTAATCCTTTAGCGTGGGGGCTGTAAAACTTACCACCTCTGTCTTAAGTAAGATGAAGTTTGCTTTAGAAAAGTTTTTTACTGTGGTTTCCTTAGTTGGGGGTGGTGGTGGGGTGTGGACATCCAAAGTGATTAGTTTATGGTCTGATCTAACCAGTGATGGGTTAACCTGTGGTGTGGAACACCTGTTGCCCATGTTGGTGATGACCAGGTCCAATATGTTTTTACCTCTGGTAGGGGAGTTTACCAGCTGATCCAGGGCATTTGAGTTGATAAATTCCAGGAAGCGCTGGACCTGGGAGTTTGTACTTGAGTAGTTTTCCCAGTTAATGGTAGGGTAATTGAAATCGCCCAATATCAGGGTGTTCGGTAGGACCTTCATGTTTTTCAGTGTCTCCAGAAAGGTGGAGTGGTGGTCCTGGGTCATGGAGGGTGATCTGTAACAGGCCAGAATTTGCATTGCAGATTTGCCTGATGTTAGTTGCACATGGATGATCTCGGAGGTATCATGCTGTGCCACTAACCTGGTGGTGTAAGTATCCCTGATGAATATGGATACACCTCCTCCTTTTGTGTTTCGGTCCATATTCTGTGGCCGAAATGTGTGGTATGAGTTGTACGAACAAAAACACCACACTGCACTTAGAACGAGGCGTTAGTAATGCTGGCTTCAAAGAATGATGCAGGAATAGTGCAACAAGTGGCGCAACACCATCTGTTAAAAGTCCACCACCAAAAAACTACTGCAATGCTGGTAACTCCACAAACTGCTTTAATTCCACAAGTAAATAAACGTTAAACGCTGCCAGCGTTTTTTGTTCTGAGTAATATCAAAACTTCTTCAGACAACAGCTATCCAGTTACTTACAGTTTATATACAAATTCTAAACAATTAAAAGCAAATAGTTTAATTAATTAATAGGTCTGCTTTTGCTCAAACTTTTAAAGAAACATTACACAAATGTACTGTGTAACAAAGTGTGTATATAGATATGTATGCATCCCACTGATATAAGAACTTATTACAGATATATAAGAACTAATGTATACAACTTGTTAATATTACCTAAAGGTTTTTATAAAAGTTTAAAACATACTTATTTTCATGTCTATTCCTAATATAGGCTACTTTAAAATACCCATTGTTATTAATATAAGAAAAAAACAAGCCTAAAATAATTTTAACAAATAATTTTAAAAAGTTTTTTACGAATAATTTTAAAAAAGTCTAATGTAGAGGGGTAATTCAATAATAAAATAACTGACCACCAAGTCGGTTTAACGCATCAAATTTTTGATTTTTAAGATACATGCTATTGAGCAAAATTCATTTATGCCTGGTTCTCTATTAGCTGCCAGGCGTAACTGCCAAATTAATTCTTTTTTCTCCAACTCCAAATTTAGGTAATGGTCATTTACAAAGTTAAAGTTGTCCTGTAATGTATTAATTCGATCTATGCCCATAAAGTTAAAAGAGTGGTTAGGATTATTAGCACAATGCCTAGCCAGGGCATTCTCATTTTTGCCCTTGTTAATAGTACCTGGTACCTATAAGTACTGTAGGCATATAATGACAGCAGACATTTACAATTAGGACAACTAGGTATGGTGTCAAAGGTTTATATAACTGTAACTCGAAAGGAATTGTCTATCTAGCACAATGTACACAATGTACATCATTCTATGTGGGAAAGACAGACAGACGGTTGCGTGACAGGATGTACGAACACTTGTATGCTATTAACAAGGGCAAAAATGAGAATGCCCTGGCTAGGCATTGTGCTAATAATCCTAACCACTCTTTTAACTTTATGGGCATAGATCGAATTAATACATTACAGGACAACTTTAACTTTGTAAATGACCATTACCTAAAATTGGAGTTGGAGAAAAAAGAATTAATTTGGCAATTACGCCTGGCAGCTAATAGAGAACCAGGCATAAATGAATTTTGCTCAATAGCATGTATCTTAAAAATCAAAAATTTGATGCGTTAAACCGACTTGGTGGTCAGTTATTTTATTATTGAATTACCCCTCTACATTAGACTTTTTTAAAATTATTCGTAAAAAACTTTTTAAAATTATTTGTTAAAATTATTTTAGGCTTGTTTTTTTCTTATATTAATAACAATGGGCATTTTAAAGTAGCCTATATTAGGAATAGACATGAAAATAAGTATGTTTTTAAACTTTTTATATAAAAACCTTTAGGTAATATTAACAAGTTGTATACATTAGTTCTTATATATCTGTAATAAGTTCTTATATCAGTGGGATGCATACATATCTATATACACACTTTGTTACACAGTACATTTGTGTAATGTTTCTTTAAAAGTTTGAGCAAAAGCAGACCTATTACTTAATTAAACTATTTGCTTTTAATTGTTTAGAATTTGTATATAAACTGTAAGTAACTGGATAGCTGTTGTCTGAAGAAGTTTTGATATTACTCAGAACGAAAAACGCTGGCAGCGTTTAACGTTTATTTACTTGTGGAATTAAAGCAGTTTGTGGAGTTACCAGCATTGCAGTAGTTTTTTGGTGGTGGACTTTTAACAGATGGTGTTGCGCCACTTGTTGCACTATTCCTGCATCATTCTTTGAAGCCAGCATTACTAACACCTCGTTCTAAGTGGTATGAGTTGTAGCCCGTTAGTGCTGGGGTGCTCTGTGGAGCCATGAACCAGGTTTCAGTTACTGCACAGATATCGACATTCTCCATTCTGAGGAGTGCTTCGAGCACATGCATTTTGAGATTTAAACTACTGGCGTTGAGTAGCATAACCCTCATTTTTTTATTTGTGCTGTTTACGGAGGTGGGTTTGACTTTTGAGCCTTACCTAAAACAGGCACTATGGGGGCAGCAAGAGCCTTAGCCAGTATTCAAAAGCCTAGGGGTGACAGGTGCAAGCCGTCTCTTGTGAAGCAACGAGGCCTGTTGAGCATGTCGTTCCAGGCTGGCAGACACTAGATCCCTTTCAAATGACACCAGAAGCTTAGCCAATTGTTGAAATTGATATTTTTTTTTTCTTTATACTGCGGTATCATTCTTGGTGAGGGCAGGATGCTACTCAGGGTTAGGGTCATACCTGCCTGGGCTACATGATCAGAGAGCTCTTCCATGTCTCTTTTCATGTAGTCCAGGGAGGTACGTCTCAGGTCATTCACACCAACATGAACAAAGACAGAGTCATATTTGTACTTGTTCTGGAATGACCTGAGTGCTTGTGTTATGTGATGGATTCTGGTTCCCGACAGGCAGCTAACAGTAACCTTCTTCTTGTCCAGACTAGTGAGTGGGACATCAGTGTGCCTAAATATAGAGTGCCTATTACTAGTGTGTTAAGTATGTTATTTCGCCTTAAGGGCTGTGATTGTGTGGCGCAGTGATTTTGTGTTTTATGTGTTGTCTGGTTTGTGACAGGAGGTGCAGGTTTTTTGGGTGTCTGCTTTGGAGGTCTGTGATGCTTTTGCAGGTTTTTATTTAGAGCCTCAGAGTATGATTTTGTGTATTTATGTGTATTTTTTGCCAGTGCTGGTTTAGTATGTCTATGTGAGGCTGGATGTGTGGTGCAACTGTTAACCTTCGCCTCATGACTGCTTGTTCCAGTCTTGGGTGGAGAGAGCTTAGCCTCCAATTTAGCTATATAATTGTATCTCTCGCATATGTTAATGTTTTGTGGTAGGAGGAGAGGGCTGTCTGTGTACATGAGGCAGTTGTAATATTGCCTCAGGATACCCATTTTCATCAGCTGGACTGAAGAGTATACCTGAAATTGCCCTTTGGTCATGTCTGAATAGTAGGGTGAGCTGCTTACTTACTTGGTTGGTGAGGGGTGAATGATGAGCCTTGCCCTGCTGGGCAATCAAGTGTCAGGGTATATTAGTGCTTGCTATTAAGTCTGAGCAAGTGCTGGACTGTAGGATGCTTTTTTAGTGCTTAGGTTGAGAGTTAGACTACTTTCAAGGGAAAAACTGAAGAGGAGACTTGGTGGAGCCAGGATAAATTTAGCCCTAGCTAACTGGCGTTGCCTGGATGTGCAAAACCATGCAAAGGTGTTTTTTACAGCAGGGAAATGAAAGAGATAGAAATTAGCCAAAAATGGCCCACAAACTATTAACTTCTGGGCTGGAACCACTCCTCCAGGGACAGATGGTTGCTCAAAGCACCCTCTCTCACAGGTGAACAGAGAAACCTCCCTCTATCCAAGTAGGGTTTGGGCAACTCAAAAAATTGTAACAGCCCTGAATTTAACACTAGCCTGTAAACTGGACTATACTTGCTTAGAAAGGTGGGAAGCAAGGAATTTTTTTTTTGAAAAGATAACGCAAAGCAGTAAAAATACTCTTAAAACAGCTTTAAATGACTACAAACATTAAAAAATACACTTAAAACAGCTTTAGATGACTACAAACTATAAGAAAATGCTTTTAAACAAATTACCCAATTAACCAGTAAAAAAATCTCAAAACTGAGCCCTGTTCTTGTAGTCTTCAATCAGACAAGTTCTAACTGCACACTCCTGCCACTGGAGTGCAGGGGAACCTTCTCCAAAAAAAGAAGGCCTGGATTAGTGCTCAAGTTATACAAACAAAGCTAGATTCAGCAGGCCTGGATCTAGTCTATGCTACAGCAAATAAGGCACACCAATTTCAGTAAGAAACAGTTCAAATATGCAGGCACTATAAGCCTTTAACCAGAAATTTCCAGCTCAGAAGGGCAGTGTACAGCCTCTCCTCCCTCAGGAGTGCGGACCATGAACTTTCTTAATGCAAAATAACTGGCCTGAAGCCCAAGTGCTTAAACCAGAACTAATACACTTTTAGAATAACAGACACTGTGCCCTCAATCAGCAGTTCCCAACTTAGAAGGATGTAAGCTACCTGTCACTCCTGAACTCGATCATGTGGTCTCGACCATATGAATTTCGAGTTTCTGAAAACTCAAGTCTTCTGACATAGATCTGAACATACTGCCTTTATCCGTCCATCCATCCTCAATCCCTTTATAGCTGTCATCAATAAAGGGTTATGACATCCAGTCTAACTGATGACATTTAATACAATTATGTAGAGCTACATCTTACAAAATAACATTAAAGTATACAGTAGTGTGTACATTCAAAAATATACCTCATAGGATTACCTGGAGGCAGGTGAAAGGGAAAGGTACAACAATTAATCATTAAGGGGTCAGAAATAATTCTGAGGTGTAGTAGGATAGAGAATACTAAAAAAAAAACAGATTAAAACAAATGAGAGCTTTAGGCATTTAAATCTAGCTTCTTAAAGAAGGTACAGGATGCAATTAATATGGGTGGGGGGTTCATAATGGTTAATGTGTTTACCTCACAGACATAAGTTATAATGTTTCATTGTCACCTTTGAGGAAAATTGTTTAGGCTTAAAATGGCCCAAAAGGACAGCTAACTTAGTACTTACCTATGTCAACATGGCTCATTTTAACTTAGATGAAGAAGCATGACAGTTCATTATTTATTGAATGCTATATTAATAAAATATGAAATGAATACTGCTATCATGACAACAACACACACTGCAGACTGTGCATATGGGATTCTTATCATTTTGGCACTTCATATTGTATATTTCACTGCATAAGCTAGAAACATCACATTTTCATAACTTAAACATCTGGTAAAGTTGTAATAGCAGTAATGTACTCCACAATGTTTACAGTAGCGGATTAATGTCAGTTTAAAAAGACCAAGTAAGTTAAGGTGGGTAATGATTTTCTGTTGTAAGTGGCTGTATTGAATATCTGTATGTTGATCAGGACCATCTCCTCTAATGTCATAACCGATAGGTGGATAAACTTCAATAAAAGTACATCTAACTAATATGTTGTGTAAGTTTCACATGAATATTATATTCATGTCCAGCTTCAATGAAACATTTTGTGCCTAGCAGCTATCATGACAAGCTGTTGATCAACTCACTACAACGCAATATCCTTTGCTTATATTCTCGCTACTTTTTAAAATAAATAAATGCATAAATAAATAAAAACACAAGCAAACAAGCAAACTAATAAATAAATCTGTTCATTGTCAGTCTCTTGGCATTATTTAGCAATTTATCAGTATACAACGCAATATCCTTTGCTTATATTCTCGCTACTTTTTAAAATAAATAAATGCATAAATAAATAAAAACACAAACAAACTAGCAAACTAATAAATAAATAAATCTGTTCATTGTCAGTCTCCTGGCATTATTTAGCAATTCATCAGTCAGTATTCAGGACAGCAGCATATCCAGCTCTGTTGCTGTTTAATTCGTTTATACTTCCAACAGTTGGAAGATGGAATCATAATCTGGCCTGCTTACTTGGAGGCAGGTACATTTCTGTCTTATCTTGTAATTCATGATACTGTGTGTTTGTTGGTCAGAATAAGAATACCTACTCACGTAACTTTCCAGTTCCCATGACAGCTGCTCTTCCATTCTTGTTATTCATTGCATCTAAGTGTCTAAGTGACATGGAGAAATTCGATCTCCTTGTAAGACTCGGCCTTTACTTTTGGATTTCTGGGTTGTCAGTCCAGAGTCAATTGTTGCACTTGTTGCACCACCTTTGACAATTTCATATCAGTAACAGTTGAAGCTATAGATGCCAAAAGTTACATTGTTGATGCTGTGGCACCATGGGCTGATGATGTGATATTTGATTAGGGGTGCACAGTTATAAAAAGTCATGATTTAAAGGGGCCACTCAGAATTTCATGGCATCCTGTTATTTTAAGACTAAAATAGGTATTTCTAGTCAATACTGGAGAAATGTAGGTGAAATGTAATAGGAGACAAAGTAGTTTATAGCAGAGATGAAGAATACAAACACAACAGTAAGTATGAAAAACACTGTAACAGCATCATAGAAGTCTGTCTAGCATAGTGGTGGTCTATTTAATACAATGTCATAGGTTTATAGACTCATAGGTATACACTAGGCTAATGATTACAGAAGGGTTTTAAACCTAACCATGGATCCCAAATGTATTTGGCAAGTTTTGTGAACCTTAAGATTATTTTGAGGGGTAAATGTAGGCTCAAGCTTAGTTGTTCAGGCATTTACTGGCTGCCTCTGTCCATTAGGAATACAGGTGCCAGACCAGTGGTGAAATCTGATTCCTTATCCACTGGTCCAAGTTATGCTTGAATTGGGTTAGGGAAGAACTCTGCTTCACATGGATGGGAAGCCTTTTCCAGAGAAGTTGTAGTCTCTGAAACACATACCTTCCCTCCAAAATGTCCTAGGTATGTTACAGGCAAGGCTTAAGCCCATTGATTGGGTAAGTCTGATGCTATTTGTTTTGTGGATATGCAGAAAGTCTGTTGGAGCAGGATTCAAGGATGACTTGAATGCCAGGAATAGATTACCCCACAACAGTTGCAGGAGACTGAGTACAAGGGTATGGGTTTGAGGCAATCTGCATACTACATGCTGTTTACAGCATGTATCCTTTTTGTGAGGAATCTATGTTCCATTTGCTGCATTTACATGGTCAGTTGCACACACAATGGTTAGTCTGAACAGGGCAGAATTCAGTGGAATTATGAGTCTGAAGAGGGCTGAATACAGTGGAAGTATGACTTTCTTGGTCCTAAATGCCATACCCTTGCTTATAAGATGCACAACATGGAATTAGTTATTTACCACCGTAGATACATCATGGTTAATGGCCAGATTACTGACTACATTTGTCCCCAAATCCCTGGCTAATGGGTCTATCTTTAATAAGGTAGTTTCCAGGGGTAGCTGATTTCCTGAAAGACACTATCTTGAATTTCTTGGCATTTAGGTTTAGACTGTAGCTTTGGTTCCAGCTTTTTTTTTCTGAGTCAACCTTTCTTGGAGGTTATTACTGTCTTGGGGGGATTCTATGACTGAACCTAGTTTGTAATCAATAAACTAGGTTAGCCGGAAGCCCCTGCTGTTAGCATTGACTTCGGAGAAGTAGATGCCAAAAAGGAGAGGACCCATTACACAGCCCTGAGGGACTCTGCTAGTGACTCCACTCTTTGTGGAGGTGGAGTTCCATATTCTAACTTCTTGGGTCCTATCGGAAAGCTACCTGACTATCCAGCAGATGAGATAAGGGTTTTTACCTAATTCCATGACTTTGTTTATAATATCAAGTGGAGTAGTGTATAAAATGCCTTGGTCTAGTCAAGGTGGGTAAAATGCTCTGTTTTACCCTCATCTGTTGCTTTGATGAACTTCCTAAAGATGTCCACCAGGTTGAGGAATGTATGATATGCCCTGGATGAAAATAAACTGGGGTTGATACAGTGCCTGAAGATTATCAGTGTCATTAGTAATTCTTTCCATGACTTTGCATATGATACTAGTCATACTTATGAGCCAGTGGCTACAATTAAATAGTCAATGTAGTGGTCCTGAGATATCATGATTCATGCTGTCTAGGAGGCATCCTGGGATATTATTAGGGTACATCCATATGATATTCTTGTCCTTGTAGAGTTTGTCGAGGACCTGCACTCTAGTGATAGTTGGGTGGGTTGTGATCAATGGCACTTCCTGAGGTGTGGCTGGAAGAGCGGTAATAGTGTTAAATTTCTTGGCTAGTAGATTCACTATATCCTCTTGCTCAAGTCAAGGTAGCTCCATCTACAGTTAGTTCTGCACACTGTTGCATACTGTCTTTGAAGTTGTGTACATTGTTAAAGAAAGAATTATGGCTGTCCTTGGTCTGGGAGGCTATCTTTACCTCAGGTTTGGTTTTTGTAGAGTTGATTTGTACTCTGAGCTGTTTGCTTAAATTGATGAGATGGGTCTATATTATATTCTCGAAAGCCGACAATGTTGAATCTGACATTGTCGGCATGAGAATATCGAATGCTCAGAATCTTGAACGTGCAAACAGAAATCTCGGTAAGGGGAGAATTCCATTTACTGCAGTGTAGTGCGGTCTCAGAGTTGGTATATTTAAGTAGCGGGGGGTGTGGGGTGCAGAAGGGCTTTTATAAGGTTGACGTTTGAAGACATCGACCATATGGTGTTCGATGTTTTCAACCGTCGATCTTATAATATAGACCCAATGAGACAGTCTTTATTCTGCTGGGTGCTTCACATCCTTATTTTTGCCTTGACTTTCTTTCCTTTATTGTACAGCCTATTTATGATGGGATTCTCCCTGTATGGCTTGCATTTTGAGTTTGTTCTGTGCTCATTCTGGTAGGCTCAGGTGTTTCTATGCAGCTATTAATGTGATTGCACATGGTCTCTTTGTAGAAGTTTGCATAAGCAGCAGTGTTCTCAGGGTTTACGGGGTTTAAAATTTTGCTAGGTTATCACTTAATAGTATGAATTTTGTCTTAGAATAGTTTCTAAATGTTCTACGGATAACAAGGGACCCAGGTTTTATTTTCATTTCAAAGGAGTCAGCTTTAAGGACTGACCTTACCAGAGAGGACATTACACTATGGGGTGCAGTATTTTTTCATGCTAGTGAAGACCAGATCCACTATGTTTGTGCCCCTAGTGTGTGTATGGGCTATCTGGATCAGTATGTATAGGTTGTCAAAGTCCATGAATCTCTGGCCTGCAAGTTTATGGTTGTGTATTATTCCAAGGTTTTAGCAGGGTGGTTAAAGTCACCCATGAATATGGTATTGGGATGAACCGTGAGCGTCTCCATTTAGCTTAAGTATGTGTTATAGGCTTCCTGGGTCATAGAGAGGATCTACAGCTTGTAGGTATATTGTATGGAACTTTTGTCAATGGTAATTTGGAAATGTAGATGCTCAAGTGAACCATGCTGTCTTGACCACCCTTGAGGTATGTTTGTTTTTGATGTAAATCTAGACAGCTCTACATTTAGTCCCTGCCAGTGCAGTAGCTGGTTTAAATGTGTAGAAGACATTGTAGCCCTACACTGCTTGGATGCTCTCTGCAACTATAAACCATGTCTCATTAACTGCACAAACAACTGCATTCTCCAGGGTGATGACAGCTTAGAATGATGGGATTTTCTTGCTTAGCATTGAACAGTAACACCTTTAGGTTTTCTAGGGTTTGGTTTGTTATGTGAGAAGGTTTGTCAGATTGGCATTGCCTAAAAACAGCACAATGGAGGAAGTCCAGCCCATCATTGGCAAAGCTGCTTGGTCTGTTGATCGTATCCAGCATGCAAAAAGCATTCTTACAACATATTTGAAGTCTCACTAACAAATTATGAACCTATCCAATAACAAGGTATATCAAATTATATTTACAAAGTTACTTGAATTTCATTTGTGGTATTGTGACAGGATGATAATGTAGATGGTGAACATCAAGACAAAAACACACATTACAAGGAGGATGTTGTTTGTTGGGAACAGCCAATCTACTATCCCCACCAGGTAAATAAGAATAAGTTCTGAAACTCTCTCAGGCATGTCCATGAGCCAGCTCCCAGGGTATTCTCTTGTTCACCTGATGAATATGGGCATCCTGAGGCAATGTCTCAACTGCCTCATGTACACAGACAACCCTCTCCTCCTACCACATGACACCAAAATCTGCGAGCGATGCATTTACATAGCCAAACTTGAGGCAAAGCTCTCTCCAGCCATGACTGGATTTGACAGTCAGGAGGAGGAGAAGGTACCAACCTGCAACACCCCACTCACTGCACATAGACCCACCAAACATGCAACTGCAAACCCCACAGATAGATACACAAAGACATATTCGGAGGCTCTAAATAAAAACCTGCAGAAACAGCAGTGACCTCCAAAGCAGACACACAAGAAACCTACACCCACTAACACACTGAAATCAACACATAACCTCCAAAACCAGTGTGCCAGACAACCACAGCCCTTAAGGCAAAACACCATGCCTAACACACTGGTAATGGGTGACTCCATAGTCAGGCACACAGATGTCCCTCTCACCAAGCTGAACAAAGAGAAGGTCACCATCAGCTGCTTGTTGGGTGCCAGAATCCACCACATTACCCACGCACTCAGGTCACTCCATGACAAGTACAAATACAACTCTGTCATTGTCCATGTTGGTGTGAATGACCTGAAATGTACCTCCCTGGACTACATGAAAAGGGACATAGAAGAGCTCACTGATCATATAACCAAGGCAAGTATGACCCTAGCCCTGAGCAGCATCTTACCCTCACCAAGAATGATACCTCAGTACAAGGAAACAAATGATAAATTTCAACAATTGGCTAAGTTTCTGGTGTCATTCAAAGGGGATCCAGTCTGCCTGGGATGACATGCTTGACAAGCCTTGATGCTTCACCAGAGATGGCTTGCACCTGTCACCCTGGGATTCAGGATATTGTCAAAGGCTCTTGCCACCCCCATAGTGCCTTTTTTAGGCAAGGCTCAAAAGACAAATCCACTGCCTTAACAAGTACCAGTGACAAAAAAAACTGAAGGTCATGCTGCTCAGTGCTAGGGGTTTAAATCTCAAAATGCACTCTCTCGAGGCACTCCTCAATATGGAGAGCATTGATATTTATGCAGTAATGGGGACCTGGTTCAAGGCTCAAGAGAGCACCCCAGGGATACCAGGCTACAACTCATATCACACACTTCGGCCACAAAACCCAGACTGAAATACAAAGGGAGGAGGTGTATCCATATTCATCAAGGATAATCACACCTCCAGACTGGTTGCAAAGTATGATGCCTCGGAGATCATCCAAGTGCAACTTACAATGGGCAAAACTGCAATTCAGATTGTAGCTTGCTACAGATCACCATCCCTCACCCAAGACACCCACTCCTTGTTCCTCGAGATAGTGGAAAACATGAAGGTCCAACCGAACACCCTTATACTGGGTGATTTCATTTACCCAAACATTAACTGGGAAAACTAGGAAGCACTAATACCCTTGCTCAGCGCTTCCTAGAATATTTAAAATCAAATGCCCTGGACCAGCTTACTAGCACCCCCATGAGAGGTAGCAATATACTGGACCTGGTTATCACCAACATGAGGGATAAATGCTCCACACCTGTGGTAAATTCCTCATTGGTCAGATCAGACCATAAACTCATCACCCTAGATATCCACATACCATCCTCACCCCCTCCCAGGGAAGCCACAGTAAAAAACTTCTCCAAAGCAAACTTTATGCTACTCAAGACAGAGCTGGCAAAGTTTGTTACTCCCATGCAGAATGTAAATATGATTGAATCTGCTGTATCCTACACAAAAGCACTCTACAAGCACTTACACGAGTGCATGAACCATGCTATCTCAAACAAGACCAAGACCCATTTCTCCAAAAAGAGGAAACCAGTCTGGTGGACCCCAGCCATAAATAAGCTCTACAATAGAAGGAAGAAATTATTACAAAAAAGAGTAAAAACCCAGGAATGGAAGGGATCCTTGACCAGCCTTAGCAAAAAGCTAAGAACCCTCATAAAAACCTCTAAGGTGAACTTTGAAAGAAAAATCGCAACAGACACCAAAGACAACCACAAGGCATTTTTTAGCTATCTCAAGAACCTAAACTGCAACACTCAGATCTGCTCTGAGCTACAGCATAATGGTTCAAAAGTCACGGAACCAACTGATATCGCCAATATATTGGCAGATAGGTTCAGTGCAAACTTTACCCCACCCTCACCGCCTAGAGGGCCCACACCCATACCAGACGATTGTGCTGCCCCTGAAATCACAGACACCCATGTGAAAACAGCACTCTCCAAAGCAAAAATCACAGCATCCATGGGACCTGACAGCATCCCAGGCTGTGTGATACATGAACGCCAAAATGAATTAATCCTGCACCTTAATACCATGTTTAACCACAGCCTCACCTCAGGCTATGTGCCCACAGAGTGGCGCATGGCAACAGTCATCCCACTCCACAAAGGAGGTGCCACCACTGACCCCGGGAACTACCACCCCATCAGCCTGATTAACTTAGTTTGTAAGGCCATGGAGTGCATCATTATGGAACTCATAAACAAAGACATCGGTAACCTACAAACTCTAGACCCTTCCCAGTTTGGGTTCGTAAAGGGACGATCATGTCCCCTCAATCTGGTTGACTTTTTCAAAAAGGTCACTGAGGCAATAATTGAAGGGAAGGTGGTCCATACAGCATACCTTGATCTTGCCAAGGCCTTCAATACCATTCCCCACTCAGAAATTATAGACAAACTCACTAACCTAAACATAAACCCATATGTAACAAGATGGGTTGCCAACTAGCTCACAGATATTACCCATTCGGTGAGAATAGGGAATGCTAGATGGGACTCCAAACCTGTGACTAGTGGAGTACCACAGGGCTCAGTATTGGGACCCTTCCTGTTCTGCATCTATTTCTCCAAGGTACAAGCAAACACGGAGGGATTATGGCTAACAAAGTTTTCAGATGACTGCAAACTGGGTGCAATATTTGAGACTCCTACTGACATAGACATCCTTCAGAGGGGTCTTACTGATACAGATACGTGGTGCCAAAATCACGGCCTCAAGTTAAATGCCAAAAAGTGCATTGTCATACCTTTTGGGAAAAACCAAGTACCAATGAATTACAACATAGGTGGCAGTCCACTTATCACAGAGAGTGTGATAAGAGACCTAGGGACACAGGTGGATAGTAACTTCTCCTTCGACAACCACATTGCTAAAGTGGTTAGAAAATCCTTCTATGTGGCCCATCTTATCACAAAGAGGTTTGCATCTAGGAATAAGGAAGTTATTGTCCCCCTCTACTCATCACTCATTAGACCCATAATTGAGTACAATGCTCCATTCGGGATGTACCTTACAAGACATCTGCAACAACTGGAGAGGCCTCAAAAGTACCTCATAAAGAGGATAATGGGCCTTAAACACATGCCCTATGCTACAAGGCTAAAAAAACTCAAACTATACTCGGTTGCATACCGACTACTCAGAGGTGACCTATGCCTAACATACAAGGCTATGGCAAGCCCCGAATTGCAGGAAATGCTCCACCTAAGGAAAACCCAATCCGCTCAAGGGACATTAACCTGACAGCAACAATAAACAGGACTTGTTGGAGGTACAGATTCACGTCCCAGAGACTCCCCTTGCTCTGGAATAAAGTACCCATATATGTGAGGCAGAGCCCCTCACCAACGCTCTTCAAGAGGAATCTTGATGAGTGGATGGGAAACAGGAAATTCACCCCGGGAATCACGTCTGTGGCCCTGCTCGACAGAGGCGCAGGTAACTAAACCTTATGGGAGGCGAAAGCCAAAACATTTTGGCTAGGCTTAATTATGCCCTAGGGCCAATAGTCTAGTACTTACCTATGAACCTATGAAGACAAAAATCTTTATTAAGTTCAAAACTAAAGACTTTCCTTCAAAAACTGTGGTAAGATTCCATCTGAATCTGATGAAGTCTGATCAAATTTGTTTGACAAAAGTGCTCAATTTTAAACTTGATTAAGATTTTTTTCCTTAACATGCTAGTGATATGCACTTTTTGTCTTCGTTTTTGGTATTGTTTCAGCAACACATTTCTCCATCTGCACTTGTTTGATTCTTGATTTATAGTTTGTGGAGGACAGATAGACTTTTGAGTAAAGTACAAAAGAGAATAGTGGGCACTGTGAGAATGGGAAGTATCAGAAAATGGAACAGATATATGCTGTTAAGGAGAATACAGAACAAAGAGAGGAGAGATATGTGGTTAATGTAGCATGGATTTCTTAATGTTTAGCTAGGAGATAAATGTAGGAAGGGAGGACAGAGTAGGTGCAATGAAGTCATGAACCTAGGTAGTGCCTTGAGGAGAAAAGCATTTACAAGCAGCTGTTTGGGCCAGATTCCAAAACAAAGTTGTGGATAGCGCAGCAGACCAAAGGAAGAATTCAGCACACCAGCTGTGGATGTGATTTTAGAAGGCACGCTGGAATCAGTCTGAGTAGTTATCTATTCAATGTACTGTGTACTCTATACAATGTCTGGCTAGGGCATTAGTGACATCTTCCTTAATGATGGCATGTTGGTGTTTGTAAATTCTGCTTTTTAGCTTTCTCTCGGTGCAACATGCCATCATTAAGGAAGATGTCACTAATGCCCTAGCCAGACATTGTATAGAGTACACAGGGCATTCCTTTCACTTCTGTGTTTTACAACAGAGAGACATTGACATCAGGGGCGGACCATGGCAATTGCGTTTAGAAATGGACGAGCTGTTATGGCAGATTAGGACCAGGGCTCATATATCCCCTGGTATTAATGAGGGTCTGTCAATAAAATGTGTTTTAAAATGGCTTTCCCATAATAGGTAAACATTTTAAACACTTATTTATTTCAGTATCATTCGCATTTATTTTGAGTTTCAACTTGATTGATTTGAACTTCCAAGCATGAAAGGCTATTTAACCCTTCGTGGCATTGAAGTCTAATTTCCCACTAGCATATGACGTAGCAGTTTTATTACATGTCTATTTTGCTGTTTAAATTTGGCTAGTGCTGACCATGTTCAATTTAGTTTTGAATACTTATCGCTGTATATATAACAAAGTATTCAAGACGTTTATGAAAGGTCCATTTTGTTTATAGTGGTTGTTTAATTTAATTTCTTACAGTAGCAGTCGACGGAAGGCACGGCGAACACTGGACTTTTCAGGGAGTTCTACCTTAGCTGTGCAGTAATCTTGGTGCTCTTGCTTATTTTATTGCTGCATTATTTCATGCGCATTAGCATCTATGGTTCTATGCATTTAAAGTACACTTACTTGGTTTATAAGGTTGTATTATTATTTATCACTGCAATGTAATTGTATTGTTCGTAGTGCTCCTTTTCAACTGTTGTTTGGCATCCCATACCTCTTTAAGGTTACTAAGGAGCTACCTTAATTAACTAATGCGGCTCTATATTATTGGACTGCTGTTCTAATTGTTTAGTATAAAATGTTTTTGCCCTTGTTTCACTAATTGTCTGATGAAGGTGGGTTATTTCAACTTGCCGAAAGCGCTTACCTTCACTAGGAATTATTTGGATTGTGTTTTGCAACAATAAAGTTGTAACTTGCTTTTACCAGCTTTCTCTTATTGCATCCAGCATGGCCTTGTTTCACTGATACCTATAATGCCTAGGCCATGGATGACTACGCATTTCTCCATTATCTGCAATACTCCTATAATGCTCCAAGACTAATGCACAGCACACTTCTTTATGTGCCTGCTTTAGAAAATGCACAGCATTATTAAATATATGTTTGTTGTACACATGGCCATGAATGTAAGAGCACTGCAGGTTGGGCTGGTTGGCATGTCTACCAGATGTTGGACTTTGTAAAACATAATGCATTCTGACTGTTACACATTTTGACTGTGTGTGGAACATGAAGGCCAGTAGCACGTAGTTGTATGATTGCATATCCCTCCATTATCCACAGGAATACAGACACATCCAACAGTTGTTTGTTATGGAAGATGGTACTGTGTTGTCTCTTAGCTCAACCTGTTAAGTAAGAAACTTATGTGTATCTATCACAGATGCATGTAGGTTCGAATCTACATATGTGGTAGTTTAGATTAAATTTTGATATGTCTGTGTTAATATTTTGAAATTGATTGTAGAAAAGGTTGCTTGTTCATGTATACATTTAGTTTTTGCATATGTGTGTATGCCTATAGCTCTTATTTGTTGGATTAATACTGATATCTCCTTGATCAAGAATTTTTTTGGAAACAGCATAGCTATGTCAGTATAGCCGTATGCATAAGGCTTTGACCATTGAGGTATACTTCACCTGTACATTTGCAACATAGCTCTCAACCAGTCAGGGATACATCTCAACATAATCAAAGACTAATCCAATCAGGACACATTTCCTATGTCAGTACTATTAATGTGTGACAGCGACAGAACACGGGAATGTGAAATAATATACTTTTGCCAAAATTAAGGAAGTCTGTACCTCTGCTTATTGTCATTATTTACTAAGTGCAATTCACCACCTTCCTCGTAGTGTTATTAGAGGGGAGTGAGAGGAACACAGCTACACTTTGAGTCACAATCAGGGACATCCCCAAATATCAGGGACATTTGGGAGGTATGATTTGGTACATCACAATACATTCTAGTTAGACATTGTTTATCCTTCTACATGACATACCATTGATGAACATGAAGTCCTGTGTATTTGCCTGTTAATTGCAGCCATGTGCACTATTGCAATGTCTGAGACTCTGAGCTCTGAAATGTTCCTGTTGTATATTACTGCTGTGACCAATGTGCTGCCATGCAGTCAGGCTTGCATGTTTTTGTTTACAAAATGGACAGCACATAGTGCATGTTGGACTGTAGTTTACCCATCTTGTAATGTGGAAACATTGAGCCATGTTTTACTGTTTCCCTGCAAAGTCATGCCTTTAAGTTACTCCATCCAATCACACCAAAGATGGATTAGCTAGGCTGGTTGGTGTGAGACTACAGTATGAAAAGAGTTAAGAGTCACAGGCTTGAATCTCGTCTTCTAATTTGTGTTCAGTACTGTTTTACTGTGTAAGGTATTGAGTGTGACCCAGCAATAAATGAACAGGCAGAATCTGAAATGGTATTCCATGTCAATGCTAGAGAACATGTGCTGCTCAATGTTATGTTTTACATACCTATCATCATATATTGATCTTACACAATCTGTCTATGGCATTCATACATGCTTTGTGTCTTTTTCAAGAGATGAGGATCACTCTAGAAATCCGGCATTGTGGATTGAGTGGATGCACAAGCTTGAGGAGCAGCTGAGGAAGACAGGTATGTGTTAGACATTTCCACATTATTTTACCTAGAATAGATCATAACATTGTTAGAGGAGTGGTTTGACTTGCAGCTAAGTGCATGCTAATATTAATGCAAGGCTACCCACCATGCAGCCGCAAGGTAACTGCAGTAGTCATATGTTTCCTGTGCTTATCAGTATCTAGTCAATTAAAAAGTTTTTATTTGAGTTAGGAGCAGGGCATATTTGCTGTAGGTAATGTTTTTGATTGTATGTCACAATCTAGATGGCAGACTATCACAGTGCTTTTGCCTGTGATATTTTATATATATTTTATAAATGAGCGAATTGTAATGGTGCTGACATTTGTATGCAGGTTGTGCTCACTGACTGTTATTTTGTTAAATGGGTAAGTGTGTTTTTTCACTGTGATGTTTTAGTATGAGTTAATTGTGATATTGCTGCTGTTTGCATAGCAGGTGGTGTTCACTGAGTGTTCTTATACTGAATGGGCATCTTGTGTCTGCTGTCTCGGCATCCTGACTCATGTTGGCAGACTATGTCTGGCATATACTTCAGTTCAACATGCTTAATGCTGCCTACAAGACTAGTGATACCTTGTTTAAAGCACACTTGCATTCTGTGTTCAGGAATTGCTAGGCACAAAGCCATTCACATTCTTCATTTATGTCTGCACATTGTATAATCATGTTGTCAGTCTTGTGTGGTACTTGTTTTGGAATGTAGCTAAATACCAGTGTGTCATGACATGCTTGTCTTGATAACTCTCTCTCTCTCTCTCTCTCTATATATATATATATATATATATATATATATATATATATATACACACACACATATATATATATATATATATATATATATATATATATATATATATATATATTTGTGTGTGTGTGTGTGTGTGTGTGTGTGTGTGAGTTGGCTGTGCACATATTCATTCGGCATGCATAATGATGGTTCATAATTGTCAGGTAATGGTCAGATTTTCTTAGATAAGCTGTGTATTGCATCCTGTGTCATGGACTGGAGTAACCTGCAGGCATTCTATCACGGGTATAGTGCCCAAGATATGGGCTTCTATTGATATCATCTGTACATATTGAGAATAAGACACTGGGAATGTATCAGGCACATGACTGTCCAGCTGTTAGTCTTACCTGTTTTTACTATACACATTATACATACTGCGTATAGGCTATATCATCTGAGAAGTAGACTTTTATGACAACTGTAATGTATTGTGATAAACCTCATATCTTATATGCAGGGATCATAATGGCAGACTAAATATTGTCTGTAACATTATCTATGTGCACATCAGTTTGTATTTAATGACAGCCCTGCTTTGCACAGTAATGTTTGGTCTGTTAGACAAGTTTTCCTCATTGTACTTTGGATTCATGCCTTATATCATACCTTAGTGTACTGTTTGATACAGGAGGTTTTCTGCATTTGGATTATGCCACAGTGGGTATTTTATGTACTCAGATAGAGGATGGAATGTTTATTATGTACGTTCTGTCTTTTCATGTTTTTCACCTTGACAGAGTGCAGGACCAGTAGCCTCTCTCCTATCAGTCATAGTTTTCATAGTTTCATAGAAGATTACCAGGTTAATGACTTAAGAGCTCTTACAAGCTTAGCCAGTATAACCTGATTTTACCCAATATGTGGCCCCTATGAACAAGAAAATGGCATAGGTTTGTGCATATGACTTGAATATTTTACAGATCGCTCCTGTCCATACCAGACATAAGAGCTACTACAGGTGGGAGATTGCAGTTCCCCATCCATTTATCCAAACTGCATTTGAAGAGAACTGGGGAAGGGTTCTATTGAACATGAAGAGGAGGCCTGTTCCAAAGAAGGGGTAATCTCTGTAAAACATATCTGTCTCTCCAGCATGTTTTGTTTGAGTCACTGACTAGATTTAGATCTCTATATTAGGTGACCCCTGAGCTGCTTGTCTTGAGGATGTGTAGTAATGCCATCGGGGCTGGATTTGTGAGTAACTTGTAAGTTAGGCATAGGTCACCCCTTAATAGTTGATAAGAGACAGAGTAAAGGGACAGGGCTTTTAATCTATCAACACAGGACATGTAGTTAACACCATGTGTTTTCTTTGCGAATAATCTCTTGGGTTGCTCCAGCTGTTGTTAAGTGCAAGTCAAGCACATACCAAATAGTGCATTGTACTCGATTGTTGGTCAAATGAGGGCTGAGTACAGTGAGACTATGACTTCCTTGGATCTGGATGTCATACCTTTACTTATAAGCTGTGCCATATTGAACAACTTCTTCACCACTGTGGACACATGGATGTCAAAGTTCAAGGTACTATCTATTTGTGTACCTAAATCTCAAACATCTGAGTCTGCTCTTAGGGATATGCTTTTAATATTGCAATTTCCAGGGGTCACTGGCTTCCCAAAGGATATTATAATGCATTTTTTCACATTTAGTTTTAGGCCATGGCTCTGGCACCAATTATTTGTCTGATTTAGACCCTCCTGAAGAATATCTACATTGTTGGGGGATTCAATGATTGCCTCCAGCTTGTAGTTTTCAAAAAATTTTCTCATCCAGAGGCCTTTCACATTGGCCTTTACTTCAGGAAAGTATATATCCTGAACAGGCATAGTCCTACCATGGAGCCCTGTGGCACACCATTAGTAAATTGCATCTTTCTAGTTCTGGATTCACCCACTTTAGCCAGTGTGTCCTGTCCATAAGCCAATTGGCTATCCATCTGTTGACACAGGGATTTATGCCCAGTTTTGTGACTTTATTTATAATACCTGAGTGCAGGATTTTGTTAAATGCCTTGGCCAAGCCAAAGTAGGTGGTATGCACTGCTTTGCCCTCATCTATGGCCCTAGTAACTTTTTCAAAAAAGTCAATAAGATTTAGTATACATGACCTGCCTTTGAGAAAGCTAATCTGGACTTGGTCCAGTGTTTAGAGGTTTCTCATTATTTTTACCATGGTCTTATATATAAGACTAGTCAAACTTATGAGTCTGTAATTAACTAGGCCAGTTGATGGTCTCCCTTTGTGCAGAGGGATGACTGTTGCAGTCCTCCACTGTATCAGAACAAAGCCAATCAGGAGGCTGTGATTAAATGGAGATCCCAATGGGCCTGATAGATCCTGATTCAACCTATTTAAGAGGCAGTCTGGTGTATTTTGGGGCCCCACTGAAGCTGTGTTTGTATTTTAGGTTTAGACAGCACAGTGACAAAATGTTCTTTAGTGATAATTGGCAAGGAAGTGATGAAGAGTATTTCTTGAGGGAGATCTGGGGATGAAGGGGAGGTGAAGTTTGTGCTGAATTTATCAGCCAACAGATTTGCTGTATCTTCTACTGAGTATAGATGATGCAGTCCACAACCAATTCTGCACTTTGTTGGGTGTTGTCCTTAAGAATGCAGACATAACTGAAAAACGACTTATGGTTATCCTTAGCTTTAGAAGATATTTTTGCCTCAAAGTCTGCTTTCAGAGCCTTGACTAGTTCCCTGATTCACTTGTTTAGACTAATGAGGAACATTTTGCTCTGTTGTGCACATTCCTGCTTATGTCTGATCAGGATTTTCTTTCTTTTGTTGTGCAATGTGTTAATACTAGGGGTCCATCAGGGTGGCTTATTTCTGTGGTTTCACTTGGGCTTATTTCAGTCTGGTACTGTTGTTTCTATGTAGTTGTTTATATGGTCATACAGGGATTTTGTAAATGCATATGCATAGGTTTCTGTGTTTTCTGGGTTGGGGAAGCTGGGAAACTAGCTATACTCTCACTTAATAGGAGGTAGTTTGCCTTAAAAAGCTGTTAAAGTTTTTTGGAGTTTGGGGGGATCTAGTTTTACCTTTATTTCAGGGGGGGCATGTGTGATCTGATCATACCAGTGAAGACATCACACTTGGGGGGGGGGGTGCAGCACTCACCCATATTTGTCAGTACCAATTCTACTCTATTTGCAACCCAAGTGGGAATTCAGACTAGCTTCTCCAGAGCATTTAAGTTTACAAAGTCAAGAAATGTTTGTGCCTGCATGTTTGTGGCTGCTTATGCCTCCCAGTTAATGGGGGGGGGGGATAAAATTACTCAAGAGAATGGTAAAGGGCTGGATAGTGAGTGATTCTAGAAACTACAGGTATGATGTATGGGTTTCCTGGTTCGTGGTGGGGGTCCCGTAGCTAGCAAAAATATGATAATAGATTTTCCATGTTTAGTTAGACAGTGGGGTAAATTCAGTAAAGCTTACACTGAGCTAATTCTCATGTAAGCATAGTGCCACAGCTCGAACACAGAGTTCAGATTCTTTGCTATCCATAAAACAGTGCTGGGGGAATGCACAAGCCTCCCAGCACTGTTCAATCATGGATGCAATCGCAGGATATAAATCACCTCATTTGCTGGTGAAAACCATGCAAATGAGATGATTTACAGATCAAGGAAGCAGACAGGCATCTGTGTAGGAGCTGTGTGTGCATAACAAATGTATGCGGGAACTGTCCATGTACAACACTGCAAAAAATAAATAAATAAAATAAAAATGTGGCTATGAAAACTCAAAGTAAAACATGCATTAACTGCATCAGGCATGCCAATGGCTGAAACTATGGCCATTAGCATGTAAACCCGATGTAAAATACAAAAAATCAAAGGTTATTTTCACTTGCACATATGCTATGTGTAAGCGGAGCATAGTGGCGCCCAAGCATGGGATCTGACAAAATATAAAATTAAGATACTAAAAGGGGATTATTTAAGCTAAAAGTAAATTCCCCATTATACTAGCCAGCATGCAGACTTATTCCATGGCAGGTAACAGTGGTTGCTAAGGACATAGGCTCTCATGTAGTGCTGTAACTAGAGTATAGGTTTTCAGGTATATGCAAATTAGCTAAGTTTACTGAATAGCAAAATGGGCCAACATGTCTGCAGGTACCTAACCTTGTAGGGGCTATAATGCAGTGGTGCAGGCAGAAGAGGCAGCTGACATGCAAAGGGGGTGTGTCATGCTTGGGGTAAACACATTGGAGCTTACAAGTCCAAACAAACACAGTAGTAAAAGTGGGGCAAAAGGCCAGAAACAGGGATAATTTTTAAATATTGCTCTTACAAACTTAGAACATTCATAGAATGACAGGTCTGTATATGTATATATATATATATATATATATATATATATATATATATATATATATATATATGTATTTAAAATGGTTGTATTCTTACCCACTATATTTGTATCATGAAAGAGCTATATAGAAATGCATAGATGAAATTTTCGACAGGTCCTTTAGCTTAGTAGTTAGAGTTCTGGCTTTGCAGACAGTAGTTTATAGTTTAAATACCAAAACAGACCATTCAGCTTTTACATGAGAAAGCACTGTTATATGATTTTATTTTATGTAATGATGTAGTAATTGATATTTGTTAACCAGGGTAGTGTAGCTGGTTCAAATTTCAAGTGTCAGTGGATATATGATGTGAACTCACCCATGCAAACACAAGTGTCCCATACAGTACAGTCACACCCCAAGGTAATGTAATCAAAGCACATAGGGGGACGTCATATAATGTAAAACATATACACTTAATAACATGTCAGTAATGAGTAACTAATGTCCAATTAGTACATTGATTTAAATGAAAACAGAGCAATTCTAAGCAGTGCCTAGCTCTGCTTAGCCAGTTTGAGCATTGCTTAGAAGTTTAATTCTAAGCAGCATTCAGCCCAGCAAGGTGGATTTGTGCACCACTAAGCACTGTTCAGCATTTCTGAAGCAAGGGGTGTGTCTGAGGCTGCTTAGCTATGCTTAGCTGTTTTCAGAAATGTTGAGTGTGTTTGTGTCCAGGGTAGGGCTCTTTCTACTCAGTAATGCTCCCACTAGCTGCAACAGTTTTAAAGGGTTACAACTGGAGGAAATAGGAAAAAAAGAAAATAGCAGACACAAGGCAATCAACTATAAATGACTAATAAGGCCTCCGCCAGTCACACTGGCCCATTCAATCCCCTCAATAATGTAGCTGACAGGTGGAATGTATAATATCAGACAATCACACAGGCAGCATCTGCAGCACACCAGTATAAAGTATGCAAACACCCTTCAATCTAATATTCCCACATACTCAACACCATTGGAGTACACACTTAGGAATTTTAACTGATATAATGATAGGGGTTACTGCTGCTTTGCTACATCTCTACATGCTACAGACTGAGGGTGGTGATGATGATGATGCTGACAACTAGCCCAGACTAAGGAGGAGAACAGTGTTCAGACCCAGGGTAACCTTTCAAAGGCTACATGAGCTGGAGATAGTCGAGCGTTAAAGGGTGGACAGGGACATACTTCAGCAACTCACCGAGCTCTGCTGCCCTCACCTCAGACCCAGAGCCAACAGAAGGGAACCCATCCCAGTGGAAACAAAGGTATGTGTAGCCTTAAGAATACTAGCTACAGGTACTTTCCAAAGACCTACTGGGGACATCATGTGAGATTCACAAGCATCTGCATCCAGGGTACTCCACCAGTTCCTGGATATCATGCTAAGACATTGCAGTGAGCACATATACTTCCCTAGCACCCCTGAGGAAAGGACCAGGAATATGTGTTTCTTCCACCATGTAGCAAACTACCTAGAGGTACTGGGTGCCATAGACTGCACCCATGTCCACATCAAAGCCCCACCCGGTGAAGAGGATAATGTCTACGTCAACCACAAGGGTTATCACTCCATCAACTGCCAGGTCATGTGCAATGCCCAGGCCATTATCATCAGTGTGTGTGATGGCAGCCCTGGCAGTTATCACGACACCCATATCTGGCACACCTCACAGCTGTACCAGGCATTTGCCAGGGGGGACATCCCATATGGTCATCTCATGGGGAATGCTAGCTATGCACTGAAACCGTGGATGATGACACCAATCAGAAATGCACACACACCGAAGAATACCATAATGAGGCACATGCACAAACTAGGAAAATCATAGAGCGTGCGTTTGTGGTGTTCAAGTCACGGATATGCTGCCGTGACATATCACGTGGAGCCCTGCAGTACTCTCCAGCCACATGTGCACACATGTTCATAGTATGTGCCATGCTACACAATATGATCCTGTAGAACAGCTGTGGCAGGAACCTCACAGGGAAGGGACATACAGCCCCCCACCAGTGCAAAGGTCACCACAGGGTGACTCGAAGGAGGAACCCCCTCAGCCTGTCCCTGTAGGCAGACATAGGCATGCCCAGTATGCCCTGGTCTTGGCAAAGAGGCAATGCATAGCACATACACTGGCAACCTTGGGACCCAAAGACTGACATCTCTCTCTGACTTGCACACACATTAAAAAGGATGCCACACACATCACACTATCTATACTTTACCATGTATAGGCTGTGCACCATGTGCACACCATGTATAGGCTGCACACATGGTGCACAGCCTATACATGGTAAAGTATAGGTAGTGTGATGCCACACACATCACACTACCTATACTTTACCATGTATAGGCTGCGCACCATGTGCATACAACAGACTCAGCCCTGAAGCACTGTCCTCGCAACTGCTGCTGCCACAAATTAAGTCACCCTTCTTAACAATAAATGAATGGTGTAGTACACTACGGTTGCATATGTATGGTATTGTGGATCTATATCACAAAGTCAAAGTTTGAAAAGAGAGAATCCACAGAAAGTTGAATGGCTGGAACAGGGATTTTTTTCCCAGGGAAAAAAAATCACTGGGCCATTGTCAGGACTTTGCCATTTCCTCCACTATGGTGTGATCTTGGAGTTAATATATTTAAGTAGGGGGAGCGTGGGGGCCACATTGCGGGGGGGGGTAGTGTTGTGTTTGGATTTGTTTTTTTTTTTTTTTTTTTTTTTTTTTTGGAGCAGAGATTTTTTTCCCTGGGAAAAACATCGCTGTTCCATACATTTGAGTTTCTGTGCTTTTGGGTATTTTGGGTCGATTTAAGAGTGTTCGCTCTTTTCAAATTTTGACTTTGTGATATAGACCCTGGTATTGCTGCATGCATGCATGGGAATGGAGTGGGTTATTGGGATAGCAGCAGACAATGGACAGCTATGTGGGACAACAGGCACACACTGCCAGGTTTTGTATGCCACACAATATGCAGTAGGCCCTGTGCCAGCAAAATCTTCTACACTATGTGAGGGACCTACAAATAGTGGGGTCATAGGACAAATGAATTGATGTCAATGCTGGAGTCTCATACATAGGTCCAAACCTCCAACAGCAGGAAAGCTGTACAAAGCGATCAAGAAATGTGTGGCAAAGGCTCAAAAACAAGCACGTGCCATAAAGATTGCTCTTACAATCATCAAAACTTGAGGCAATAACAGTTGCTGCAGTAGCATGACTTCTCTGTAGTGCAGGCAAGAAGTCTGAAACTCAAATTTCTGCCATAATTTTCTAACTTCAGTCTTAAATTATTTCACTAATATTTGGCACACAACCACATGTTTAATGAAGAATGGAACCAAAATATGAGCCAAACATCGCAACAGTCATTGAAGATGTGTACATTTGAGTGGAATGACCCTCCCAGCACATGCGTGTTCACGTAGAACTGCAGTAACATGTATGTTTGTAAGGTAATAGCAACAGACCACACATTTCCAGGCCTGTCGCAATCAACTTGATACCTTGTTCCAGTTCTACAATATGTAGGAGTCTTATGTGCTCTGTATGTTTGTGATTAATAGTGTCAGGAAGCACACAGCACTTACTGGTGGCTGTTGTGACCTACTGGTCTAACTATAGGACTGTGGTTGTCAGGGTCCATGGTTACAGACTGACCATGGCAGCAAATTTGCATGTCAGCTACACCTACAGTAGGAGTTATACAGACTGTTCAGAAGAAATATATTTTACTGCAATAAAGTTGAATGGTGGAGGGACAGAGGGCCACACATGTGGATAGTACACAGCTCTGAGTAATGCACATGGTGCCTAGTACAACAGCAGGGTGGGACAAGTCAGTGTACTGGCAGGATATAAAGGCTTCCACGTTAATGTGTCAGTACTGACAACAGTCAGTGGGCACCATCTATACCCCTGGAATTACAGGGATACACAGAATGTCCACACCTATGCCTCTTATATCTGTTGTGCCACAACTTTGCATTTGCCTAGCAAACTATCTGTAAACAAAGTTGGTTGATCTGAAAACATCAATGACAGACAGTTGTGTTTCAGAGCTCATACCCATAAGAAAAGGAAAACTAATACAAAAGCCTTCTACCAACTGTCTACAGTTGCATCAGAAATATTAAGACCCTTGTCCTCATGTCTGGGCTTGTGTACAACTGTCATCTATGTGTTTGTCCAGGTGTGTGTCTGTAAGAGTTTGACAGTTAGGGCCAACATGTAGCCTTATAGTAAAAGTGAAACACAAACTGTCTGAGGACCATAGCAGATCTATGGGGCACAATGATGGGCAACCTGCTAAGCACGTACAGTCAGAGGTGTGAAGTCCATAACCCTGTGCATGAGTTTATGACTTCTACCCCAGTCATGCCTTAACTACAAATGTATAAAAGTGGCAAGTGTGGACAAAGTCTGTGACTGCAGTACACAAGGATCAAGAGACACATATAAGGGGGACGGGAAGCAATGGCTACACAGATGTAGATTGTGCACACTAGAACAATTTGTGCAGTACCATAGGTTTCCTGCACTGTATGGAGTCTGTCAGTGGTTCCTCACATTAATGTAGACCAATCTAACACTGACATACCAGGAAATCACAGTACTATGTAGAACATACCACACATATTATGGAAACCTTTGCTCAGTCCAATGTACTCTGTACTCACCCCAGGATATGACTCACTTAATAAGGGTCGCACAAAGCCAGGAGATCCCTCAGCTGCTATATCACTGAGTTTCTGGACTGTTTACACAGGTTCATCAGCCAATCGGCTGTAGCAAACAAAAGCATGGACCAGAGTACATATAGCCATGGACTGGACTACCACTGTTACCATTGAAGATCATACTGGGCATGCTCCTACACTTAGACAATTTTGGCTCACATCTGGGAGTCCCACTGTTAGTATTGAAGATCATACTGGGCATGCTCCTACACTTACAATTTCACCCCATGTCTGAACACACATCCCACTGTAGAACTGTGTTTTCCATGTATGTCTTTATATACAGACAGCTTTGTACATGTTATCTGCCTCTCCCCCACCCCATCACACAGGATTACCTTCATCTATCTGCATGTGGCACATATAAGATATATCTGTATCTGTGAAGTGTCATATACATACATATATATAGGTAACATATACATATATATATATATATATATATATATATATATATATATATATATATATATATAATATATATAATATAGGCAGGGAGAGACAGGGAGAGAGACAGATAGACACAGACAAAGAAAAAGAAAGAGGCAGAGTGTGTGTGATAGAGAGAGAGAGAGAGAGAGAGAGACAGACAGACAGACACCCTGAAAGCTATAGAGTGATGTACTGGTGGAGACATTTGCACAAAAATTGTAAGCAGTGGCATGTGCAAGTACTTTGGTGAGCTCCATTGTGTAATAGTAGTTATGTATTGGTTGTAATCTCACATCACCCACCTTGTGTGTGTTTCTGTATCTTTTACACTTACATCTGTATACACACACCAAATAGGGCTATGTCTGTGTAATGGTCACCCATTTAATGACCCTGATACCAGTGTCATCTACAATAGTGGCCTATCTGTCATCAGGTACTGATGCCATCCACCCCAACAGCAGTGGCAGACACTCTTCAAATGCATGAGCTAAGTATATAGCACCATAATATATACAACTGGATTGGTAGGGGTTCTAATCTCAGTACTGGTAACTGTGTGTCTGAGTCTGATTCTGTGTGTGTGTTTGTAGGTTATACCATTTTGAGGCCTGTTCCACCCAGTAAACTCCCCATTGCCCTACTTTACAAGGGCTGCTGATGTCATTCACCTTGGAAGCACCTTTGGACATATCTCAGCTGTCTAAGCTTCATGAACTTGTGATAAATACGTAGCACTGTAGTACATACAACTAAATAAGTAGGGATTTTACTCTTGGTACTAACAAATGAGCATATGTGTGTTTGCAGGTTATACAATTTTGAGGCTGGTTCCACCCAGTAACCACCCCATTGCCTTACTTTACAAGGGCTGCTGAAGTCATTCATCTTAGAAGCACCTCTGAACACTCTTCGGCCGTCTAAGCTTCATGATGCTTGTGATAAGTATGCAGCACTGTAGTACATACAACTACATAGTTAGGGGTTCTAATCTTGGTAGTGGCAACTGAGTGTGATGTTTGTAGGTTATACCATTTTGAGGCCTGTTCCACCCAGTAACCCCCCATTGCCCTACTTTACAAGGGCTGCTGATGTCATTCACCTTAGAAGCAGTTTGAGCACTCTTCAGCTGTCTAAGCTTCATGGTGCACGCGATAAGTGTGTCGCACTATAGTACATGCAACTAGATAGGTAGGGGTCCTAATCGCAGTACTGGTAACTGTCTGTGTGTGTAGGTTATACCATTTTGAGGCCTGTTCCACCCAGTAAACCCCATTCCCCTACTTTACAAGGGCTGCTGATGTCATTCACCTTAGAAGCACCTTTGAACACTCTTCAGTCATATAAGCTTTGTGGTACTTACAATAAGTACATAGCACTGTAATACACACAGCTTGGTAGGTAGGGGTTTGAATCCCATTGCTGGCAAACTGTAAAACTATTTGCATGTGAATGATGCAAAATCCATGCAGATGTTTCTTATACTGTTTTGAGGCCTGTTAATCCCCTCCCCATGGCATTACATCACAGGGCCTGTTTGTCATCCACATTAGATGCACAGTTTTAAACTCTGTAGGCCGAAGTCTCTGGGACAGGAATCTACCCCTCCAGCATGTCCTGTTTATTGTAGTGACAAGGTTTAGATCCCTAGAGTGTGTAGCTTGGAGGGATTGGGATTTCTTTAAGTGTAGCATGTCTAACAGTTCTGGGTTTGATATAGCTTTATATGTTAGGCAGAGATCACCTCAGAGTAGGCGATATGCTATGGAGTAAAGCTGGAGTTTTTTGAGTCGGTCAGTGTAGGGCATTTGTTTGAGGCCAGTAAGCCTCTTTGTGAGGTACTACTGTGGCCTTTCCAGCTGCTGCAGATGTCTTGTGAGGTGCATTCCAAAAGGGGCATTGTACTGTATAATGGGTCTAATGAGTGTCGAGTAGAGAGGAACAATGACCTCTTTTTTCCTGGATGAGAACCCTTTTGTGATGAGGTGTGCCACGTAGAAGGACTTCCTGACTACTGTGGCAATGTGACTATCAAAGGAAAGACTACTGTCCACCTGGGTCCCAAGGTCTCTTATCATGCATTCTGTGTTAAGTAGATTGCTGCCTATGTGGTAGTTCATGGGTGCAGAGTTTTTACCAAAGGGGATGACATTGCACTTTTTGGCATTGAGCTTGAGGCAATGGCTCTGACACCAGGCATCTGTCTCAGCGAGGCCCTTCTGTAGGATGTCCACATCATTTGGGGACTTGACTATGGCTCCTAGTTTGCAGTCATCTGCGAACTTCGTTTAGCCAAAGGCCTTCTGTGTTAGCCTATACTTCAGAGAAGTAGATACCAAACAGGAGAGGTCCCAGGACGGAACCCTGGGGTACTCCACTTGTCACTGCTTTGAGGTCAGCTTTGGAGTCTGCAACTTTTACAGTGTGGGTTCTGTCAGTGAGCCAGTTGGCAACCCATCTTGTGAAGTAGGGATTTATACGTAGTTTAGTGAGTTTATCTATAATTCCAGTATGGGGGATGGTGTTGAAGCCTTGGCGAGGTCAAGATAGGCTGTGTGAACCACCTTACCCTCATCTATGGCTTTGGTGACTGCCTCAAAGAAGTCGATCAGGTTCAGGAGGCATGATCTGTGTTTCACAAACCTGAACTGAGTGGGATCCAGAATTTGGAGGTTACCAATGTCTTTGTTTATGAGTTCCATGATGATATGTTCCATGGCCTTGCAGACCAGGCTCGTCAGGCTAATAGGTCGATAGTTCCCGGAATCAGTGGTGGCTCCCCTTTGTAGAGTGGGATAATTGTTGCTGTGCGCCATTCAGTCGGCACAAAGCCTGATGCGAGGCTATTATTGAATGCGGTGCTTAAGTGGTGAGCCAGTTCGTTCTGAAGTTTGTGTAAAACGCAGCCTGGGATGTTGTCCGGTCCCATGGATGCTGTGTTTTGGGTTTTAGAGAGTGCAGCTTTTACCTGCATAGTTGTGATTACAGGGACTCTGCATTCTTCCTGTATAGATATGAGCCCTTTATGGGGTGAGGGGGGGGTAAAGTTAGCACTGAAAAAAAAGGCAAACTGGTTCCAACACAGCACTCTTTAATAGCAACACAACAAGGTAAGCGCTTTCATGGATTGTATCCACTTCCTCAGACCAAAATATTAAAACTCAAGTCACATTGTTAAACATTCTAGCAGCCAATGAGGCACACTAATCACTGAACCAATTTAACACATTCATTGCCTTTTCTAAGCAGTGAAAAAACTAACATCAGTGTGTAAATCAGCAACACTATAAAACATACATTGCAGCTCAAAAATTGCTAAGTACATAATTAAAACTGACTCTGGTCAATCACATAAACATAAATATAAATTTTAAAATGTATAAACATTTAAATATACTAAAATATATATATATATATATATATATATATATATATATATATGTATATATATATTATATATATAATATATATATATATATATATATATATATATATATATATATATATATATATACATATAATAAAATCTGTCTAAAAATATGTATATAAAACTGGTCAATCTTGTGGACATATAAAATAAAAACCATAGCAAATATATATATAAGAAACCAAGGACACAAGCCTGGTACTACTTGGTCAATGTTTCAGTGCTCTAGCTTTTAAAAAGGGCTTCATAGTCACCTTAATATTGAGACCTGGTGTTTTTTCAGCTTGATAACGTATAATCCATTTCTGTTCCACTGATTCTGTCTTATTATTGATGTCACCACCTCTAATACTATTGTGTATGACTTCTAGAACAAAAAATTTTAACTTATGTGCATGAAGTTGGCTTTGGAGAAATTTTTTACTGTGGTTTCCTTAATGGGGGGTGGGGGCGGGGGCGGGATGTGGATATCAAGGGTGATTAGCTTATGGTCTGATCGGACCAACGAGGAGTTGACTTCAGGCGTGGAACACCGGTCACTCATGTTGATAATAACTAGGTCTAGGATATTGTTGCCCCTGGTGGGGTGTGGATAAGTTGATCCAGGGCATTGGAGTTTATGAATTCCAGAAAGCATTGAGCTAAGGAGTTGGTACATGAGTAGTTTTCCCAGTTAATGGTGGAGTAGTTGAAGTTGCCCATTATTAGAGTGTTTGGTTGAATCCTAATATTTTTCAGTACATCAAGAAAAGAGGACTGGGAATCCTGGAGCATGGTGGGGATCTGTACCAATCTACAATTTGGATTGCAGTTTTGCTCACAGTTAGTTGCACTTGGATAACCTCAGATGCATTATGCTGAGCAACTAGCCTGGAGGTGTGGATATCCTTAATGAATATGGACACACCTCCACCTTTGGTGTTTCAGTCCAGGTTACATGGCCGAAAAGCGTAGTATGAGTTATAGTCTGGTAGTGCAGGGGTGCTCTCTGGAGCCTTGAACCAGGTCTCAGTCACTGCACAGATATCGATGTTCTCCATTTTAAGGAGTGGCTCGAGTGAGTGCATTTTGAGATTTAGACTTCTAGCATTGAGTAACATTACCCTCAGTTTTTGCATGCCTGTTCCTGTTATGGTGGTGAATTTGTTATTTGAACCTTGCCTAAAAAAGGCACTATAGGGGCAGCAAGAGCCTTAGCCAGTATCCGGAATCCCAGGAGCGACAGGTGCAGGCCATCTGTGGCAAAGCATCATGGTCTGTCGACCATGTCATCCCAAGCAGACAGATACTGGATCCCATTAGAATGACACCAGAAGCTTAGCCAATTGATGAAGTCAATCATTTTGTCCTTGTACTGCGGTATCATTCTGGGCGATGGCAGAATACTACTCAGGGCTAGGGTCATACCAGCCTAGGCTACAAGATCGGAGAGCTCTTCCATGTCTCTGTTCATGTAGTCCACTGAGGTATGTCTCTGGTCATTCACACCAACATGGACAATGACAGGGTCATATTTGTACTTGTTGTGGAGTGACCTGAGTGAGTGGGTTATGTGGCAGATCCTGGCAACCGATAGGCAGCTGACAGTAACCTTCTCCTTGTTTAGCCTGGTGAGTGGGACATCAGTGTGCCTGACTATAGAGTCACCTATGACTAGTGTGTTGTGTACTTTGATTTGCCTTATTGGCTGTGGTTGAGTGGCACACTGAGTCTGTGGGCTATGTGTCATTTGGGTTGTTCATAGATTCATAGGTTCATACTAGGCTATCTGCCCTAGGGCATTTATAAGCCTAGCCAGAGTGTGTTTGGCTTTCGCCATCCATTTTAAATTAATTTTGCTATGCCTTTTTTTGAGGTTAGTATACTGTGTCTCTGTCTAACAGTGACACAGAAGTGATAGCCGGGGTAAACCTACGATCTCCCATCCACTCATCAAGATTCCTCTTGAAGAGAGTCAATGTGGGACTCTGCCTAACCTGGACTGGGATTTTATTCCAGAGTGAAGGGAGCCTCTGGGTTATGAATCTGTCCCTCCAGCATGTCCTATATATTTCAGTGCTGAGGTTCAAGTCTCTCGAGCGCGTAGCTCGATGGGATTTGGATTTTCTGAGGTGCAGCATGTCCATTAATTCCGGGTTGGACATGGCTTTATACGTCAGGCACAGATCGCCTCTGAGCAGGCGGTATGCCACTGAATAGAGCTGGAGTTTCTTTAACCGGGCAGCATATGGCATCTGTTTGAGCCCTTTGATCCTCTTGGTGAGGTACTTTTGGGGTCTTTCCAGTTGCTGCAGGTGTCTGGTAAGGTACATCCCAAAAGGGGCATTGTACTCAATTATGGGCCTGATGAGGGATGAGTAAAGAGGCACGATGACCTCCCTTGATCTAGATGTGAATCCCTTCATGATTAGGTGGGCTATATAAAATGTTTTTCTAACCACTTTGGCCACGTGGTTGTCAAATGAGAGATTGCTATCAACTTGGGTCCCCAGGTCCCTAATGACTTCTTCTGTACTTAATGGATTACCACCTATGTGGTAATTTGTGGGCACTTTGTTTTTGCCAAAGGGAATGACTATACACTTTTTGGCGTTTAGCTTGAGGCCATGGCTCTGGCACCAGTTGTCTGTTTCTATGAGGCCCTTTTGGAGGATGCTTGTGTCGGCTGGAGAGTTGATTATGGCGCCCAGTTTGCAGTCATCTGCGAACTTGGTCAGCCACAGTCCTTCCGTGTTGGCCTGTACCGCCGAGAAATATATACCGAACAAGAGAGGTCCCAGGACTGAGCCTTGTGGGATGCCACTTGTAACTGGTTTGGAGTCTGACATGGCTCCAGCAATTCTAACCATGTGGGTTCTGTCCTTGAGCCAGTTTGCAACCCATCTAGTGACATAGGGGTTTATATTTAAGCTGGTGAGCTTATCTATAATGCCCGAGTGGGGTATTGTATCGAAGGCTTTTGCGAGGTCCAGGTAGGCTGTGTGGACCACCTTCCCCTCATCAATGGCCTTGGTGACTGTTTCAAAGAAATCGACCAGGTTTAAGAGGCAGGATCTGCCCTTAACAAAGCCAAACTGGGTAGGATCCAGTGTCTGTAGGTCCCCAATATCTTTATTTATGAGGTCCATGATGATCCTTTCCATAGCTTTGCAGACCAAGCTAGTCAGGCTTATGGGGCGATAGTTTCCAGGATCCGTTGAGGCACCACCTTTGTGGAGAGGGACCACTGTTGCTGTACGCCACTCTTTGGGTACATATCCTGTAGTAAGGCTAAGATTGAACAGTAGTTTTATGTTTGGGTTTAGCTCTTCTTGGAGTTCATGTAGGATGCAGCCCGGGACACCATCTGGTCCCATTGATGCTGTGTTTTTTGCTTTGGAGAGGGCGGCTTTTACCTGAGCATCTGAGATGTCAGGGGGGCAGCACTCTGTTGGGATAGATATTTGCCCTTTTGGTGGGGAGAGGGGGGAGAAGTTTGCACTGAACCTGTCAGATAGGTGTGTTAGAGGATGGAGGTTTCTTGCATTTCTGCTTTGGAGGTCCCTGTTGCTTAGACAGATTATTATTGAGAGCCTCCGCAAATGTTTTTGTGTTACTATGTGTGGATTTTGGTGGTGCAGATTTAGTGACACTATGTGATGAGTGTGGTGTGGTGCAAATGTTTACCTTCTCCTCATGACGGTCAAGTTCAGTCTTGGTTGGAGAGAGCTTTACCTCCAGTTTGGCTAGATAAGTGCATCTCTCACAGGTTGTAGTGCTGGGTGGTAGGAGGAGAGGGTTGTCTGTGTACATGAGGCAATTTCTACATTGCCTCAAGTTGCCCAGATTGATAAGATAGACAGGAGAGAACACTGGGAGCTGACCCTTGGACATGCCTAAATAAAAAATAATTTTCCTCTAGATAAGTGAGGAAAGTGATTACAAGAGCTGTTTTCCTCTAAGCAAGTGAGAAAAGTAAGTACAACAACTGTTTTCCTCTAGGTAATGAGGAAGGTTGAGTGCTACAGTAATTAATAGCTTATTTAGTGCTTACAAGTTCTGAACAAGTGCTGAGCACGAATAAGAAAATTTAAGTGCTAAAACTAAGAATCTGTATCTGCACTAGATGAGTTACAAGACAGAAACAAGTGCAAATGCAGGCTTTCAAATCAGAAAGTTGACAGAGATGGAAGAGATTGCCCAAACGGCCAATAACTACAACTTCTGGGCCAGAGCAACTCTTTATGTGGTAGACAGGTTACCTAGTGCTTACCACTCCCAGTGATAAGCTAGAAGGCTTCCCTCCAACACAGAAAGGGCTGGGGGCTCAGAAGCTTACATTCAGTCCTGGATACAGCAAATCTGTATCTGGAACACTAGTTACAGGAAAGGTATGAAACAGGCTTACAGTTTTTTTTTGTTACAGAAAAGTAGCAAAAACAGTAGTAAAAAAAATTCACATGCAGTGCAAGCTAGCACACTTGAGTAAGTAGCAATATTAGACCAACCACAGTTTAAAAAATGCAATGAAATTAAAAAGGACTAAAAGCAAGTGCAGAAAGAGTTTATTAGGTAGAATGTGGTAAAGAGATGGGACTGGGAGAGTGTCCCAGATCAAATCTACAGTGGGGCGGGCAACTGCAAAAGCCACCAAATTTAAACTACAAGCCAAAAATAGGAAGGGTGGGTGGGACAAAACAGTTTCAACAGAGATCTAAGCAACAACTAACAGTACAAACTCTAAAACCAAAAAAATACTCAGCTCTGTATATTTGCATATAGATTGGAAAGCAGTCTCTCAGAACAGGGAGACAACAGTTAAACAGAGATCTAAGCAGCAATTAACAAACTCTAAAACCAAAAAATATATACTCAGTTCTGTGTATTTGCAGACAGATTGGAAAGTAGTCTCTCAGAACACAGGTTCCAGTAATTAAATGCAGGCTGTTACTAACAGGTCTAATTTTATGCAAGTGATCCTTGAGTTAGATAACACACAAGCTGTAAAAAACAGTTATACCAACTGAAGACACTGGGCTGGGCAAGACCGCAATCCAAATTGTAGCTTGCTACAGACCCCCCACCATGCCCCAGGATTCCCACTCCTCATTTCTTGATACACTGGAAAGTATTAGGGTACAACCCAACACCTTAATAATGGGCAATTTCAACTACCCCACCATTAACTGGGAAAACTACTCATGTACCAACTCTTTTGCTCAACGTTTTCTAGAATTCATAAATTCCAATGCCTTGGATCAACTTATTCACACCCCCACCAGGGGCAGCAATATCCTAGACCTGGTCATTACCAACATGGGAAACTGGTGTTCCACACCAGAGGTCAATTCCTCGTTGGTCAAATCCGACCACAAGCTAATCAGCCTAGACATCCACATCCCACCCCCAATTAGGGAAACCATCATAAAAAACTTCTCCAAAGCCAACTTCACACTTCTTAAGACAGAAGTGGCAAACTTCATGACACCCATGCAGATGGACAATAGAGGTATGACTGCTGAATCCTACACAAGTGCACTTTATAAGCACTTACACGAGTGCATGGATCATGCTATCCCTAATAGAACCAAGATGTTATCCTCCATAAAAAGGAAGCCAATCTGGTGGTCCTCTGCCATAAACAAACTCTACAACAGAAGAAAGAAACCGTTGCAAAAAAGAGTAAAATCCCATGACTGGAGGAACTCCCTGGTCAACCTCAGTAAGAAGCTGAGATCCCTCATAAAATCCTCCAAAGCTAGTTACGAAAACAAAATTGCCACTGACTCTAAAGACAACCACAAAGCTTTCTATAGCTATGTCAAGAATCTCAATGGGAACACTCAGATCTGCTCTGAGTTACAGCACAATGGCACTAAATATACAGAACCAACTGATATTGCCAACATCCTATTAGATAGATTCAGTGCTAACTTTACCCCCCTCTCACCCCCTAGAGGGCCCATCTCTATACCGGAAGAAAGCAAAGTTCCTATAATCACGGCTGCACAGGTAAAAACACACTCTCCAAAGCCAAGAACACAGCATCCATGGGACCTGACAATATCCCAGGCTGCATTCTACATGAACTACAGAATGAACTGGCACCCTACCTAAGTACCATGTTCAATCATAGCCTCACGTCAGGCTTTGTACCCACTGAATGGCACACCATGACGGTTATCCCACTCCACAAAGGTGGAGCCATGATGGACCCCGGGAACTACCGCCCCATTAGCCTGATGAGCCTGGTCTGCAAGGCCATGGAACGTATCATCATGGAACTCATAAACAAAGACACTGGTAATCTCCAAACTCTGGACCCCACCCAGTTTGGATTTGTAAAAGGCAGATCATGTCTCCTAAACCTGATTGACTTCTTTGAAGCAGTCAGCAAAGCCATAGATGAGGGTAAAATGTTTCACACAGCTTATCTAGATCTCACCAAGGCTTTCCACACCATCCCCCACTCTGGAATTATAGATAAGCTCACTAAACTAAGTATAAATCCTATGTCACAAGATGGGTTGCCAACTGGCTCACGGACAGAACCCACACTGTGAAAGTAGCGGATTCCAAATCCGACTTCAGACCAGTGACAAGTGGAGTACCACAGGGTTCAGTCCTGTGTCCTGTCCTGTTTGGTATCTACTTCTCTGAAGTGCAGGCTAACACAGAAGGTCTTTGGCTAACAAAGTTTGCAGATGACTGCAAACAAGAAGCCATAATCGAAACTCCTAACGATGTGGACAAACTACAAAAGGGCCTCACTGAGACAGATACCTGGTGTCAAAGCCATGGCCTGAAGCTCAATGCCAAAAAGTGTATTGTCATCCCCTTTGGTAAAAACTCTGTACCCATGAACTACCACATAGCTGGTAGTCTACTTAATGCCGAAAATGTGATAAGAGACCTTGGGACACAGGCGGACAGTAGTCTCTCCTTTGATAATCACATCGCCACAGTGGTCAGGAAATCCTTCTACGTGGCTCATCTCATCACAAAAGGATTCTCATCCAGAAAAAAAGAGGTAATTGTTCCCCTCTACTCATCACTCATTAGACCCATTATAGAGTACAATGCCCCTTTTGGTATGTACCTCTCAAGACATCTACAACAACTGGAAAGACCACAGAAATACCTCACAAAGAGGATTACTGGCCTCAAACAGATGCCCTACGCAGACCGTCTCAAAAAATTACAGCTTTACTCCATCGCATATCGCCTACTCAGGGGCGATCTCTGCCTAACATATGAAGCTATGTCAAACTCAGAGCTTTTGGACATGCTCCACTTAAAGAAATCCCAATCCCTTGGAGCTGCACGCTCTAGGGACCTAAACATTGTCCCCACAATAAACAGAACATGCTGGAGGGATATATTCCTGTCCCAGAGACTTCCCATACTCTGGAACAGACTACCTATCTATGTCAAACAGAGCTCCTCATTAGCACTCTTCAAGAAAAATCTTGATGATTGGATGGGAAATGGGAAATTCACCCCAGGGATCACGTCTGTGGCTCTGCTCAACAGGGGCACAGGAAAATAATTTTCTTGGGTGGCGAAAGCCAGGGTACATTTTTTGGCTAGGCTTATATAGGCCCTAGGGCCAATAGCCTAGTACCTACCTATGAACCTATAAGACATGGAAGAAAATGGGGGTGGGGTGGGGTGGGGAATTCAACAGAGATCTAAGCAACAACTAACAGTACAAACTCTAAAACCAAAAAAATATACTCAGCTCTGTATATTTGCAGATAGATTGGAAAGCAGTCTCTCAAAAAAGGGAGACAACAGTTTCAACAGAGATCTAAGCAACAATTAACAAACTCTAAAACAAAAAAAAAATACTCAGCTCTGTATATTTGCAGATAGATTGGAAAGCAGTCTCTCAGAACACAGATTCCAGCAATTAAATGCAGGCTGTTACTAACAAGTCTAATTTTATGCAGTGATCCTTGAGTTAGATAACACACAAGCTGTAAAAAACAGTTATACCAACTGAAGACACAGCAGAAGATGGGGGGGGGGACAGTTTCAACAGAGATCTAAACAACAACTAACAGTACAAACTATAAAGTCAAAAACAATATACTCAGCTCTGTATATTTGCATATAGATTGGAAAGCAGTCTCACAGAAAAGGGAGACAACAGTTTCAACAGAGATCTAAGCAACAATTAACAAACTCTAAAACAAAAAAAAATACTCAGCTCTGTATATTTGCAGATAGATTGGAAAGCAGTCTCTCAGAACACAGATTCCAGCAATTAAATGCAGGCTGTTACTAACAGGTCTAATTTTATGCAGTGATCCTTGAATTAGATAACACACTAGCTGTAAAAAACAGTTATACCAACTGAAAACAGAGCAGAAGATGGGGGGGTGGGGAAAACAGTTTCAACAGAGATCTAAGCAACAACTAACAGTACAAACTCTAAAACCAAAAACAATATACTCAGCTCTGTATATTTGCAGATAGAGTGGAAAGCAGTCTCTCAGAACAGGGAGACAACAGTTTCAACAGAGATCTAAGCAGCAATTAACAAACTCTAAAACCAAAAAAATATACTCAGCTCTGTATATTTGCAGATAGATTGGAAAGCAGTCTCTCTCAGAACACAGGTTCCAGCAATTAAATGCAGGCTGTTACCAACAGGTCTAATTTTATGCAAATAATCCTTAAGTTAGATAACACACAAGCTGTAAAAAACAGTTATACCAACTGAAGACACAGCAGAAAATGGGAGTGGGGCAGTTTTAACAGAGATCTAAGCAACAACTAACAGTAAAAACTCTAAAACCTAAAAATGTACTCAGCTCTGTATATTTACAGATAAATTGGAAAGCAATCTCTCAGAAAAGGGAGACAACAGTTTCAACAGAGATCTAAGCAACAATTAACAAACTTTAAAACCAAAAAAATGTGTGTGGTTGAGATGGTTTTAACATTATTAGGGCCTGTCAAACCCCCAGTGGCAATCCTTTCACCACCTGCATATGTCAACTATCTGAATAGTAGTGGCAGACACACCTACACTATATAGGCTCTGTGGCACTTGCATCATGTATATAGCAACAACATAGGTAAAACTAGACAGGTAGGGGTTGTACTCCCAACAATGATAGTACATGGTTGGTGTGTGTGTATATGTATGTATATCCCCTTGCAGCAGTGTGACTGTGTTAGGGCCACCAGCATACCTCTCAAACCATCATAGAAGAACACCTGGATAAAGCCATACAGAAGAGTTGGACAAAGGGCAAATATTAGGCTTAATCTTTACATATCACCATGGCACACATAAAAAGTAGACAGCATAGCAGGTTATGCATTGGCATCCATCCCCTGAAGGTTATGTGTTCTGACCTGACAATATACATCATCATTCTTTAACATTACTCTGCCATGTTTGTAACCATGATGTCATGGGGAATGGAACAAATATATGTGGCAAACATCATGACATTTTGCAAAATTATGTAGGGGAGAGAGGTATGGCCATCATGCGTCCCACCCTGCAGGTTGCAGTCCATGTTTGGCCAGGTGTCACCTGTGACAATGACTCAAGCAATATAGAGGTCCCCAGAGTGTAGGACAATATACTCTTAATGTTATCTACTATTTGTATAAAGCAGTTATTTCACATCAGAAGCATCTGAATGCTATGACAAATAGCATAAGCAAAGGTAATGTGACTCCAAGAAGCTGTCATATTAGCAAACCCAAGGAAGTCCTGTCAGTTGCACGTCCTGTGGGTATGGTATGTTCTGGCAACTGTCACAGTACTGCAAGACATGTAGCACAGTTCATATTTCATAAGATAGCGAACCCAATCTGTGTTGCATATGTGTGTGCAATATGTAGACCTGTGGAGGGCCTGTGATTAGGTGCTGCACCCAATGACCCACATGTATGAAGGCATGAATGTGCCACCACTCACATATGTAGGTACTGTCCAAGGCTGTGTCCACTGTACATAGTGTGATGTCTGTCTTAGACATACAAAGTGCCTTTAACACACTGCTATGGGGTCATACAGTGTGTATGGAATGGTGCCAATGCCCTGAACTCAAGCTGAATGCAGACAACAGTTCCATCATACAATATGTCATGGACATAGCCACACTATATCTCACATCAATGGCTATGTCATTAACACACAGACAGTATTAACAGACCTGGATACTCAGGAGGATGACACTGTCCCATTCAGGCAACAAGTAGGGGCAGCAGTCAGAAAAGGCTTATACATGCTTTACCACATCGCTAAAGGGACTGCATCCAGGCTAAAGGTGGATGTTAAATAAACACTCAACTGACGATAGTTTACCTAGGTTTCGTCTTTAATATACAGACTTCTGTGCCAAACGGTTAACATGACTTTAACTGAGCGGTTAAAAGAATTTGAGAAAACTTGTTTAGCATGAAGAAATTGCAGATGGAGAATGGTTATTTGCATAGGAACATTGAACTGGGTTTGGTGCCACGAGGTTTGCATTCATGGAGATATCCGAATGGCATTGATGGGAATAATGAAATGATCGAAGAAGTGCATCAATTATTTGACCGGACAGGATTAGAGTTGATGAAGATTATGATCAAGTATAATGATCAAGTAATAGCCCATCAAATAAATGAATTGGAGGAACAAAATGACATTATTTTGGGTGATTTGAATTTTGAGCATTACCAAACAAATTACAGAAACATGTTAGCTAACATTGATACTAGTTGTAATGTCATTTATCAAAGGAAAATGCACAAAATAGCAAGGGACACTGGTGAATATCGCAATAAAAGAGTATATCCACTGTCCAAGGGTAACCACAGTCACCGGAGAGCAGCTGCCAATGATGATGAATGGGTGGCACAGGAAATGACGACACATCAGGGCGAGTACAATTACAGCTTTGAACAGGATGAGTGCCCTTTAGAAGAAGGGCCCAGGTGATCCGAGAGGTTGTGCAACCGAGAGCAGAATGGGCAGCAGCAGAGAAGGGAAGAGAATCAGGCATATATGCAGCAAGGAGCGAGGCCAAAAAAGTGGAATCACCAACAAAAATTCCGCCGCAGCCATCAAGTGGGATGGAAGTAGGGGAAGTGACTGATCCACTATTACAAGTAAGTGCGTATACAGTGGCTGAATTTCCTTTGAACTTAGTTAATGATGAAGTTGCAGAATTTGGGTTATTAAATTGTTGCAGTCCACATGTGAACAGTAATGAAAGTGGAACGTTAAATAAGACTGGTAGCTATCAAGAACATGTATGTTTTGACATGGTGGACGCTAATGACAGTTGTTTAAATGAAATTGATTTTTGGTTGTCCAACGAGAACTATCTAATAACTGATAAAATGAGTACGGAAACAACTATTGCAAATTTAGTTAGCATTACTGATAATGTTGAATTGTTAAATGTGTCGAATCTCACTGATGTCATACAAGGGGCAAAAATTTTTCAACACTTAGTCATCCGTTTATAATATCTAATGTATTTGGTGATTACAATGTGTACAATTACTCTAGTATGGAGTTTGGGGTGGAGTATGCGGAATTATTGTCAAAGGGCTTTACGTTTATTCCAGGCAGAAGAGGGAATTTAATGGATGTTTTGATAGATTTAAAAATGTTAACGCGTAAAATGAATATTAAGATATGGTTTATGCATGACCAATTGCAAAATGTGAATGTATTAAGAAAACCAAGCAAATTTAATCCTCCTCCTAATGCCATGGTAGCCCTTTTTGAAAAGGCATGTGAATTGGATATAAGGGAACATATGAGAAAAAGAAAAAAACCCACAGATGATTTTGGCATTAACAATTTAAGTAAAGAAGAAGAAAAACTACTAAAAAAATCTAATAAGTGACAGGGGTCTTAGATTTATGAAGCCAGATAAAGGTAATGGTATGGTGATAATGGACAGGAATGATTACATTGATCATATGTTTAATATGTTGACTAATGATACATATGACGAAAGTAATTTAAATGAAATTCATATAGCATACTTAAAAATAGACCTCATGATAGATGATTTATTATTTCAGGGACAGATAGATGAAATGGAACACAATTATTTGAAAAATGATTATCCTATGGTTAGCAATATATTTGGTATACTAAAATTGCATAAAGGGTTAAATGACATTACGTTTAGACCCATAGTTGATGGTAAAAGGAGCAAAATATGTTTCATTAATAAATATTTAGACTACCATTTGCAAAGAGGTTTAAAACAATTTGAATATATAACTAAAGACTCCTGGCACTTTTTAGATAAGTTAAATTCAGTTAAAATAAATGAACATACTATTCTTCTTTCTGTTGATGTCTGTAACTTATTTTCAGTCATTTCTAATGATATTGGATTGGAATGGCTGGAAATTCAGTTGGTAAAAAACGGTATATATGAGCAAGATCATATTAATGTATTTGTTACACTCATGGAAATAGTGTTAAAAAACAATTTTATATTTTTTGAAGGTCATTATTGCAAACAGGTTACTGGGGTAGCTATGGGGGCTGCTTGTGCCCCCATATATGCCAATTATATAATGTCCTTCTGGGAACAAGAGTATGTGTTTACTAGTGGGTATAACAGGTGTATTCAGCAATATACCCGTTTTTTGGACGACATAGTTGTCGTTTGGGAAGGGAGTTTTGAAGATATGGAAGCATTTATACATGACATAAATCATAGGAAGCAGTGGTGATGCTGCGGTAGCGTTGTCACCTCACAGACATTGCCCGGTCGATTCTCAGTTACAGCGTCTTCTGTGTAGCGACATGCGTGAATGGGCGTTCCTTCATTGAAGGTTGTGCGTTAGGCCCGGCAAGCCAGTACGTAACAATCTACTGCCAATCATTAGCGGACCAGTTCCTCTGTGGCGACCCCTAACCGGGAAAAGCCGAAAGTCACAAACAAACAAACAAACATAAATCATACAGTGGAGTTTTTTAAGTTCACTTTTGAATTTAGTAAAGCTGAATTGTCATATTTGGATGTGAAATTAAAAGTGGACAAGGACAAAAAGTGTTTAACATCTGGAATATATAGGAAAGCCACGTTTTCAAATTCATATTTGAATTACCAGAGCTGGCACCCTAGTTACCAGAAAAAAAGCAATAGTGAAAGGACAAATGGTTAGAGCTGCCAGGATGATAAATGATTATCAAGAATTTCTTAATGAGGTAGAGTTCAAAAAGAATGTTTATCAGGCGGGGTTATCCTGTTTCATTATGTGACTCCATTAAGGATGAAATTATATTTAAAAGAAATAATGGTAATTATGTGGCTATATTAAGAACTAATGGTAATGAGAATGTAGGTATGGATATTTTAATAAAAAATATTAGAAAGGATAAAAAGGATATGACAGAGCAGTTATATTTTATAACTACATACAATTATGATACGGATTATAGAGTAGATGTTATACAGAGAAATTGGAGACTATTAAAATTAGACAATAATGTATGGGGTAAATTATGCAAATCCCCAAAAAATGTTTTCAAAAAAGGAAAGTCATTTAAGCAACTATTGGAAATAGGATGTCAATTTAGCAATAATTGCAGTGAAACAAGTAGATTAAAAGGGAATTTTAAGTGTGGAAGATGTAGTACATGTAAACATATTTTAATCACTGGTAACAAAATTACTGTGGCAGATGTGTCCATTAATATTCATGGACACTTTGACTGTCACAGTAAAAATGTAGTTTACTTAGGAAAATGTGTACATTGTTCTGCCTTTTACATAGGAAAAACATGTAGAAGCATAAGGGAAAGAATAATTGAGCATGTTTTAGATATTAAGCATATGAGGAATACAAATGCATTGGTTAGACATATAGGGCAATACCCGGGACATGAGTTTAAGTTTTGTATAATACAACAAATTAAGAAGGATAGTCAGGGTAGCATCCTTGATGTACATTTGGATGTTGTGTGAAATGAAGTGGCAACTGAGGTTAGATGCCACTGTTTTCCCTGATATTAATGAAAACATAAGTATAGCCCCTATTTTGAAATTAAAGCATATATTAGGTTGATTAATATGGTCATATTCAAATGCATTCACGTTATTTCACATTTTATAGTTTTTTATGAGTAATTGTTAAAAAATTCTATAATATTTATAGAATTCAGTAATTTGTCATAACTCACATTTTTATGTATATGATCAAGTGTAGCAATTATCATATTTTATATGAGTTTACACAATATTTATACAAATTAATTTAATATTTAAAAAAAAATTTAAATTGTTTGATTGGTAATTGAATAAATGATTAATTGAATGTGTAAATTGGGATGGGGGGAGTGTATATAACCAATGTGAATTTGATGTGATGCTGTTCTGAAGAAGTCTGTATATTAAAGACGAAACCTAGGTAAACTATCGTCAGTTGAGTGTTTATTTAACATTTTCCATCATTGTGGTTCCTGTTATAGAGCTGGTCTGGTTTCTTTGTTGGAAGTGGTGGCTTGTGTATAGTCTATTTCAAGTTCAGTTGTTTATGTAAAGGTGGATGTTACCTCTGTTAAGTCCTCGGTCATTACTACAATACATTAGCAGCATGGCCATTCTGGAATGCACCTATGCAGACAGCAGCAGGAAGTGGAAAGGCTAAGTTAATACCCACAAATGTTATCCATGGCCTTCAACACCTACTGCACGCAGACATCCCAGATTCAGTACCATCCCACTCTGTATCTGACAGGTTTACCACAGGTGGGCTGTGGCATACCTAGATGGCAATGTTGTGCTCAGCCCTTCAACATCTGCCCCATATATGTGAGCATAACTCTGTAAACATTACCAGCACAACAGGCCAGAATCAGATATGAGACAGCAAAATTATCTGCTGAAGAAACCTATTTGTCTACCACAGGCTGCCCTTTTTCAGGAAAGCACATCCCATTCATGTCAAACACAGTACCATGCAAACCATCCTCACCTGCAGGTGACACACTCCACCATATTGCATACGCACCGCTGTCTCTCACCAACAGGTACTGTCATGAGTCTGTCACAGTACCTGTAGATGTTCCTGGCATGGCTTGTACAGTCTTGGACTATATGTAGTGAGACAGGAGTGAGCACACTGATTATGTGTCCCAGGCAGGTATGTCAGTAGCCTTAAACAGCATTCTACTGTCACCCAGACAGATGGCGCAATACAATCATGAAATGGTTGGCCTTAACATGTGCCCCTTTCATTGTGTGATATTCCTGGTGTACCAGTACCTGTGATCGTGGGATGATATGATAAACAGACCATGATGCTCTGCAAGTGATGACCTCCATCTGTCTTCACAGGTCTTCATGGGTCTGGTACTGGTTGTCAGCAGCCCCACAGTGACCCCATTAGTAATTTTGGTGAGGTAATCAATACCAACATACAACTGTCAGTGTGGCACACATTGAAGACCATGCTGCTAAACAGTAGAGGTGTATACATGACTCAGACCTCATTGCAAGCATTCTTAACCATGGGAACTACAGACATCTGTGCAGTCACACACACCATGGTTCACAGCTGTAGGGAGCACCCCAGCCTTACCTGATCAAGCATCCTAATATACATTTGAAACATAAAGGGGAAGCTGGTAATGGCATGGGACATGGTGTTTCAGTAAATCTGCACATATAAACACCTCAACGCTGTACAGCCAGTTAGATGCATTGGGGACAATGCATGGGTAGTTCACCACTGACAGCACACACTTATGCAGATGACAGCTAGCTGCCAGCAACCATATGTTGCCAGTAATCACATCCTGCCTATATGGACATCATCAACTGTATTAGGAGTTGTTTCTGTACCCTAAACCTGGGTCACTTCAATTACTGTAACATGCATTGTAAAGCGTACCCATGACAGCACACAACTGCCCGGAGAGATGTTATCAGTCCACTTACAAATACCTCAGTGCAGCCACGGGCTACCCCCGCATGAGTTGAAGGTGTAGTGCAGTTGACAATCCACAGCAGAGGTTACCACTGCAGCATACCTACAGTGTCATCATCTATGACAACATTAACATCAAGCAGTCACGTTTTCACTCACCATTTCCTACAATACCCATCTAGCTACGGTCAGCCATACATACACCTCAAACATGTAGTGCATCCTCCTGGTGGGTGTATAAACAGCCACACAGTCTCCAACACCTCATCAAAGACTGGCAGCAATAGGCACACATACACACAAGTGCTATATATATATTTCTGTAGATGCATGTAGTGTACTATACACTACAGGCATACATCTTTGTCTGCTAGGATATGTACACCTGTCTGGTGGACATCTGCAATACATACTGTCCATAACAGGGATGACATACCACTGTCTGACACAAAGTAGGGGCAGTTGCCTATTCTGGAGCAATGTCTCCATAGCGTGTACGTGAGAATGGGATCAGTCCTGCAAACCTGCCCCACCGACAATGAGCTTACTTTGTCTACATTCATTACAGACAGTCCTGTCCGCTACTTAACATATGTCTGCAACAACACAGGTTGGACCTGCATCTGGTCATATGTGGTGGTCATGGATATCATCTATACCAGTGCTGTTGGTATGGCATACTGGATGGCTGACACAATTGGTGTAGGCACCACTCCCTCTCTTCAACATCAGTACATCAGGATGTCCACATAAACTCACCTGTCTCCTAAATGTGGGGAATGGTTCACCACTGTTAGCTGAACATCATGGTATACATCTGCCATGGGACACAACCACATCACAGGGTGCATCCTACATGGCCCAAACCATAACCTTGTAACACCATAGGATACTGTATTCAAAGGATGGTTGCCCACTGCCATTGTACCAGCCATTTTATGGATGAGTACTGTCACCCCTTAAGAGTATGGTGTGGTGTACACCACTCAGTCACATGATACACCAAGCAGCCTAACTATGCTTTTCTGCAAGGCCATGGCACAGTTTATATGGAACCCATTAACCACAACATTGGCGACCTGCACACACTCCATCACAGACAGTTAGGCATTGTCCAGGAAGGGGTCATGTCTGTTATACTCGGTTGACCTGTATGACACAGTCACCATATACATGGATGTGGGGGTGACACTGCAAACTGCCTACCTTGACCTAGACAAACCATGTGATGGCAAAACCCACCTACCCATTATAAATATAACACTTCCATGTATACATCAGACTATATCTTACCATAGGGGTATCACAGTGGTGCGTAGACACGACCCACCTATGCCACATAGGAGAATCTTCTCCAAGCGGTTTACCTATATCTAGCAGATTAACCTGTTGTTCTGTGCACTGCTCTCTGTAATGTGTGATGTACACACCTGAAAAGCAGGCAACACCCATTACCCCATGTCCAACCATGTCTGCGGATGACTGCATGCTGTGTGCCGTTGCCAGATACCCTAATGATGTGGACATCTGCCTTGGAGAGTCTCACACAGATAGATGACTGTTAACAGACACTTGGACTCAGGCTGCATACCACAACATCTATTGTCAACCCCTTTGGGGAGTGATGTCCACCCATATTATCACAGTACTAAGTACATCCTAGGCATGCAAATTATTGTGAGGGATCTGTGGACACAGGTGTTTGGCACCAAGACCTATCACTACAAGGCTGCATCTGTTGTAAGGTAATGCTGCTACATGGCCCAAGACAAACATATGGGCATGCCATCAGGGGACATGGGGTGTAAATATCCCTGTATTCCCCCAATAAGACCCTGCTTTGTCTATGATTCCATGTTCATCAATCACATCACACAACACATGCAGCAGCTGGGGACATCAGTGAGCTTCCCCACCAGGCAATACCAGGGCTGCAAATGTCTACCATAGAATGATGCCCTATAAGGCCAACAGTCTACCTGCTGTCATACATAATACACAGGGATGAGCTCAGTGCGGCATGCAAGGCAATCACAGAAACCACAATGATGGGAATATTGCACAGGTGCACCTCATTCCCCAGTGTGTTAACACACACGCACACACACACACACACACACACACACACACACACACACACACACACACGCGCGATCAACCCAGTGTGTGACAGCAACTGTGCTTGTTGGCAGCTCGGATGTGTGTACCACACATTCACCCTGCTGTGGAATGGTCACCCTGTCTATATCAGACAGGTTAGCTGTTAACACCATTTCAGGTGGAAGCTGCATCAATAGATGGTTAACTCCACATACACCCTTGGGATAGCACCTGTGTCTCTGTTGGACTGAGGTAGCAGGTACTGGCATGCATGTACATGGGCTAACAGCCACATTAGGAATATGGGTGCTCAGGGCCCATATGCCACATAACCTCATATGGTATCAGGGATACCAGTTATGATCTGGTGCTGTGACAGAATGTGTTGATATGTGTCCACACCCATCACTGCCATTGACTGTTGTGTGTCCCCTATAGGCAACATTACAGAAGCAGGTCATCCGGACTACTTCCAGCAAATAAGTGAGTGCTACTACAAGTGCACAAGGACATACCAGCAACATCTGTATTTCACAATAACAGAGAGCACTGCATATCTGGTGTGGGGTGTCCTCCTGGTAGGTGTCTGACATATGCTGTACCCATATGTCTGCGGAATGTGTACATGTGCCTGATAGATGTAGACCCCCTGCCAGACAAATGTGGACCTCTACACAGCAGTCGGACAATACGTGATGGTTGTCCCCATTGTTTGGGGAATGTGTGTGTGACATGCCACACCTCCGGAACATATCAATGGTACATTAATATCTGCTACTTTAATCATTCCCTTACATTGTATGGCTCCTATGTGCCCACTGCTGCTTAGGCTAAGCCAGTGTCTCCACAATACTACTGACTATGACCTGCTGTCCTGCAGCAGAAAGTCACCAGGTATGGTTGCCATATGTGTCAAGCAATGAGATATGGCTATGGAGTACACAGCAACCTAGGAAGAGTACATCATGAATGTTCATGGACATCAGGAAAATCCTTCAACTAAGCCTGTATGACATTCAGACGCTAAGAGGGGCTCACTGACAGTACATGATGTGATATGCCAGCTGTATCGACCACTACTTACTGTCACTATTGTACAACAGACATTTCAGTATCACTGATATGTGGGCTGATCATTGCTGTGGTGACTCAGGGGCCAGAGGTGTGATATATGTCAATGCTGACAGAGCCATATGTGATGGCCATAAGTGCTGGACAGCAGAATAACAGCAACATGTCATTACATTAAATGTTGCTGAAACCTATTTTTGAGATTCCTATATCCCATGACTGCATCCCCCCATCTACATTCAATTCCATGTGTAATTGTGTGACATACCTGGTATATTGCTGTACTCTTTTGTGGTAGAAATCAAGTGGTGGTCTCCTAGAAAATGGCAGTCTGTCTTCAAGAAGGAGGTATCAGAGCTGTTTACCATAGGCAGCTGCTTGCAATTTGTAGGTAATGCTCAGGAACAGGTGATTGCCTGTGCAGCAATCAGTGAGTCCCGCTGACCACTAGCACCTGAACAGCTGGGTTGTGTTATCATTAGCCAATGGTATGGCGACACAGTACTATAATTAAGGGCTTCATGCAGGCCTACCCCCCTTTACCTGGTGCATGAGTAGGATATTATTGAGGTGTGGGAGCTACAGGCAGATGTGTGTGTCATACATCCTTTCTGTCTGCTGCTGCAGTTGATGCTGGTGTATCAGCTGTGTATGTTTGTAGGGGGAGACTGAGACACTTGTCCTTGTCAACTGAGAATTTCCCCACCAACGCTTTATGTAAGGTTGTGTTGTGGATGCCCTGCTCTAGGTGTTTGCGAGGTATGTTAGGTCTGTAGCAGTTAGCCAGACACACTGCTGCATGTGTAGCAGGCAACAGCTGCTGGATTATGGCCAGGACTCCTAATGGGGAGTGTGATGACATTGGGGGACTGCATGCTTTATATGTCAGTGAGGGGACAGTGTCAGCTCTTGTGTCACAGCATGGCCAGGGTGTGTGTACCCATAACAGTCCAGGTGTGGTATGAGCCTCTGGTACGTATGTTAAGAAGTAGTGCCATCCAGTGAGTGGTAAGGGACACTTAGGACACATATATAAATTTGTGACATTTATCCCACCCTCGTGGCCTTTGATGTGCTCCTGTGAGTGTCAGTGGCTGTGTTATCAGCAAACATTTCTGCTGGACCTTGCAGGGTTCATTTATTTCTATAATAATAACAACAGAAAAAATAAGAATGAAAGAAAATGACCAGCAGCTACCAACACAACAAGTATTTAATATAAATCTCAGCACTTTGGTAAACCCCTTCAAAGAGTAGAAAAATTCAGTCCCACACCTCCAATATAAATACATACCCCAATAAAATAATTAATCAAATAAAACAAAAATACAAAGAAAAAACAAATAAGAAAACACTTTAAATTAGCAGCCTCCAATTGCATTCAAGATTAAGTCCCTGAGGGTATAACTGATTTCTACCACTTGATTTCTACCACAAAGGAGTATAGCAATATACCCCCACAATGCCCCAGGATTCCCACTCCTCATTTCTTGATACACTGGAAAATATTAGGGTACAACCTAATACCCTAATAATGGGTGATTTCAACTAACTCACCATTAACTGGGAAAAATAGTCAAGTACCAACGCTTGTGCTCAATGTTTTCTGGAATTCATAAATTCCAATGCCTTGGATCAACTTATCCACACCCCCACCAGGGGCAGCAATATCCCAGACCTGGTCATTACCAACATGAGCAACTGGTGTTCCACACCAGAGGTCAATTCCTCGTTGGTCAGATCCGACCACAAGCAAATCACCCTAGACACCCACATCCCACCTCCATCCCTCATTAGGAAAACCACTGTAAAAAATTTCTCCAAAGCCAACTTCTCACTTCTTAAGACAGAAGTGGCAAACTTCACGACACCCATGCTGACGGACAATAGAGATACAACTGCTGAATCCCATACAATTGCACTTTATAAGCACTTGCACGAGTGCATGGATTGTGCAATCCCTAACAGAACCAAGATGCTATCCTCCAAAAAAAGGAAGCCAATCCGGTGGTCCCCTGCTATAAACAAACTCTACAACAGAAGAAAGAAACTGTTGCAAAAAAAGAGTAAAATCCCATGATTGGAGGAACTCCATGGTCAGCCTCAGTAAAAAGCTGAGATCCCTCATAAAATCCTCCAAAGCTAGTTATGAAAACAAAATCACCACTGATTCTAAAGACAACCACAAAGCATTCTATAGCTATGTCAAGAATCTCAATGGCAACACTCAGATCTGCTCTGAGTTACAGCACAATGGCACTAAATATACAGAACCAACTGATATTGCCAACATCCTGGCAGATAGGTTCAGTGCTAACTTTACCCCTCTCTCATCCCCTAAAGGGCCCATCTCAATACCAGAAGAATGCAAAGTACCTGTAATTGCAGCTGCACAGGTAAAAAACACACTCTCCAAAGCCAAGAACACAACATCCATAGGACCTGACAAAATCCCAGGCTGCGTTCTACATGAACTACAGAATGAACTAGCACCCCACCTAAGTACCATGTTCAATCATAGCCTCACCTCAGGCTTTGTGCCCACTGAATGGCACACAGCAATGGTTATCCCACTCCACAAAGGGGGAGCCACCACGGACCCCGGGAACTACCACCCCATTAGCCTGATGAGCCTGGTCTGCAAGGCTATGGAGCGTATCATCATGGAACATACAAACAATGACATTGGTCCTCTCCAGACTCTTGACCCTACCCAGTTCAGGTTTGTAAAAGGCAGATCATGTCTCCTAAACCTGATAGACTTCTTTAAAGTGGTCATCAAAGCCGTAGATGAGGGCAAGGTGGTTCACACAGCCTATCTAGATCTCGCCAAGGCTTTCAACACCATCCCCCACTCTGGAATTATAGACAAACTCACTAAACTAGGTATAAATCCCTATGTCACAAGATGGGTTGCCAACTGGCTCACTGACAGAACCCACACTGTGAAGGTAGCAGACTCTAAATCCAACTTCAGACCAGTGACAAGTGGAGTACCACAGGGTTCAGTCCTAGGTCCTCTCCTGTTAGGTATCTACTTCTCTGAAGTACAGGCTAACACAGAAGGTCTTTGGCTAACAAAGTGCACAGATGACTGCAAACTTGGAGCCATAATTAAAACTCCTAACGATGTGGACATCCTACAAAAGGGCCTCACTGAGACAGATGCCTGATGTCAAAGCCATGGCCTGAAGCTTAATGCCAAAAAGTGCATTGTCATCCCTTTTGGTAAAAATTCTGTACCCATGAACTGTCACATAGGCGGTAATCTACTTAACACTGAAAGTGTGATAAGAGACCTTGGGACACAGGTGGACAGTAGTCTCTCCTTTGATAATCACATCGCCACAGAAATCAGAAAATCCTTCTACATGGCACACCTCATCACAAAAGGTTTCTTATCCAGGAAAAAAGAGGTAATTGTTCTCCTCTACTCATCACTCATTAGACCCATTATAGAGTACAAAGCCCCTTTTGGTATGTACCTCACAAGACATCTACAACAACTGGAAAAGCCACAGAAATACATCACAAAGAGGATTACCGGCCTCAAACAGATGCCCTACGCAGACTGTCTAAAAAAACTCAAGGTTTACTCTGTCGCATATTGCCTGCTCAGAGGCAATCTCTGCCTAACATACAAAGCTATGTCAAACCCATGCTGTTGAGCATGCTCCACGTAAAGAAATCCCAATCCCTCCGAGCTACATGCTCTAGGGACCTAAACCTTGTCACCACAATGAACAGAACATGCTGGAGGGATAGATTCCTGTCCCAGAGACTTCCCATACTCTGAAACAAACTATCTGTATCAAACAAAGCTCATCATTAGCACTCTTCAACAAAAATCTTGTTGATTGGATGGGAGATAGGAAATTCATCCCAGGGATCACTTCTGTGGCTCTACTTGACAGGGCACAGGAAAATAATTTTCTTAGTTGGCAAAATCCAGGGTACCATTTGGCTAGGCTTATATAGGCCCTAGAGCCAATTGCCTAGTACCTACCTATGAACCTATGAGCCTATAAAGTGCCATTTTTAAGTATAAAACTGCTCTCTTTATACAACTCTTTCTTAATAAGCACTCTATTTGAACAAATATCAGCATGAACTTTTTTCAAAATAGTTGCTTTTAAACCAGATGGATGAGCATTGTGAGCCTCCATAAAATGTTTTATTACAGGGCTAGTTTCCTTTTGTTTCCTAATGTTCCTAATGTGTTCCTGAACCTTTAATTTAAACTTACATTTACTTTCACCTATATACACCAAACCACAAGGACACTCAAGGGCATAAATAATGTGTTCCGTATTACAACTAAATTTATCACAGGGAGAGAAGAATTGGCCATTAATTACTGAAAAAGTTCTGGTAACATGACTACAAATACTACATTTCTTACAGGGAAAAGTGCCCAGTAGATGTAAAGAAATACCATTAATGATACTAGGAGTGTGCCTCTTAAAGTGACTGCGCACAACAATGTCGCTTAAATTCCTGCCCCGTCTGTAAGAAATATTTACATGAGGTGGAATGACATTAATTAAATCTTTAAATCTTAACAAAAAAATTCCAGTAATATTTAACCAGATCAGTCACTATAGCACTAAAAACACTAAATGTAGTTACAAAATATATTTGACCCGGATCTCTATCATGATGGGCATTATAATCCATTCTATCTAAATAATGGGTATGATTAAATGTGCCACTATCAAAACTAACAATAGCCTTGTCTACAGCTCCCCTAATCAAATCTTCACTGTAGCCCCTAGAAATAAACATATGACACATTTTTGGGCCTCATTATAAAACGCATTATCATCATTACACAACCTTCTCAATCTTAAACATTCACCATATGGGAGAGAGGCAATAGTGTGAGGTGGATGGCAGCTACTGCCAACCAAAAATGTATTACTTTCATCACCAAATTTTCTATGAATAGAAGTTAATAGCAAATTTGCTTCGCTTAATTCTCCTATTCACCTATAAACTGGGCTGGAAAGAGATTAGCTACCTCAATGTCAACTTATGGTGGTCTTCTGAAACTGGACTATCTTCAGGTGTATACAGGAAACCAACTTTTCACAATACATATTTATTTTTTTACCAGCTGTCATCCGTATAACCAAAAAAGAGGGACAGTCAAGAGCCAGTTTTCCAGAATTTCCAGACTGACATCTAATGATGAACATTGTCAAAAAGAGTTAATTTCACTATATGAGATGTTTCAGGCCAGGGGATACCCTAAAGAACTTCTCGAGACCATAAAAAGAGAAATTTGGTCTGAGAGAAATGGAAAGTATGGCTCTGTTCTTAAATATGGGCTACACTTCAACAACAAAGACACCCCTCCTGTTAATATGAGATCCGATTTTTCCAACAGTATGTTTTTTCATTACTCACTTGATGTCAAGGACATTGAAAACATAGTTCAAAAATACTGGTCAGTTTTTGAATGTGATGGCACCACCAAATGGCTTATCTCTCATAATCCTGGATTTACATATAAAAGGAAACACAATATTAAGAGCCTATTGGAAAATTGCCAACTTAACATAACTTACTAATCGAATACATTTCTGCAAATTACAAAACGGAGGCATGACAGGTCCAAAGAAAGCATGTATTCAATGTAGTAGGCATGCCAATGGCCAAATATATGGCCATTGGCATGAGAAATAGTTGCAAAATTATAAAAAATAAGTTTTATTTTTTGGGGTCCGATTTCGGCTGTTTAAGCATAGGGCAGTGGTGCGCAAACGGGATCGGCCCAAAAATAAGAAAAAAAGTTGGAAATAAGCTTTTAAACCCAAATCAGCATTTTACCATGATAGTCAATGGCATGCATAAAACAACAATACCAGGGAATAGTGGTGGCTAAGGGGGAAGGTTCAGTGTGAGTGTAGTAACTATGAATTATCATTCTGTTTTATGCAAATGAGGGGACTGATACTGAATCACAGATTTCTTCTCAGTGTTTGCTTGCACCCAACCGTGTAGGTGCAGCAACACCATGGTATAAGTATAAGAGGTAGATGACCTCATAAGGGGGAGTGTCATGCATGCTATAAGCTTATTGGAGTTCTGTGGCCTGTGTTTGCCCTTAGCTAAGCACAGCTAAGGAAAGGGGTATGTCTGAGGCTGCCTAGCAATGTTTACATTGCCTAAATGGGTGTGTGCGCCATGCACCAGGTTTTAAACAAAAAAAAAAAAAAAAAAAAAAAAAGGAAATAGCAGCTCTGTTCACATCTGAGCACTGGGTATGTGCGCCATGCCTCGGGATCTTAAATGGGAAGGCAATGGGAAGGGAAAACAGCAGTAGGAAGGCAATCAAGGAGAACTAGGATAGCTGTCGGGTGGAATGTGTCAGAATCAGCCAATTACACATGGAACAGCCTAGCACACTACTATAAACTATGCAAACACCTTCCAGTCTTTTTTTTCCCATAAACTCTACACTACCGATGTTCACAGATGGGGAAATTTTACCTGACAAAACTAACAAAATGTTAGGGGTTGCTGTTGCTCTCATACATCAATATATGTAAGATGCTGAGGATGGTGAGGATGTGAATGCTGATGACCAACCCACAGTGAGGAGAAGGAGAAGAGTGTACACACCCAGGGTAACCTACCAGGGGCTACATGAGCAGGAGATGGTGGAGCGCTAAAGGGTGGACAGGGACATTCTACAGCAAACTGATGAGCTGTGCTGGCCACACCTCACACACAGAATCAACAGAGGGGAACCCATCCCAGTGGATACCAAGGTATGTGTAGGCTTAAGAATACTAGCCACAGGTACCTTCCAAAGGGCAACTGGGGATATCATGGGGATCTCACAGGCATCAGCATTCAGGGTACTCCACCAGTTCCTGGATGCCATGTCAGCACATGCCAGTGAGCACATATATTTCCTCAACACCCATGAGGTTTTGACCAGCAATATGCATCTCTTCCACCAAATACCAGAATACCCTGAGGTAGTGGGTGCTATAGACTTCTCGCACATACACATCAAAGCACAACCCAGCAAGCGGGGTAGGGTCTACATAAACTGAAAGGGCTTCCCCTCCATCAACTGCCAGGTTGTGTGCGATACCCAAGGCATTATCTTGAATGTGTGTGCTAGCAGCCCTGGAAGCTATCACAACTCCCACATCTGGCATATGACACAGCTGTACCAGTTATTTGCCAGTGGGGGCATCCCATATGGCCACCTAGTGGGGGATGCTGGTTACGCACTGGAGCCGTGGTTGATGACACCCATCAGAAATGCACACACACCCGAACAAGGACTCCATAATGAGGCACACGCACAAACCGGAATCATAATAGAGCATGTGTTTGGGATGCTCAAGGCACAGTTCCACTGCCTGGACATATCCAGTGGAGCCATGCAGTACTCTCCAGCTACATGTACACAAATGTTCATAGTATGTGCCATGCTACACAATATGAGCTTGCAGAAACAGCTGCAGCAGGAACAGCATGGGACAAGGCCAAACAGCCCCCCACCAAGGCCATCACAGGCACAGAGGGACTCGGAGGAGGAACAACCTGAGCTTTCCCCAGGTAGGTAGAAGGAGACGTGCCAAGTATGCCCAGGCTTTGGCAAAGAGACAATGCGTAGCACATACACTGATACGGTAGGGACTCAGGGAACGACACCTCTCTCTGACTTGTACATAAAGTAAAAGGATGCCAAACTTGACATTACCTGTGCTTTACCATGTATAGGGAGTGTACTATGTGCATCCGACATAGTCAGCCCTCCAGCACCCTCCGCAATACTAGCACAGCCACAAGGTAAGTCACTCTTCCTATCAATTGCTGAATGGAGTAGTATGTTCTGATAGTTATATCTATGGTATGGACGTGAGCATGCAAGGGAATCGGGTGGCTGAATGGGATGGCAGCAGATAGTGGACACCTATATGGGCAGCATAAAATCCATAACAAATACTGGTGTCAGCATACTAGGCAGTACTAGACAAGGTGACAAACCCCACTGCAGTACATGTGGTGGCCCAAATGTGTGTCCATAGGACACACAAATACATTTCAGTGAGGCTCACATACACAACACTGCCTGCAGGACAGATGTAGATGACCATAAAGAAAGGTTGGGCTAAGGCCTCCAATTGATGGCAATGGTGAACAGCCCCCTTCCAGACCTACACAGACAGACTACAACAGATCTGGCAGCTGTATGTTAGTGCTGAAGGATAAGAAGTCTGAAACTGAAATGTAGGTCAATAAAACCTAAGATCTGTACTCTACTGATATGCCTCCAGTCTGCATGATAGGTCAGAATACAAAATTAAATGGAAGCCAACAGAGTACCTGACATACCAGTACAGTCATAGCAAATGTTTAAAGTCATCAGGTGTGCCCCCCCCCCAATTTTATGTAGAAATGCAGTAACTTGTACGTGTGGGTTTAATAACAGTGGAGCATAGATTACCTGAGCTGGCCCAATCTATAAGATAAATTATTGCATGTGTACAATATGCAGGGGTCCATGTGTTAGGTTGTTGTGTGTTCACTATTGTCTGGAAGTGGTCAGCAGGTAGGCATGGAGGGTTGTGTCTCGGTGGCCTGTGGCCAGTACTTTTGATGATAGGCCATGTTCCAACAACTGCAGTGCCAACCACAATGCTTCTCAGCAATTCCCATGTCAGCAGTCATCCATACTCAATGTCCAGATGTCAATATTTGTCACCATCTGAAAGATGGACATGCCACGAATGTGGGCCCAGACATACACTCAGTACACAGGTAGAAGTACCCTAGACAGAGTGCATAAAATGTAACTGTCAACTACTCACACCTTTGGAATTGTACATACAGGTTAGCAGCACATTAGTTGTCTGTGTAGTATGGAATACTGATGGAGTCTGGCCAATCAGTGGCAGACCACAAAAGGTACAGTTATGAAGTAATGAGAGACTGCCTATGTCCCTGCACAAGGCAGCATAAGGGGAATGTCCCATGTATATCTGTGAGTCAGCTACAAGAAGCTTCCATATCACACATGCACTCAGCTCACCACACCATCAGCCACAGGTTTATCACAGGTCATATGCTTGCTGTTGGGAATCAGTACAGTATGACCCCCCCACTTCTGTATGGGAATACCCACAAAATGCATAATGCTGAAAAGGTGTCCCATGCAGGTGTCTCAGTAGCTGTAAGCAGCACCCTGCCAGCATCCAGATCAATGGATTAATATGGACAGTAACTATCGCCATTAACACCTTGCACACTTACCCTGTCACCCCAGGGGAATCCAGTGCTCACAGCCTGGGAATGTAGGAGTGACAGAATGCACTAGCCTGCTACAGATGACCTGCATCACTACCACATGGCCGACAGTCCTCTGTCAAAGGCCTGTGCCTCACCCGTAGTGCCAATGTATGTTATCTCATTGGGTCCCAACTAAGAAAATAACACAGTCAACAAAACACAAATGCAAGGCCATGTTGACAAATCCCATTAGTAGGCCCATCATGTCTTATTGCATGAATTGTGGACCAACCTCTAAATACTGCTGGGATGAAGGGACAACTATAGGGATACTTTTCAGATATCACTCGCATAATGTTAGAAAGAATATAGAATAACAGAGTGGTGGGGGAGTGTAGAAGCATGGACATCATGGAGTTTGTGTAGTCTGAAACTCTGATGTGTTCCATACAACTCCTGCCTGCAAACCCAGTAATGGGTGGCTACAAACCTGCTTGTAATCCACAATGTGAAGGGGAACTGACCAGACATATGAGCCCTGCCTCTGTTAACCTGGGTGAATCTGTGTATGGCCACAACAGGATATGGCCATTCTGCTACATTGATATATGTACAAGAAGCAGATCCTCAACCACCATAGTACCAAGGTGCTGGACCATTTACACAGACCCATCAGCAAGTGTCTGCAGCTACCCCTCCAGAATGGCATGAGTCTGCAAGAATATGTAGGCTGCAGAACACAATACTGGACACAGATTCATTCATCTTGTAATTCCCAGGAAATAACTGTGAGCAAATAAGTATATCTATCAGTAGCTGAAGGAAACCACACTCACTACAATTCCAGTCTCACATAGACCTACCACGACAGCAAACCAAACACATAATCACACAAAAACATACTCGGAGGCTCTAAATAAAGATCTGCCGAAGCAGCAGAGACCTCCAAAGCAGACACCCAAGCAGCCTCTACCCCAAAACAAAACACGTGCAACACATATCTCACAAAGCCAGTGTGCCAAACAGTCACAGCCCTTAAGACTAAACAACACACCTGATACACTTGTAATAGGTGACTCTATCGTCAGGCACACTGACGTCCCGCTCACCAGGCTGAACAAGGAGAGGGTCACGGTGAGCAGCCTGTCGGGTGCTAGGATCCGCCACATAACACAAGCACTCAGGTCACTCCAAGGCAAGTACAAATATGACTCAGTCATTGTCCATGCTGGTGTGAATGACCTGAGACGTACCTCCCTGGACTACATGAAAAGAGACATAAAGGAACTCTCTGAGCATGTAGCCCAGGCCGGTACGACCCTGACCTTGAGTAGCATCTTACCCTCACCAAGAATGATGCCACAATATGAAGACAAGATGATCAATTTCAACAATTGGCTTAAGTACTGGTGTTATTCAAAGGGGATCCAATGCCTGTCAGCTTGGGATGATATGCTCGACAAGCCACGATGCTTCGCTAGGGATGGCTTGCACCTGCCACCCCTGGGCTTTCGGATATTGGCACAGGCACTTGCTACCCCCATAGTGCCTTTTTTAGGCAAGGCTCAAAAGACAAACCCACCTCCATAGGTAACACAAGAGATAAGAAACTAAGAGTAATGCTACTCAACGCCAGAAGTCTAAACCTCAAGATGCACGCACTCGAAACTCTCCTTAGCATGGAGAACATCAATATCTGTGCAGTAACAGAAACCTGGTTCAGGGCTCCCGAGAGCACCCCAGCACTACCAGGTTATACCTCTTACCATGCTTTTTGGCCCCAAAACTTGGACCGAACCACAAAAGGAGGGGGAGTATCGATATTCATCAAAGATACCCACACCTCCAGGTTGGTGGCAAAGCACGAAGCATCAGAGACTATCCATGTGCAACTAACAGTGGGTAAAACTGCCTTCCAGTTTATAGCCTGCTACAGACCACCCTCCCAAACCCAGGAACCCCACTTGGCCTTCCTGAGAACACTGGAAAATATGAAGGTCTCTCCAAACACCATTATTGGGTGACTTCAACTACCCAAACATAGACTGGGAGCATTACTCTAGCTCCAACACCCTAGCCCAAAGGTTCCTAGAATTTATAAACTCAAATGCTATGGAACAACGTGTTACCACTCCCACAAGAGGGGAAAACATACTGGACCTGATCATCACCAACATGGGGACTCTATGCTCCAGACCAGAAGTGTATCCCTCACTGGTAAGATCAGACCATAAACTAATCTCACTGGATATTCACATCCCGACCCCATCCCCGGCCCAGAAAACCACAGTGAAAAACTTCTCTAAAGCAAATTTTACACTCCTCAAAACTGAGGTGGAATCCTTCAAAGCCCCCGGGCCTGTGGAAAATACGGCCCAGACCGCAGAATCCTTTATAAACGCATTCTATGAACACCTTCAGGAATGCATGGATCATGCGATCCCAAATAAAACCAAGACCCAATCCTCCAAAGGCAGACGTCCTGTCTGGTGGACCCCAGCCATAAACTATACAATAGAAGGAGGAAGCTACTAAATGATAAAGCAAAATCCCAAAAAGGGAAGGCATCACTGATCAGTATTAGCAAAAAACTACGGGCACACATAAAATTGTCTAAGGCCAGCTTCGAGAGAAAAATTGCACAGGACACTAAGGATAATCACAAGGCTTTCTTTAGTTATGTTAGGAAGCTGGGTGGTAATTCCCAGATATGCTCAGAATTAGTCCAAAATGACAAAAAATACACCGAACCCACAGACATTGCCAACATCCTAGCTGACAGGTTCAGCGCAAACTTCTCCCCTCTCCCCACCAAAAGGGCAAATATCTATCCCAGCAGAGTGCTGCCCCCCTGACATCTCAGATGCTCAGGTAAGAGCCGCCCTCTTCAAAGCAAAAAACACAGCATCAATGGGACCAGATGGTGTCCCGGGCTGCATCCTACATGAACTCAAAGAAGAGCTAAACCCAAACATAAAACTACTGTTCAGTCTCAGCCTTACTACAGGATATGTGCCCAAAGAGTGGCGTACAGCAACAGTGGTCCCTCTCCATAAAGGTGGTGCCTCAACGGATCCTGGAAACTATCGCCCCATAAGCCTGACTAGCTTGGTCTGCAAAGCTATGGAAAGGATCATCATGGACCTCATAAATAAAGATATTGGGGACCTACAAACACTGGATCCTACCCAGTTCGGCTTTGTTAAGGGCAGATCTTGCCTCTTAAACCTGGTTGATTTCTTTGAAACAGTCACCAAGGCCATTGACGAGGGGAAGGTGGTCCACACAGCCTACCTGGACCTCGCAAAAGCCTTCGATACAATACCCACTCGGGCATTATAGATAAGCTCACCAGCTGAAATATAAACCTATATGTCACTAGATGGATTGCAAACTGGCTCAAGGACAGAACCCACATGGTTAGAATTGCTGGAGCCATGTCAGACTCCAAACCAGTTACAAGTGGTGTCCCACAAGGCTCAGTCCTGGGACCTCTCTTGTTCGGTATATATTTCTCGGAGGTACAGGCCAACACAGAAGGACTGTGGCTGACCAAGTTCGCAGATGACTGCAAACTAGGCGCCATAATCGACTCTCCAGCCGACACAAGCATCCTCCAAAAGGGCCTCATAGAAACAGACAACTGGTGCCAGAGCCATGGCCTCAAGCTAAATGCCAAAAAGTGTATAGTCATCCCCTTTGGCAAAAACAAAGTGCCCACAAATTACCACATAGCTGGAAATCCATTAAGTACAGAAGAAGTAATTAGGGACCTGGGGACCCAAGTTCATAGTAATCTCTCATTTGACAACCACGTGGCCAAAGTGGTTAGAAAAACATTTTATATAGCCCACCTAATCATGAAGGGATTCACATCTAGATCAGGGGAGGTCATCGTGCCTCTTTACTCATCCCTCATCAGGCCCATAATTGAGTACAATGCCCCTTTTGGGATGTACCTTACCAGACACCTGCAGCAACTGGAAAGACCCCAAAAGTACCTCACCAAGAGGATCAAAGGGCTCAAACAGATGCCATATGCTGCCCGGTTAAAGAAACTCCAGCTCTACTCAGTGGCATACCGCCTGTTCAGAGGCGATCTGTGCCTGACGATAAAGCCATGTCCAACCCGAATTAATGGACATGCTGCACCTCAGAAAATCCAAATCCCATTGAGCTACGCGCTCGAGAGACTTGAACCTCAGCACTGAAATAAATAGGACATGCTGGAGGGACAGATTCATAACCCAGAGGCTCCCTTCACTCTGGAATAAAATCCCAGTCCAGGTTAGGCAGAGTCCCTCATTGACTCTCTTCAAGAGGAATCTTGATGAGTGGATGGGAGATCGTAGGTTTACCCCGGGTATCACTTCTGTGTCACTGTTAGACAGAGGCACAGTATACTAACCTCAAAAAAGGGCATAGCAAAATAAATTTAAAATGGGTGGAGAAAGCCAAACACATTCTGGCTAGGCTTATAAATGCCCTAGGGCAGATAGCCTAGTATGAACCTATGAACCTATGAACCTATTACAGTAGATATGTCTGAATATCTCTGCTAACACCAACCATGTAACACAAGCAGCACAGGCACAATAGTTACAGTATTCCACTATCTTTCGCCCATTGTGACTCCATATTGCCAACCTATCTACAGATATCCTGCAGAACCAGGTTGCCAGTTGTAGGTGTAGAACACCAAATCCTGGACTGGAGAACAACCAACCTGGAATGGACTCACACTCTCAATACAGAAGGTCATACTGGGGATGCTCCTGCACTTACAGAAATGAAGCCCATGTCTGACAACACAGTGGACTATACATATCTGTCAGTCACAGATGTCTGTGCACACACACCACATTGTACACCATTCATGCTTTGCATACGCATTGGAATACTCACACATATACAAGGCCAACACACTATAATATGTCAAACATACACACACACAGATGTGGAGAAGAGAGAGACAGACAGTGACAGAGAGACCTCCATCATGAGGTCTGTCCCACCCACCACACATCCAATTGGCCGATATCACATGATGTGCTGATGTCAATCACTGTAGACATTGCTTTTGGTAGCCCTCAGCCCTATAGTGTCTGTGGTACTTGTGATAACTGTGTAACACGATAGTAAAAATCAGTATTCATCTAGAATTTTGTATACCCAGTCCTGTCAAATGTAAAGTTGTGTGTGACTGAGTGTGTGTGTGTGTGTGTGTTTCCAGAGGAATAGTTTATCGCCCATTCACACACACTGCACTTCCCATTGCCCATGTTAGCACTCCTGCTGATGTCAGTCACCTTGAAATAACTCTCTGGCCAAATCGCAACCCTATATGCTGTGTGGTGCTTGTAATATGTCTGTTATACTGTAGTATAGAAAGACAGTTAGGTCAGAGTTCTAATCCCATTCATGGCAACTATAAAACTCTGTGTGTGTGTGTGTGTGTGTGTGTGTGTGTGTGTGTGTGTGTGTGTGTGTGTATGTATGGAGATGAATGATTTTGAGGCCATTCACAGTCACTACATCTCCCATTGCCCTACTTTAACATGCCTGCTGATGTCAGTCACCTTGAAATAACCCTTTGGATAAATGCCAGCCCCAGAAGCTCTGTGGCGCATGCGATAATTGTGTGATGCTATAGTGTAGCATAGTAGTTAGGTACAAGTTCTAATACCAAACATGACAACTGTTTGTGTGAGAGTGTGTGTGCGTGTGTGTCTTTGATGATACCTGAGGTTATGGACATTGACACTTACTACTCTCCCCTTACCCTTCTGGTAGCACTGCTGCTGATGTTAGTCACCTTTTACCCCTCCGTTAGCACTGCTGCTGATGTTAGTCACCTTCAAAGATACCTCTGGAGAGCTCTCCTGTGGTGCTTGCAATAACTGCATAATACTATAGTGTAGCATTCTAATTAGGTAGGAGTTCTAATCCCTGACATGGAAAGTGTGTGTGTTTGTGTGAGAGAGTGTATGTGTCTTTGATGATTTTATGGACATTGACACTTACTACTCTCCCCTTATCCCTCCTTTAACACTGCTGCTAATGTTAGTCACCTTCAAAGATACCTTGGCACAGCTCTTCAATGTGTAAGCTCCATGGCATGTGCCATCAATACTGAATAATGTAGTAGCAGTGACTGCATAACTATGGGTTTGAATCTCATCCATGGCAAGTGTTTGTGTGTGCACACATGTTTACATATACATGTTTGTACCTCAAAGATTTTGTCCCATTCACATCCAGTACATATCTCAGTGCCAGACTATAGCAGTCCTGCAGCTATCATCCACCTTAGAAGTAGCTGTTGCCAACCCTAAACCATGTAAGGTCAGTGGAACATGTGATAAATGCATAACCATAATGGTCTGTAAAGATTGTTAGATAGAGGGTTGAACCTCACCCCTGGCAAATGTAAATGTGCGTGTAGGGTAAAATTATTTTTGGGATCTCTCACCCACTACATCACCCAATGCCAGTATTTACAATGGCTGGTGATGTTCCTCACCTTAGAAGTACCTTGGGACAACATCCATCCTATAAGCTCCATGGTGCATGTTATAATTGTGGTACACTATAGTAGCAATACATAACTAGGTAGGGGTTTTAATCTCAGTACTGGCAAGTGTGTGTATGTGTCTGTATGTTATCAGTATCCTGTGTGGAGGTTACTGTGATTGTGCAATAGCAGGATCCATTGTGCGGTGAGTTTTGCTAATTTACTATGTTGAGGACCTAGTATATGTCACAATGTCTGCCTTACAAGGACAACAGATGTCAAACAGCAGAGAGGTTGGTGTAGATGATCCATAGGCCTACATGTGACATTATGGATTGGTGAATAATATAGGCAGCCCTTCTATTGCTCAGAGAACACTCTCCACCCACGTCTCATACACAAACACACATGGCTAGGCAACAACCACTGTAATGGTAGTTCCCTGCATATTGCCTTACAGACAGTAACCACTGAGTGATTGCAGAGGACTACAGGCCTATTGACCACAGCAGTGACAATGAAATCAGAAAGCATTTTGTTGTGTTACATCTTCTGACTGAGTGTGTGCTATCCAGAAAGTAAAAGGACATGGCACCCTGTTACATCTCCTCAGTAGGCAAATAAATGTGTACGGTGGCCCTTTTGCTATGTTCCCCACTGGATGCCTGCAACAACTGTAGAGTCTGCAAATGTAACCTACAAAGGGAATACCATGCCTTATACACATGCCCTGTAAGGACAGATGCCACTAACTCCACTGAATACCCGTATCATGCTGTCAATGTAGGTGCAAGCACAACCTCAGTTACATAGCCAGGTCTCACCAAATGAGGTCAGGAATACTACATCAGAAGATAATAATCTGTCCACACAACATGCCCCAGATAACTCAAGTACATTTCCTCACATCAAAGAACATGTGTGTGGGGCATGTGCACAACCCAGACACTGTCCATGTTATGGAATATAGATCACATACATGGAAAGCAGTGCACATCACTGGCCACCCACAGTGGTAACCCAGATGAGTGAATGATGAATACAATACCCACCCCTGGGGACCACTCAATGGACTACACCCCTGAGCCACACTGGGGACTATTGTCATGTGGCCTGATGCCAAGTAATTCCCTTGGCCTAGCCTTGCAGAGCCCTTAGGCCCATTCACCTACTACACACCCGTGAAGCAAAATGTGTGTGTGTGTCTGTGTGTGTGTGTGTGTGTGTGTGTGTGTGTGTGTGTGTGTGTGTGTGTGTGTGCATGCATGTGTGTGTGTGTGTGTGTGTGTGTGTGTGTGTGTGTGTGTGTGTGTGTGTGTGTGTGTGTGTATGTGTGTGTGTGTGTAGAGATGAATGATTTTGAGGCCATTCACACTCATTACAAGTCCCATTGCCCTACTTTAGCATGCCTTCTGATATCAGTCACCTTGAAATAACCCTTTGGCCATGTTTCAGCCCTATAAGCTCGGTGGTGCTTGCGATAACTGTGTAATACTGTAGTATAGCAAACTAGTTAGGTAGGAGTTGTAATCCTGATCCTGCCAACTGTGATAATGTGTGTGTTTCTGTGAGAGAGAGTGTGTGTGTGTGTGTGTGTGTGTGTGAGAGTGTGTGTGTGTGCGTGTGTGTGTGTGTGTGTGTGTGTGTGTGTGTGTGTGTGTGTGTGTGTGTGTGTGTGTGTGTGTGTGTGTGTCTTTAAAAAACACAGTAGTCGAAGAGAGAATAAGGAGTGGTACTTTCAAAAGGGATCAAATAAAGACAATATAAGTACCAGTCCGACATAGCTGCAGGTAGTCCATAAAACTTTAATAAAAATAAGAAATAAAAGAGTAAGCGCTTCCACTGTATATTCCTACCGCTTCTTCAGACAGAATACTAAAGAACAACAATGTCATTTAAATAGCACATCAATAAAACAATCAACACATCAATTAAGCATACAATGATTAAAGTGCCAGTACATAAAAACACAAACCTATATACCAATGTCAATGTTTCAAGGGTCTTGCTTTCAAAAAACGTTTAAGAGAGACTACCTCATTTAAACCAGGTGCTTTATCAGCATTTAAAGATAAAATCCCACTTCTGTTCAGGGGATTTAGTCTGGTTCCTAAGCCCCCCTGTCTTAAACTCTCTGAAATGATCTCAAGCACTAAGAATCTAAAATGATGATCCGTCCCATAATTAATGACATGCTTAGCCAGGGCATTAGTTTCTTTCCTATTTTTGATGTCTCTTTGATGTTCTAAAATTCTGTGTTTTAGCTGTCCATTGCTCATCCCAACATAAAAAGCATGACATTTAATACAATAACTAAAGTAAACTATATTAGATGTCTTGAAATCAGCATAGAAATCTGTCTCCAATTTAAAATTCATATCAGGATGTACATATTTGCAACCCATATGAATGAATAGGAGTGTCAGAGAAGTATGTAAGAGTGGTACAGGATATGTACGAGGGTAGTGTGACAGTGGTGAGGTCTGCTGTGGGAGTGACGGATACGTTTAAGGTGGAGGTGGGATTACATCAAGGATCAGCTCTGAGCCCTTTCTTATTTGCAATGGTGATGGACAGGTTGACAGATGAGATCAGACAGGAGTCCCCGTGGACTTTGATGTTTGCAGATGACATTGTGATCTTTAGTGAGAGTAGGGAACAGGTGGAGGAGACCCTGGAGAGATGGAGATATGCTCTAGAGAGAAGAGGAATGAAGGTCAGCAGGACTAAGACAGAATATATGTGTGTGAATGAGAGGGAGGATAGAGGAACGGTGAGGATGCAAGGAGTAGAGGTGGCGAAGGTGAATGAGTTTAAATACTTGGGATCAATAGTTCAAAGTAATGGTGAGTGTGGAAGAGAGGTGAAGAAAAGAGTACAAGCAGGATGGAGTGGGTGGAGAAGAGTGTCAGGAGTGATTTGTGACAGACGAGTACCAGTAAGAGTGAAAGGGAAGATCTACAAGAGGGTAGTGAGACCAGCTATCTTATATGGGTTGGAGACAGCGGCATTGACAAAAAGGCAGGAGTTAGAGCTGGATGTGGCAGAGTTAAAAGATGTTAAGATTTGCACTGGGTGTGATGAGTGTGGACAGGATCAGGAATAAGTATATTAGAGGGTCAGCCCAGGTTGGAAGGTTTGGAGACAAAGCCAAAGAGGCAACATTACGTTGGTTTGGACATGTGCTGAGGAGGGATGCTGAGTACATTGGGAAAAGGATGCTAAGGATGAAACTACCAGGTAAAAGGGAAAGAGGAAGGCCTAAGATAAGGTTTATGTATGTGGGGAGAGAGGACATGCAGGTGTTTGGTGTGACAGAGCAAGATGTAGAGGACAGGAAGAAATGGAAACAGATGATCCGCTGTGGTGACCTCTAACAGGAAAAGCCGAAAGAAGATGATGATGAATGAACTTACATGCTGTGCAATTTCTACACTGAAAAGTTCCTTTCCTATCTGATACCTTCTCCTTGTTACAGGGAGAGGTATTATAGCATAAGGGTCTTTTCAGTGACTTGTTGTTCTTAAAAGAAAAATGTGGAACTGTGTCTATAACATCTTTTATTTCATCCATGGTGCCAAGTATAGCCCAATTCCTCTTAATAATGTCACAAACACCCTGTACATCCAAAGAATAGGTTAGAGGAAAGCTAATCACCTGTCTATCTTTAACCTCAATGGTTTCAGTAATAGCTCTATCTGCATAATAGGGTCTACATTTACCCTCTCCCTCTTTAAAAGCTTCTTTAATACACTCATTAAGATCTGCTTCTTTATACCATCTGTTAAGAAACTCCATTTTTAGGGACTCTAATGCTGCTACCAGTAGTTTTTCATCATTATGAAGACTCATAGTTCTATATACTTGCCCCTTAATAACATTTCTAGTGACATGTCTCGGATGCATACTGCTTCTATGCAACAAGTTATTTTTCCTAGTAGGTTTCCTATTAATAGTTTTGGCTATATGTCTAAGTTCTGCTTTTTGCCCATAGCTACGCCAACCTTCATGGGAAGTTCATGGGTCCGGGCAAACAGAGGTAAATTTGGTTATTAATATCTCCTCAGTGGAATTAAATGAAGCACAGCTACCTCTCTTGAATAAAGGTCTCTCTTTTATTCCAGCCAGAGAGGTCAATTTAACAGATGTTTTAACTGAATTAAGACTCTTTGGTAGAACTTTGACACTGAAAGCAATGTTTAAAGATACTAGTAGTCATTTGGACTGTTTTAAGAAACCTAGTACATTTATTCACCCACCTAATGCAAGAATAGAAACTTTTGTTGAGTTATGTGAAAAGCAGTTAAGGGATGAGTTTGAATGTAAGAAGAAGAGCAGGTTTCATAACATGACTAAATAAGAGCATATTGCCTTAACTGTATTGAGAAACATCTATACAGATTAGACCAGCAGACAAAGGAGGTGGAATAGTGATCTTGGATCACGTGTATGTAGAACAGATGGGTAAACTATTATGTGATGAGACTACATATGCCTGCATTACCATGCCCATAGTTAATGGGATTATAGAAAAATAATAATTTTTTATATTTGACTTGTTAATGAGTGGTATGCTCGATGATAAACTGTTTCAGTATTTTGAAGTTAAGCAACCCCTCATACCAATTATCTATGGTTTACTTAAGGTACACAAAAACCCAACACTCCCACCCATGTGCCCGATAGTGTCTGGGAAAGGTTGGGTGATTGAGACACTTTCGATTTTTATTGAAAAAAACCTGCATCCTTTACTTGATACATGTGAGATGATCTTGAAAGTCACTAGTAGCTTTTTGCAGAAGTTGCATGTGGCTACTTCCAACCTGGATACTGAATATCTCCTAGTGATGAAGGATATAGAATTGCTTTTTGCAGTGATTCCTAATCAATGGGACATTGAAAATATTAGGCAGTTTATGTGTACCAATTGTTGTTTTTCCACTGTTAAAACTGGATTATTGTGTGCATTATTAGAACTTGTATTACAGAACAATGTGTTCCTATTTGAAGAACAATTTTTTGCACAGAAGGTTGGCGTCGCTATGGGCACAGCTTTTGCCAACAGCTACATCAACCTGGTATTAGTACAATGGGAGAGGGATGTACTACTACAAGCTGATAGCTTCTCTGATCATATTTTGTGGTATTCTAGATTTGTGGATGATGTCTTTCTGCTGGAAAGGGACAGCAGATTGTCTGGTAGAATTTATAGATTACTTGCAACAATCAACTGTTTTTTTAAGGTTTACGTATAAATTTTCATGTGATGAAACTGAATTTCTTGACGTCAAGGTCAACAAAGCAGAACTAACACATATGGTCACAACTATTTATAGGAAACCTACTAGGAAAAATAACTTGTTGCATAGAAGCAGTATGCATCTGAGACATGTCACTCAAAATGCCATTCAGGGGCAAGTATATAGAACTATGAAGATTCATAATGATGAAGAACTACTGATAGCAGCATTAGAGTCCCTACAAATGGAGTTTCTTAACAGAGGGTATAAAGAAGCAGACTTTAATGAGTGTATTAAAGAAGCTTTTAAAGAGAGAGAGGGTAAATGTAGACCATATTATGCAGATAGAGCTATTACTGAAACCACTGAGGTTAAATATAGACAGGTGATTAGATTTCCTCTAACATATTCTTCAGATGTACAGGATGTTTGTGACATTATTAAGAGGAATTGGGCTATACTTGGCACCATGGATAAACTAAAAGATGTTATAGACACAGTTCCACATTTTTCTTTTAAGAACAACAAGTCACTGAAAAGACCCTTATGCTATAATACCTCTCCCTGTAACAAGAAGAAGGTATCAGATAGGAAAGGAACTTTTCAGTGTAGAAATTGCACAGCATGTAAGTTCATTCATACAGGTTGCAAATATGAACATCCTGATATGAATTTTAAATTGGAGACAAATTTTTATGCTGATTTCAAGACATCTAATATAGTTTACTTTAGTTATTGTATTAAATGTCATGCTTTTTATGTTGGGATGAGCAATGGACAGCTAAAAGATAGAATTTTAGAACATCAAAGAGACATCAAAAATAGGAAAGAAACTAATGCCCTGGCTAAGCATGCCATTAATTATGGGACCAATCATCATTTTAGATTCTTAGTGCTTGAGATCATTTCAGAGAGTTTAAGAGGGGGGACATTAGGAACCAGACTGAATCTGCTGAACAGAAGTGGATTCTATCTTTAAATGCTGATAAAGCACCTGGTTTAAATGAGGTAGTCTCTCTTAAACCTTTTTTGAAAGCCAGACCCTTGAAACATTAACACTGGTTTGTAGGTTTGTGTTTTTATGTACTGGCACTTTAACCATTGTATGCTTAATTGATGTGTTGATTGTTTTATTGATGTGCTATTTAAATTACTTTGTTGTTCTTTAGAATTCAGTCTGAAGAAGCAGTAGGAATATACCGTGACAGCGCTTACTTTTTTATTTCTTATTTTTATTAAAGTTTTATGGACTTTACCTGCAGGTGTGTCGGACTGGTACTTATACTGTCTTTATTGTGTGTGTGTCTTTGTTCACATCTGATTTTGTGGACATTCACACTTACTATACTTCCCTTACCCCTCCTTTAGCACTGCTGCTGATGTCACTCACCTTCAAAGATACCATTGGACAGCTCTCCAACATATAAGCTCCGTCGTGCATGTAATAACTGTATAACGCTGTAATAGCCATACATAGTCAGGTAGGGGTTTGAAACTCAGTACTGTAAAGTGTGTGTTTGTGTGTGTGTCATCAGTATCCTGTGTGGCTGTTAGGGTGATTGTGTAATAATAGGATCCATTGCAGTGTTTTGCTACATCATTATATTGAGGACCTATATGTTCCAATGTCCAGATTACAAGACCAACAGTTTTCAAACACTGTAGAGGTTGTTATAGACAACCCACAGCCATAAATGTGTACTACCATGTGCAATTACTATGTGACAGTATGAATTAGTAAACAATATAGGCAACCGTTATAATACCCAGATACCACTCTCCACTCACGGATCATATACAAACATGCTTGGCTCTTACTCCCTTCCTTTCTTACTTTCTGTCTCTCTGTCTCTCTCTCTCTCTCTGTCTGTATCTCTCTCTCTCCCTTTCTGGTAGATGTGGAAAAGTATATCTGTTTTGCATAGGTAGCAGCTTGACTTTTGTAGGTAATGCTCATGATCAGCTGATAGCCTATGTACGAATCGGAGTCCCCCACTTGCTAATTGCATGTGGAACAGCTGTGGTATCATTCCTATAACCAATTGCATGGAAACACACTCCTATAACTAAGCACTTCATGTAGGTGTTGGCCCTTTTCCTTCACTGTAAGCAGGACTTCATGTGGGTGTCTGACAAACAACATCACAGAGGGTAGTTGGAAATACCTCTTACAACATACACTGTGGAGACAGGCTAACAAACAGGAGGAGGATGTTCCAGACATGGGGACAGAATGTAAGTATTGCTGTTCTACATTTGAAGTAATGTTGGTTTAACAGGGTTTGTGTGGATATGACTGTTCTACATTATTTAAATTCTGGCAAGACAGTGTTATGCGATTGAGGAAACTCTCACCTGTAGGCCTATCTGCAGACTGGCCAGAGTTTTGAGTCTTAGATGTGGTTTGTTACTCACACATTTCCTATCTTTAGAAATGCAGCAGCATACTCTGATGATTGCAGTCAGTACGTGGTGACATCCATATTTGTTACTGACTTCATATCCCTCAGAAGAGATATGTCACAACAAACCCTGTTACACCAGGAATTTAATCAGTTTATCACAGAAATATGTCAATATTGGCCCTGTGTTTGTGCCTCTGTCCCCCAAGTCTGTTGCCCTTTGTCCATATGTCATGCATTAAGAGGTGCATATGTACAGTATATCATTATTTACTGACATCATTCCTGATAACAAGCCAGTGATATATCAGACTGCTAGATGTGTTATATATAGTAGGCCTTATATGTGAGGACAAAACCTGGACATTCTGTTGTAGTCTGTACAGTAGTGAGGTCTGTGTACTTATGGTGATTGTTGACAGTGTGTCAGTATTGTGTAGCAGTGTATTGTGAATATGTTACTTGGCCTGTGTACAGACTGTGGTAGATGTATGTTCTTGGTCCTATTCTATCTGACTTTGCATGCTGCTCCAGTTTCTGGCACCCTATCAGTGTATATGTTTGTAGGGCCAGACTGAGACATGTCCCATACCACAGTCAGGCATCAGACTACACTGTGAATTGGGCCAGTATATGTAGGGTTAGTGTGTGAGTGGCAAACATGAGGATGGTTTTGTTCACACAGTCCACATACTTACCCTAATGTGGCTGTGACTGTGTTGAGATTGGTTGTGGCTATGCACTTTCACACTGGTGTCTGTTACTCTGTGCTGTTACATTCCTGTAGTGCCTGCTATATTTGCAAGTACATGTGTATTCCCCCATAGGAAACTTGGGTCAGTGTTGTGGCAGTATGCCTGTAGTTTACACAGTGCTTTGTGAAATATCTAGCAGCTCAGTGTATCTACCTAGTGTGATGTTATGTCCAGATATTTGAACCAACAACACCTCATGGAACTAGACCAGATACCAATAAACTGTCAGGATAGCAAAAAACACTCCATTTTATTGAAACAAACTACAGACTGAGTTAAGCGCTTTCATCCACCACACTACAGGACTTTATCAAAAGTATCTGGTCTGATTCCACTAGGTGTTGTTGGTTCATTTGTGTGGAGTTTCTCCTCGAATTTCACTTTTTACCTGGTTTATGTCCAGATATTTGTCAGATGTACTGTTGCCTGGCCACCATATGTGTTGTGTATTTCTGAAAAAGCAGTGGGATGCTGTGAAGATGTATGTCACAAACTAGTGGGAAGTATGTGGGCTTGGGACCTCTGCTCCTCCAGTTAATATGTGTTAGGACAGACAGGAGGGTGTGAATGCATCAACTGCGTGAGCTTATCTATTCCAGTATTTGTGTAATATCCCCATTTTCATGGCTGTAAACATCCCCTTTGTCAGGCTTGGTCCACACGTATTGCACTATGGAGTTCTATGTATACCTCTGGACTGACAAGATTGTTTCAGACTGTTCACGTTTATTGGTCATATTTCTGCTGTATTCCACAGGATCATTACTGTGATTTGTGTGGTACTTTACTATGATGATTTTATGATGTCTGTCAGAAACTGATGGCATACATGTCAATATCAGAAGTGACTTCCTACACAACATGTCTGTTGACACAACCTCTATTACTGTAGCAACATTCTACATTTATAACTGAAATACTTACATTACATTCTCTTGCACTAAGAGCACTAAGAGGTTGTGACTTATGGTGCTGAGGTATGACTCCACTACATGTTATGGGCATATGTTATATATACACACACACACACACACATATATATATATATATATATATATCTATATATATATATATATATATATATATATATATATATATATATATATATATATATATATATATATATATATATATATATATATATATATATATATATATGTGTGTATCCATGAACTGCGGTGGTGGTGCTGTGGTAGCATTGTCGCCTCCCAGTATGATGTTGTCCTGTTCGATTCTCAGCGAAAGCATCTTCTGTGTGGAGACATGCGTGAATGGGCGTACCTTCATTGAAGGTTGTGTGTCAGGGCTGGCAACTCAGCACGTAAAAATCTACTGCCAATCATTAGCGGACCAGAGTTCCACTGTGGCGACCCCTAACCAGGAAAAGCCGAAAGACACAACAGCATATATATATATATATATATATATATATATATATATATCCATAGCCTTATGTGTAAACGAGTGTTGTATATACCGTCTCAGATGTAGGCCACCATATTTATCTGATATGTGTATATTTAGATATAAAAACATGACTGATTCAACATGATTTTCACTAACAAGTAGTAAACAATTGTAGTAGTCAAAGCAGTTGTTCAGTAATATTCAGTACATGTACAGAATGATATATTTGAACAAGCAATAGTCATTTGGATATTTCAGATGGGTTAGTGGTTAAGTGCTGTGACTATAGTCTTGAGGGTCCTGGGTTTAAGACCTGCAAGGGCAGTTTATTTTGTTGCTAGGCAGAACAAGGAGTGTTGGATACAGATTGGTTAAGGCAGTTTTGAGCAGCTTTAAGCGGGTTTGCTGGGGTTTGCCCAACGGTAGGCGGTGCTAATGTATGGTTAAATGAAAAGGCGCTTACACCATGTAGGCTTCACTTACCAGTACATAAATGTGCTTAGCATTTACATTTAAGCAATGCTTACACCTGCTAAGCATAGCTCAGCCCTGGTAACCAGAGATCACATTCCAGTCTGATAAAATACCAGGGTAATGACATCTTTAATAAGTGTATTTAATTCCATGTACATAACATGCTTCTATGTGCTGTCATTACAGTAACAAGGGGTGTGAGTATACTGTATAGGACACCTCAGTTTACATGGCTAGTACCACAATCTTTTCTCTTTTTATGTTTTTTCATATATGGGTAGTATCCCAGGTTATATGCAGTCACACTTGCATGTATTGTATCATTACATTAGTACTTTAACAGTGCTTTTCCAAGTAAGATTAGATCGTAGATTATAGCACTGGAACCATACACCCCTGCAGGAAAAGCTGGACTCTGAGTACTGACTATCATGTTCTTGGTGTGTGAGCTGTATGTTATTAAGTATCTCCTATTGGATATTGATCTGATATGTGGATATTAACTGTTGACTACTGTGTGTTTAGATCATGTCATTGAGGACTGCTGCCATGTAGTAATGGCATACCTATCAGTGTCAGATGTCTATCTGTCAAAACATTCATCCTAATGCATAACCTGTTGGCTAGCTAATTTCTGTCTATCCTCTCTACAGATGTGCAGATGTCAGGTATCCATCTTGGCTGCTTACAGGCAATCTATGATTGACTGACACTGACATGTCTGCCCAGCTGTTTTATGAATGCCACAGCTAGGAAACCCACCCTGTATGCACCACATGTCATGGATACCTCAACCAGACTACCACAGTCAACAGAACATGCTTGGGTATAGGTCTCTAACCCAGACACTGGCCATGTTATGTATTATATGTTGCATACATGTCAACTGGAGCACCTCAATGGCCCTCTGGAATAGAAAACCAGATGATTGTATGTTGAATTTAACTGTCACCCTGGGATCACTCAAGTGGCATCTGTTGATAGATGTCCTGCTAACAAATGTCAGGTGGCCTGATACCAGTGTACCCACATGCCCTACTCTTCTCATCTCTCCGTGGACATTAGCCTGGTACACATCTTGAAACACCTACACCTATGGACCCCAGTACTGACAAATGTGTCAGTGGCATTACTGAGAATAATAGTGTCTGTGTGTTTTTAAACTTGTAGTTGACAATACTCTGAGGGCCTTCTCACCCACTATACCCCCATTGCCATACTTAAAAATGGCTGCTGCTGTAATTGATGTTAAATGTACCTTGTTACACTCTTCACCCTATGGGCTACCTGGAGCTTGCAGTACCAGCATAACACTGTTCTACAAATGGGTAGATAGGCATGGGTTACCCGCTGAGTCTTGGCAAGTATGTGTATGTGTGTGAGTGTGCATATTTGTAGGAGAAAGCATTCTGATGCCACATTCTCCAAATACAATAAACCTTGCCATATATTATATGGGATAGTGATGTTGCTGACATTAGGAGAGCCATGACAAACCCTCACCCTACTATCCCTGTGGCATGTGCAATAAATGCATATCCCTGTAGTAGCACTGATTAGATAGACAAGGTGTTGTATTGCAGGCCTGGTCAATGTGTGATTGTGGGTATGTCAGAGCATTATCATGGGTTTCAGTGAGTACAATATCCAATGAGGGGTGTGGGTGCTGGGTATACTGTCTTTATACCATGGTACCCCCAGTACATGCCCCAAGGTCCAATGTATGAGGACCGCTGTCACCATCAACCATACAGGTAACTGATTACACTATCCAGCACAATGATGCATGTGCTTTATGCAAAAACTCTGTAACAGAATGGACTCACTGACAAGGTAGTTAGCACTGTTAAACCCAGGTCTGTCAAATGTGTCTATGACTGTATGTTTGTCAATCTGTATATGACAGTATGTCATACTATGTATTGTTCATTAACACCCAGTACATCCCCCATTACCATACTGTACAAGGCCTGGTGGTGTTCTTCACTTAACAGGAAACTTGGGACACACTTCACCCTAAAATCTTTGTGATGTGTGCAATTAAAGCCAAACACATTAGTAGCAATAAGTACCTAAGTAAGGGTTCTACTCTCAGTGTTGCCAAGTAAATGTGTGTGTATGTGAAGGGATCTACTTCAGTCTGCAGAAAATATATGTCCCAGGAAATTATTTGTCCATGAATTAACTGGCTAAAGGTAACATTTCAAGGCAATCATCTTGTGGAAATGCATTCAAGCAAAACTAGTAGTGGATATATAAATGCCTTCTTCCCCACTGTACAGCTGTACAGCAATACAGAAGCTGGTATATATACATGGGTGTGGTTGTTGTGGCCACAGCCACCCACATTGGGGATATTGTTATGGGTATCCTCCCACTTAGTGTACTGTTATACTGTACAGTTTATGTTACCAGGTTAAGTAGTTGTTAATCATGCTATGTTTGGTTCTATGCCACCCCATACCCTCCAAAGTAGAGGGCTGTGCCACCCACACAAGCACACCTATGTTTACCAACTCCTGGATTGCACTACATTGGGGAAGAGGACATATACCCTGCCAGTACCATCATCAATGACATTAAACTGGTGAACTGATTATTTCCTGATGTGATGTTTTGGCACTTTGGTCTGGATGGAATTACATAGGCCAAAATGAGTTCACTGCAAAATGAAGTACATCCATGTGAACAGTATTGTCTGTGTATTGCATGCAACACCAAAGCCTCTGTGTGTTGTGTGTGGGTTATTCACGGACATGTGGTGTGTGCCACCCAGTACCCTTACAATTATCCACTGTAGAAGAGCTGCTGACCTCAGCCACCATGCACTCATCTGTATACAACCCTCAGACCTATCAGCCATGTGGCACATGCAGTAACTGTTATACAGACCTGTTACCTGTGTTCAGCTGTACCCGGGATATGACACAGTCAATGTGTCTCCACAGTGCTACACCCCTTGTAGGACAGGAAAGCAGACCAACACCCTGCTGACACATAGACAACTACAACACAAACAGAATACATTATGGAGACCACAATCAGTCAGTGTTAATAACAGCCTCATTTTCCATGGGTGTGTATGCGAGCAGGCATTCCCGGGACATTGTACCTGGTAGACATAAACAGGAAAAAAGGTCAGAGGACCTCATACAGTTGTCTACATGCACATCAACAGTGGGTATTACTTGCAAATAATCCAGACTATACCATAACACTGTAAGCTATCATGGCTTGTACATCTTGCATTACACTCCTGGCCCTGTCCTGTCCAGTTCCCCCAATGTTGGACACTTAATGGCATAATCCACTAAACACCATTAATTTCTGTGTAGAGGGATGACAGTGGCCATCTTCCATGTGGAAGATGTGTGGATGGTGGTATGATGTGTTTGATTGTAGTGTGTGATGGGACTGTGAGCACATGCCTTTGTTCATGTAAAAGGCAAACTGTGATGTTCTTATGCCCCATGAAGACTTGCTGCTGTTGCCATCAGTCTGCATTATGTCCATGCTCACCACTTATGCGGGCAGGAGTGTGGGTGATGTGCATATCCCCCTGTACTACTGTTGTGGCCAAGGTGCCACTGTTCCCACCTATCCTGTCTGATGCAGGTTGCCTGTATCCATGGCATGTGTGTATGAGGTGTGCTTTACCCCGGGTATAGGTTGACTTGTGTCACTGGCTCTGAGACTGCATACATATGTGTAGACATGGTTGCAATTTGCCTTGGTGGTTTGCATATGTCTGATTTCTAGTTATAGTCAGCCTTACAGGAGGTCACCTATGAACCTACATGCTTGCTCAGATAGAGGTGCATTTGCTTCTAAGTTGTGGTCTGCACTTATGTGTCACTGTACAGCCACTATAGCAACCTATTATGTGCTTTGTGTCTTGGCAGTGTCCACCAAGGGGGATTACTGTATCATTGGTGGAGGATGGTTGCACAGGTAAGGTACTGCTGGTTCCATATAGCTACAGTGGATATGAAGTGTGCACACCCCCGTTACAATGCATGGTACTTGTGCAATTGGAAGATGACCCCACAAAAGCACATTTCAACACAATCCCCACCGCTGATGTGTCCTATAGCCTGCTCAGTTCAATGAGGAACATAACGACCTGTCCTGTGGAAACATATAGGTTCATAGGTGTGTACTAGGCTAATGGCCCTGGAGCCTTTACAAGCCTAGCCTATGAGATGACCCTGGCATCGTGCCACCCAACCTTAGTTCCCAGTGCCTATGTTGAGTAAAGCCACTGGAGTGATCCCTGTGTTGAATTTTCTATTTCCCATCCACTCATCAAGATTTCTCTTGAAGAGGGCCAATGAGGTGATCTGATTGACATGCATGGAAAATCTATTCCATAGCATGGGCAGTCTGTGGGTTATGAACCTGTTCCTCCAGCATATGGGAAGTAATACTCAATACAGTAAACCAGTTGAATGTGTGTACACACCCTAACACTGGCCATACACATGCTCAGGGGATACCTGGTACACATTTGTGTTCTGTGTCATTATGGCACACTGTATTTACAGTCTTGCATCTCAGTCATACATGTCAACCTGTTATACCAAGACTTCTGGTCATTGGTTCACTTCACTGCGTGGCAAAACAGGGAAGTCAGTTTTGATAATGTATCAGTATAGCTGTCATAACACAAGTATATGTGTAAGTGACTACAGATATCTGTCACAACTGTGAACTTTGTCCAGAAGAACACTGTACAGTTGGATGTTATTAATTCAATATATCACATGCAGTTTAACACACACATCTGCAACAGTGCTTTACTATGCTCATGCCCAATATAGGTATCCTAGCTTTACAATACAAAGCTGTAGAATACCCATATTCACAGGTAACATATGGATATGGGCAACATCCCATTAACTAGCCTAGCAGTGGCACAGACATGACTGTTTGTCAGACACTCTAGTGATTGCCATATGTCAGCTGTCCTTTCCCACGGTGTGTCAGGCTCCTCAGCTATGACCCAACCTATCCACCTCTTAGAGCATCACATGTGGACAAAGCCTAACATTACGGGGGGGGGGGATATATAGGGACAGATCATAGATATGCCTATTACAAACCTATGAAGTTTGTGCATGATACATTTCGCATTACCATGACTGTTTTGAAGGTGGTGGGATCTGAAACTCATGTGTCTGTCATGACTTCATTACTTCCACCTTCAGCTATTTGCCAGACTAATATACATGTTTGGAGGAACAGAATAAACACTATGATGGCTAAATCTTGACATTCTGTGCAAATCTGCACAGATGACAGGTATGGCCCACTCCAGACAGAGCCAGATGCTATGTCCATGGTATTTGTTCATCAGGAAATCATTACAGGAAGTATTGTTGGCACATATACATCTTTCATAATCATCTATACCATTATTACAGACCAAGTACTACATTCAATTACATGCTTACATGTTTCAGATACCTGGTTTATCTTCAGGTTTTTTCTGTGTATAGGATGTCTTCCTGTTTCTTATTTCAAGGTTTATTTTATGTTTTTTTTTGTCTGTGTGTGTGTGTGTGTGTGTGTGTGTGTGTGTGCGTGCGTGTGTGTGTGTGTGTGTGTGTGTGTGTGTGTGTGTGTGTGTGTGTGTGTGTGTGTCTCTCTCTCTCTCTCTCTCTCCACTACTGAGATCGAGCTTGTTTGAGTAGGTTGAAGGATGGCCTTTGTAGGTGATGTTAATATTCAGGTGATGGCCTCTGTACAAATTGCTGTTCTCCACTTGTTAATTGCATGTAGGCAGCTGTGTAGGTCTTCCAATAGCCAATGTCATAACAACCCACTACTACAAATAACTATATCATGTGGGTGTTGTCCTTTTACCTTTCCTGTATGGAAGACATCCTTCCTGTTTGCGGGCATGGTGTTACAGACAGCAGGTAGCAATACCTCTTACAACAGGACTTGTGGACACAGGCCAACTACATGTTTGTATAAGGTTCCAGACCTAGGGACAGTGTGTGAGTATTGCTGTTCTATGCATTGAATACTGCTAGTTTTACAGGGATAGTGTGTACATACAAGTTTTGCATGGAATGCGGTCTGTCTGAACAGCTCTCAACTGTGGGCCTATCCACATGATGGCCAAAGGATTGGCTGTTATGTTTTGTCTGTTCCCCACACAGGTTTTGTCCCTGACATATCATGGCAATCTCTCTGTTGATTGCTGTCAGTACATGGCAACATCCATTTGTGTTTCTGACTTCATATTCCTGAGTAAGGGCATGTTGCAACAAATCCTGTAACAGCAGCAACTTTCACAGTGTATAACAGCAATATTTCAAATATGGCCCTGTGTTTCAGCCTCTGTCCTCCACCTATATACCAGGCTTTGTCCAGATGTCATGCTGTAAGAGGCTGATAGGTAATGGTCTCTAATTTAGTTCTGACATTCCTGCTATTGTTCCAGTGATGTTGTGGACTCCCACACAAGTTTTGGGGTAGGGTCCATATATATGAGGGCTACAACTGGACAAAACGTGTGACCCTGTACAGTCTAGATGTCAGTGTATGGAGAACACTGTTATATGCCCTTGTAAGACATTTTATGTAGAAGGGGTATTAAATGTTTTTAACCTAGGCTGTTACAACATGTGAGGGATATCAGTAATAAGAAACATTAAGGAATATGGCTGTACATTTTCATATGTTTCACCATGGGAACAGTGGTGGGCTAGAGCTTACTGTCTTGCACACAGTTCTGTTTGTCAGTGTGATAGTGACATTTTAAGTTTAGCATTATGTAACGGATACATTTACAGTGTGACAACTGTTACTTTTACTCCTAGGGGGTTGAGTAAAGAGTGCAATTAGAGGCTGTTGAACTACATCTGTAATTAAGTGTTGATTAATTCTTATCTTCAAGGCAAGTGTATTTTTTATTGTTGTACTACTTTAAGGCTTTAGCCTAGACAGCAAAGCATGTTATAATTTGCAGATTACTGTATCATATGTTTTTTTTGAGAGTTGCATTAATCAGTTATTATGTTTTTCAAACATCTAAATGCTATAAGAAATGGCATAAACAACCAAAATAATACACAAATAAACATTTATATGTATGCAAACTGTGTGTGGTGTCATGTCCTTTGCATTGTGTGTGGTTATATATTTCATGCAATAATTCTCATTTGTAGGAAAGAATCTGACACTGGCCATTTGAAAAGGTGGCAACTGCAGGAATAATGTCTGTTTAATATGTTGTGCACCCTCTATATATACTTTCTTTATGTGTATCTATAAGTATTTATATATTTATATATGTATGTATGTGTATATGTGTGTGTGTGTGTGTGTTTGTGTGTGTATATATATATATATATATATATATATATATATATATATGTGTGTGTGTGTGTGTGTGTGTGTGTGTGTGTGTGTGTGTGTGTGTATCACTAAAATGTTTAGTGCTTCCGCATTGTACATTCCCTGTGGTAGACTGAGTGTTCTGCATTATATATTAGAGAAATCATCCCCAAATCTTACAGCTGAGATGGCTTACTGGTAACTTATTGTGAGTTTGTTGTGCATGGTCCTGGGTTCGAGACTTACAAGTGCTGGTTATTTTATTGCAAGGCAGAACAGTTCAGCTGTGGAGGAAAGGATAATTGCAATAATTACAAGAGATCCCTATTTCAGGCATACCTCTCAACCTGGAAACATCAAAAATCTGGACAAGGCCCATGAAAAATAGGTACAAATCTGTGCACTGATTAGCATAACATTTGCATACATAATTACGTAAACCCACCCACTCCAATGGAATTGTGGGATACCAGCTTTCGAACGCAGACTGAAGAACAGACAAGCAAAACATGGCACCATAGTCCCCCTGCAGCCATTCTAATATCCCATTACCTGGCTATTTTGCCCCATTTACCATAAACACTAATGAGCATACTGCTTTACATCTACAATGATTATTTGGGTTTTATATTTACGTTTTATACCATAAATTGCACAATGCACAAACACTAATAGACATCTGCTAAACAAAGCAATACTGTCTCATAATGAAAATAGACTTAGCATTAAAACGTCTCTGTCCTTAAAACTCACATTCATTGAAACAGCATTGAAACCCACACCACATCCAAAAAAATGCATCTGGCCAGTGGTGGATAAATATTACCATAGGCCCCTTGCACACAAAACAAGAAACATACATGCGTTCTTTGATACACCTTCCTGACTTTATTAAATTATATTTTTGTATAATACAGTACACTTGTCAGACTTAGGGCGCATTTTAAATTTACTGTTTGAACATTTTTCCAGTAGGCAATGAAACAAAATGCATGAACCAATAATGACAAAACTGCATAATTCAGAACATGTCCATCATAAAAGACTACTTCCACACACAAAGCCAATAATGGGCGAATACAGAATTCAGTTCTCACTTCTATGAGCTTTGTGAAAAAAGTACACCATCTTACAAGAAATGCCAAGTTAAAAATTCCATGTACAAAAAGATCGAGGGAAGCCAGGGTTTTCCTCCAATACTGTGGTAGTGACTCATGCAGTTTTCATGCCTAGAAAGGGAACTAATACAAACACAAAGCAAAGACAGAAAAGAAAAAACAAAGTGACCCTAAATGCTCAAGTATCTATGGCTTTTCATAATTTAATATTATACTACATTAAATACATCTACACTGTATGTGCAGAAAAAAAGTCCTCACCCAATGTAGAGTCTTTTCTATTGTATGATCAGTGCATCATGTTCAGTGTGTATAGTTGCATGGTTTTCATAAATAAGCAGAGAGATGAGGAAAGAAAGAAAGAACGAAAGAAAGAAAGAAAGAAAGAAAGAAAGAAAGAAAGAAAGAAGAAAGGAACTACATGTAAGGCTGTTTTTAACACAATCCAGAGAAGAAGTACCACACTCCCCAAGCATCCAGTGTAGTGTCAGTGATGTAATGGGGCTTGGACATCATAGGTACACAGGTTCATAGGTTCATACTAGGCTATCTGCCCTAGGGCATTTATAAACCTAGCCAGAGTGTGTTTGGCTTTCGCCACCCATTTTAAATTAATTTTGCTATGCCTTTTTTTGAGGTTAGTATACTGTGCCTCTGTCTAACAGTGACACAGAAGTGATAGCCGGGGTAAACCTATGATCTCCCATCCACTCATCAAGATTCCTCTTGAAGAGAGTCAATGTGGGACTCTGCCTAACCTGGACTGGGATTTTATTCCAGAGTGAAGGGAGCCTCTGGGTTATGAATCTGTCCCTCCAGCATGTCCTATTTATTTCAGTGCTGAGATTCAAGTCTCGAGCGCGTAGCTCGATGGGATTTGGATTTTCTGAGGTGCAGCATGTCCATTAATTCCGGGTTGACATGGCTTTATACGTCAGGCACAGATCGCCTCTGAGCAGGCGGTATGCCACTGAGTAGAGCTGGAGTTTCTTTAACCGGGCAGCATATGGCATCTGTTTGAGCCCTTTGATCCTCTTGGTGAGGTACTTTTGGGGTCTTTCCAGTTGCTGCAGGTGTCTGGTAAGGTACATCCCAAAAGGGGCATTGTACTCAATTATGGGCCTGATGAGGGATGAGTAAAGAGGTAGGATGACCTCCACTGATCTAGATGTGAATCTCTTCATGATTAGGTGGGCTATATAAAATGTTTTTCTAACCACTTTGGCCACGTGGTTGTCAAATGAGAGATTGCTATCAACTTGGGTCCCCAGGTCCCTAATTACTTCTTCTGTACTTAATGGATTACCACCTATGTGGTAATTTGTGGGCACTTTGTTTTTGCCAAAGGGGATGACTATACACTTTTTGGCGTTTAGCTTGAGGCCATGGCTCTGGCACCAGTTGTCTGTTTCTTTGAGGCCCTTTTGGAGGATGCTTGTGTCGGCTGGAGAGTTGATTATGGCGCCCAGTTTGCAGTCATCTGCGAACTTGGTCAGCCACAGTCCTTCCGTGTTGGCCTGTACCGCCGAGAAATATATACCGAACAAGAGAGGTCCCAGGACTGAGCCTTGTGATGCCACTTGTAACTGGTTTGGAGTCTGACATGGCTCCAGCAATTCTAACCATGTGGGTTCTGTCCTTGAGCCAGTTTGCAACCCATCTAGTGACATAGGGGTTTATATTTAAGCTGGTGAGCTTATCTATAATGCCTGAGTGGGGTATTGTATCGAAGGCTTTTGCGAGGTCCAGGTAGGCTGTGTGGACCACCTTCCCCTCGTCAATGGCCTTGGTGACTGTTTCAAAGAAATTGACCAGGTTTAAGAGGCAGGATCTGCCCTTAACAAAGCCAAACTGGGTAGGATCCAGTGTCTGTAGGTCCCCAATATCTTTATTTATGAGGTCCATGATGATCCTTTCCATAGCTTTGCAGACCAAACTAGTCAGGCTTATGGGGCGATAGTTTCCAGGATCCGTTGAGGCACCACCTTTGTGGAGAGGGACCACTGTTGCTGTACACCACTCTTTTGGTACATATCCTGTAGTAAGGCTAATATTGAACAGTAGTTTTATGTTTGGGTTTAGCTCTTCTTGGAGTTCATGTAGGACGCAGCCCGGGACACCATCTGGTCCCATTGATACTGTGTTTTTTGCTTTGGAGAGGGCGGCTCTTACCTGAGCATCTGAGATGTCAGGGGGGCAGCACTCTGTTGGGATAGATATTTGTCCTTTTGGTGGGGAGAGGGGGGAGAAGTTTGCACTGAACCTGTCAGCTAGGATGTTGGCAATGTCTGTGGGCTCTGTGTATTTTTTGTCATTTTGGACTAATTCTGAGCATATCTGGGAATTCCCACCCAGGTTCCTAACATAACTAAAGAGAGCCTTGTGATTATCCTTAGTGTCCTGTGCAATTTGTGTTAAAAACAGCCTTACATGTAGTTCCTTTATTCTTTCTTTCTTTCTTTCTTTCTTTCTTTCTTTCTTTCTTTCTTTCTTTCTTTCTTTCTTTCTTTCTTTCTTTCTTTCTTTCTTTCCTTCCTCATCTCTCTGCTTATTTATGAAAACCATGCAGCTAGGCAGCATCTAACTAATGCAGAGTGTTCTATGTTGGGGGCAACCTGCAACAAGCAAAGAAAAAATATGACTGCAATATTTGGGGATGTTACTTCTTTCGACAAAAGGCAACCCCCCAAATAAAAACCTGCTAAAATGACATTATCAGTTGAAAAAATCACCCAGCATTGATTGGCATCTTCAAGGACTTTGAGAAAGCAGATGTTCAGTACTAAAAACTGTCCAGAGTTCTGTGACAGCATTGCAGCTTTGCAATCTGAAGCACTATGAAGTCTGGTTTGATTATCTCAGCAACACAGAATTTTGTTTACTGAACAATACATATTATATATTCATTCATTCTCCGGTATCTGCTGTCTTATTCTAAGTTGTGATGGAGCCAGAACTTATCCTAGCAAGTAACCAAATAAGGCAGAGAACAAATGTGGATGAAATGACAGTCCATCATGGGATGCAGACAGATGCTCACTTCTAGCATGTAACTGCTGTTTATCATCCATTTTGTCCTTAGCCCTCACCACCCATTCACTCATAAAATTACTATGTCTTCCATAGATGAGGTCACATTTAATACTGATTTCTCACTGCACATGAGATGTTAAAGGCATGATGCAATATTAATAATGTTCTAATATAGAAAATTATTAAGGAAAAACACTTACCTTTTGGAATCAACCAAAATGTAATGACTGCAACAGTGAAACATGAAGAACATAGTACAGTTGTGTACATTTACCTTAAATGTAGATGTTCAAGAGTATTCACTGTTGCAGTCCTGGTTACCCTCCCTCCAGCCCCCTGACTTTTCTTGGCTCTGCCTTCCTTTTTGTTTGGTGTATTTAAGCTTTCTGGTGTATTTGCTTTCTGTTGGAGGTGTAACCTAACATATAATTGCTTCCCTTTATGGGGGCACTTGACATCTGGGGCAGGGCAGACTGATGTAGTGGCGTCGGCTGCATGTTTTGTGCCCCTGGTGACCTGGCGTCATGGAGGAGGGGACAGCGTCTGGCGCAGGAGTCCAGGACTTTGGTATGCGGGCTGGCTGGGGGCTGCCTGCGGGCAGATAACCCAAATGTGTAGTGACTGCAACAGTGAGTACACGCGAACATCTACATTTATGGTAAGTGTACACAACTGTACTTTATTCATACTACTTAATGACCACTTACACTAACCTCAAAGCTCTTAAGACAAAGTACCTGATAAAGTCACAACCACTGTACACAGCTTCTTCAACCCCCTAGATCCAGGTGCCATAGTACAGATCTTTATTTTTTAGTCAACAAACTATGGGAATCCCTCCCACTCTACCTGAAAAATAAAAAAACTCAGGTCACAGCTGAAAAGAAAGGGGACTGTAAGTGCCCTAGCACATGTTTCTTAAGCATCCACTCACTCAATCAACTCCCACCCTCATCCAGTTTTTTATACACCTGTTATTAATGCGATCCACATACTGTATTATACTTGTTTTCATTGCATGTATTTTGTAAGTTCTTGGAGGTCTGTCTTCTGTGCGTTGCTGTCATTAGTCTTCAGTATGTTACTGCATGCTCATCTTTTTGCAACAGACACAATCTATTTTATCTCCAAGCTGAGGCTGAAATCAGTCAGTTGTGATTAGTGCTCTTCTCTGGTTAGCAAATTTGAATACATTAAGAAAATACATTTAAAAATATGTCCTTGGATGTAGGAATTTCATCTTGATGCCGATTGGCAGTAATTGCGGTATACAAACCAATCAAAGCTCGTGTTGCGGAGCCGAAGCTGTTTAATGCGGAAAAGTAGAAACAGTGGCTTAATTTGTAATTAAATGTGGAGCATTCCATATAATCCAGACCATTTGGCTCCTCAGGTTAAATGCCATCACTATTTCTCACCTGCCTTCAGTTCCCAGGCTAACAGATATCAACAGAATTTTTAGCATCTCTGTGTGAGAAGTACATATCTCTCAGAAGTTTGCCTAGAAGTGGAAGTCGTAAAACAGTTAAAACACTTTTACATTTTAAACCTAGTAATTATTTCTGTTTCAAGACAATAGAAATAAATCTCTAGCTTTACACCTCCAGTTTCCTTTAGTGAAACTGAGAGATAAACACAGTCATTAAACAGTTCACTTATTTTCTTAGAGTTTGCAAATTAACTGTATTATTTTCCAGTAGGGTACACTTTGGTTACATTCTTGAAGCTCAGTACATAACATACAGTTCAACACACACTTCTGTACCAGTAGTTTAATGTACACATAACATATAGTTCTCTTACATTTCTAAGATAAGCATATGCATCATATTAATAGTCACAAATAACATATGATTATTTACAAAATTCCAGCTAGCTGGGCTGGCAGCATTTCGGTTTGTCGCACAAACAAGGTGCAAAATACTGAAGTAAATTCAGAAAGAAACCAGTATTAACAATATGTATACAATACTGCAGAATCTTTGGAGGCTTGGGAAAAAGAATATCCCAAACTAATAAGCTAAGTTAACCATTTATGAACTTGATGGCCTGCGGAAAAAAAAAATTCTTATCTGCTTCTTTTGGTGCATATTGATCTATAACGTCTGGCCAATGGCAATAGTTCAAAAAGATGGTGGCCTGGATGTGAAGGGTCGGTGATGATTTTTCCTGTCCTTTCATGACTCTGGAGTAGTACAGGTCCTGTAAGGAGAGCAAACTAGCACCAGTGTTATTTTCGTCAGACCTGACTGTTCGATGTAACCTATTTTTGTCATGATTAGACAGAGATCCAAACCACACTGTTATGGATGAGCTGAGAATAGACTCAATGACTACTGTATAGAACTGAATCAAGAGTTCCTGTGGGAGGCTGAACTTCCTCAGCTGTCGCAGAAAGTACATAAGCTGTTGTGCCTTTTTTATGATGGACCCTACACTGGTCTCCAACTTCAAGTCCCGGGAGATTATAGATCCCAAAAACGTGAAAGATTCCACAACTGACACAGTTACAGAGGGCTATAATTGACTCTCCAGCTGACACAGACATCCTCCAAAAGGGTCTCACTGAGACGGATACCTGGTGTCGAAATCATGGCCTCAAGCTAAATGCCAAAAAGTGCATAGTCATCCCCTTTGGAAAAAACAAAGTACACACAAACTACCACATAGGTGGTAGCCCCCTAAATACGGAAAATGTAATAAGGGATCTGGGGACCCAAGTAGATAGTAATCTCTCCTTTGATAATCACATTGCCAAAGTGGTTAGAAAATCCTTCTATGTGGCCCACCTAATCACAAAAGGGTTTGCATCCAGATCAAAAGACGTCATTGTGCCCTTCTACTCATCACTCATCAGACCCATCGTATAGTACAACGCCCCATTTGGGATGTACCTTACAAGACACCTGCAACAGCTGGAAAGACCACAGAAGTACCTCAACAAGAGGATCACTGGCCTCAAACAGATGCCATATGCAGCTCGACTGAAGAAACTCTAGCTGTACTTGGTTGCATTGCATGCCACCTATTCAGAGGTGATCTCTGCCTGACATACAAGGCCATGTTCAACCCAGAATTGATGGACATGCTCCACGTAAAGAAAACCTTATCCCCTTGAGCCACAAGCTCTAGGGATCTAAACCTTGCCACAGCAATAAATAGGACGTGCTGGAGAGATAGATTCCTGTCCCAGAGACGTCCCATGCTTTGGAACAAGATTCCAGTCTACATTAGGCAGAACTCCTTGCTAACAACTCTTCAAGATAAACCTTGACGAGTGGATGGGAAACAAAAAGTTTACCCCGGGGATCACTTCATTGGCTCTGCTGGACAGAGGCACAGGGAACTAATCTAAGGGGGCTGCGAAAGCCAACACATTCTGGCTAGGCTTATAAATGCCTTCGGGCAGATAGCCTAGTACCTACCTATGAACCTTTGAACCTATGAACCTATAAGAAACCAGTAAGAAAAGCAGGGGGACTGTACATGAAACAAATGTTTTATTACAAGGTAAGAAAGACTTTAGAGTCTGCAGCAGTGAACTGAGGATGAGTGAGTGGTTACAGTAGAGAGAGGAAGGGTATGAGGGCTATTGAGAACTGATGTATTATCTACATAGGAGTAAAGTTATTCATTCTCTACAAGGACACAGCTGGGATACTTAAAGCCTGGATTAAGGTTACAGTAGTGTAGTAGCATGCAGCGAGCTCCAAAACTAAACTCAGTAACTACAGACCAGTAGTTCTTTTATCCATTCCAGGAATAATGTAGTAAAAAGGAACTACTGAGCAACCTGGATACAAATGGAAATGTTGGCAGTTTATATTCCATCCTAAGACAAGGGCAACAAAGCTTTAAACCCATCTACACAAATTCAAACAAAATGCATTTTCACTTTTTCCACTATCATCTTCACTAATTTATTTTTCTTCTCAACATCTCCTTACTGAATATCATGTATTACAGGATATGCTGCCACTGCTGTTCAGAGCAAGAGTGATGTTGTGCTAAAACAAAGCCATCAGAGTCCATGCATCCTGTAAAACAATAGTCATTCTCTTAATACAATGCATTATAGTCTCCAGTGAATAGTACTGTAAAATCTATTCATCTACCATCAGTGAACGCGTACACAAATAGAATATTCATGCAAGCTGGAATCTACCCAACAGACACTAAGCAAGATACACACCAGAATGTCAATTCAGCACTCATAAAGACTTAGAAACAATTTACAATAAGCTATTAATCTAAGCACCAT
>NC_056726.1:1374458870-1374503870 GCF_019279795.1 Protopterus annectens | reverse complement strand
CCAGCGGACAAGGAGGTCCCGGGGTGAGTCCCAGACATACCTCTCAACCTGGAAACATCAAAAATCTGGACAAAGGCCATGAAAAATAGGTACAAATCTGTACACTGATTAACATAACATTTGCATATGTAATTGTACAGCCCCGCCCACTCCGATGAAATTGTGGGTTACCTGATTTCAAACACAAACTGAAGGACAGACAACCAAAATATGGCCCCAGTTACAGTCTTTTTTTTTTTTGCTTTACTGGCTGGAGGAAGAAATATCATATGCTGTGCTGTACTTCACTGCAAGCATGATCCAAACAAACTTTTCACCAAGTAGTAATTCCGTTTATCTAAACGTTGTCTACACATCAGACCTAATGACTACCTTATCATCACAAGATACATCATTCTCTTCATTGCTCTACTCCCTACTACGCAACAACCAAAATGGTTCAATTTTATAGGTAGGTAGGTAGTGACCTATCTAACCCAAGAAAATACAAAGCCGTACCAATCTTTCTCCTATAATATGAATAACTGCAAGTCTTTGGAACTACAAAGAAACAAATGACTATTTTCTGGTCTAAACTTAATCTGAGCTAGACATTCTTCACAGAAACAAAGACTGCCTCAACCTTCACCACTAGAAACATGCTGTAGAAAGTGACAGACTCATGCTAGGTTGTGGCTGTGGTTATCACAGCTAGCTCCTACTTCCCACATTTCTCCAAACTTAGTAACAAATAAAGCCCTAAATCACATATTTGCCTTCATTTTCAAGACTAAAGCAGCAATTTCGCACTCTCCTGCTCCAACTCCATTCAAATGCTGAAGGTTCACCTTCACATTCCTCTGAGTGCTTCATTTTACTTTCCACACTTACACAAACTTTCCTCACTGTTCCGAACAACATAATCAGCTTTTTTGCAGCTGCTATTTTTGTTCTTCTCATCCATACTACATTGATTCCTTACCAATTATCCTTCTAAAGCTCCTTGGTTACTTAGAAATTAACTCTGCTTGATAAGTCTCTCTCAAAATGTGTAAAGGATAGTGCAAAAAACAATTCACTGTATGCCTGTACATATGTGTACTTGATGCTCTTTGACAATAAACATTTACTGGCATTAAATTCATTTACTGTAACACTGGCTCAAATAGTGCAGTATGGAGTAATATTCTATACACACATTCAAACTTATAAAATGCCTGAAAAGTCAACCATTTCACTCTGCAACCCAACATTCAAAAATAAGAATTACTGTATCAAATGACATGAAGTATTAATAGTTACTAACTAGAACTATAATTTTGATAACATCTCTTTGTTCATACTTCATCCTAACCTGTTGAGTTATCTCTTATGTAAATGACTGCCACAACTCTGCTCCTCTGTCTGACCAACTCACTTACTGAAATTATAGCATTCATTTCTTTAACATTATTTCCTGCTGTAAAACGTTAACAAACTTTTGTATTTTGATGTCATGCTATGTGTACATATTTTCTCCTCTGTCTGTAATTTGTAATGCAATGTGTGTTCATCTTCTTATTGTGTACTGCATCCTGGGCGGAGATTGCAAATGGTCAACTTCTGATCAGTGCTACACTCCAGTAAACCAACGAAAAAAGAAAAAAGTAAGATCCAATCTACATATTCACAGCAATAATATCATTAGAATTTGGACTGCAACAAAGAAAGCACAAACGAGATTTTTTTCTGTTAGTAGGCCCAACTCAAATCAATAAAGCAGACAAATGCGGTTTAAAATTAAGAAAAAAGGCTGACTGTCCTTCGTTTACAAGGGATAGAAACAAATATTGAGGGGAGTCAAAGAGAAGAAACATTTCCTGCAAACCAGTGTTCTCTAACCCATTTTCTAACCCACCTTAGCAGAGCACAGCAGTTCGCTTGCAAAGACTTAAGCGGAAAAAGAAATACAGTTTGGACCCAAGCAGCTTCAGATCAGGTCGGCTCCAAAAGCAATGAAATACCTGAGCAGCTTCATCAGTTCAGCTCCAAAAGCAAAGACATACCTGAGCAGCTTCATACATTGGCAGAAAAGCAAAGAAATACCTGAGCGGCTTCAGCAGAAAAAGAAATACAGTTCACAGTTCGGCTTTCATAACTTAATGGCTCCAAAAGCAAAGAAATACCCGAGCTCTGAGCAACTTCATACAGTACAGTTTGGCACTCAGCAGAAAAAGAAATACAGTTCGCAGTTTGGCTTTCAGATCAGCAGAAAAAAGAAATACCTGAGCAGCTTCAGTTCACAGGTAAAAGCAGTCGTTTCCATAACTTAACGGCTCCAAAACTTCCAAACACTTAAGCAAAAGCAGTCAGCTCAATTCCGACAGGCTGATGGAGCTGACATCATTGCGCACGTGATGACATCAGCTTCAAAAGCACGAAAAAAAATAATTTAAAAAAAAATCGGGAATGAAGGGGTGCCACTCAGGAATCATGGCACCCCATTATTTGGATCCCAAAACTCGGTAAAAACCGAGCAATTTGGTACAGTTGGGAAGTATGGTCCCAGATGTGCTGGGGCCCAGTGCCATGGCCAGATGAGGTGGGAAAGGTGGGACCGCTGGGACCGGCCTTCCCAAATGTGCTATGGTGTTGCAGTTTTAGAACATATGTGGGTTAGTAATAGTCAACACATTCCAGTATTAGTTATAACAGCATGCATAGATATTCCCATTAACCCAAAACACTAGATTTGGAACTGCTGCATAGCCAACAGCACACATGTGTATATGGAACCACAGTGGCCATTATAACAGCATGCAGGTTACATTGATAGCAACGGGCCACCAATGATAGTATTTCAGCATGGAACATTAATAGAACAAATTTCAATATTTGTTGAATGATAGGACATATGTCCCAACAGTAGGTTTGGTGTAAACATACCCACTGATTTGTGTGTTTAGATTATTGTTGCAGATATGGTGGGGAAGGGTAGAGATGTCAATTAACAACTTATATATCCTTGCAGTACTCACAACTGTTATGGTCATTGCTCTAATCATTACTCTACAGGTATTATTACAGTACCTGATGGCCTTGGTTTGGGCAGTAGTATGTTTGCACACAATGTATGCTTCAACTGTCTTATAGCTAAATTCTACTTCTCTTACCTGGTAGACCTGTGGAGGGAATGTTTGTTAACACTACCTGACCGTTTCTACACATATTCCCAGATTCCTAGTTGTAATTATGCACATAGCTCTCAATCTCTTAATGCACAACATCTGGACAAAGCTTGACAACATGGGGGTACAAATATGGACATATTTGAATATTGCACTTATAAACTTTTAGACAGTTGCTAGAGTAACAAGATTTGTTTAAATATACATTTTCTGAAGGATTTGAAGTCTGACACTCAAATGTATGTCATTATTTGGTGACTACAATCCTGAGATCATCCCACTGATTTGCGAGGAAACACGAGGAATAGGCCAAAATATTAGGCAAATATCTGAACATTCTGCGAAAATCTGTACAGTTGACAGGTATGATTATGCATAGAGCTTACTACCATTCCCAGGATTTGAACCATGGCTGTGTCTGTTAAAAATACAACAATTTCCATTTCATCAGAGTGAGCTATTTAGACACCACTGTTTGTTATGTCAGTGTTTTCTTCCTAAGTCTCTCTTGGTTGTACAATCTGACCTTGTAATTACAACAGTCTTATACAGACATTACTAGACGTATTTTATGTAGCACAGTGCAAGAAGCAGTGGTTGACACAACAGTATTATTCTGATATCCAATGTTGGTGAATGCTACGTCAGGCCATACAATACCAGAATAAACACTACCAGTCCATGATTTAAAACTTTATTGCCAGGCAGTTACCGTTTTCTTATCTGAAAGACCTGTGGGGGAAATGTTTGTTAATACTACTTGTCTGTTTCTACACATATTCCCAGATTCCTAGTTAATATTATGCACATATCTGTCAATCTCTTAATGCACACACTCTGGACAAAGCCTGACAACATGAGGCTACAAATAGGGACATATTTTGAATATTACTCTTATAAACTTGGAGAGTTGCTAGAGTAACATGATTTGTTTTAATATACATTTTCTGAAGGATTTGAGGTCTGAAAATCAAATGTATGTCATTATTTAGTGACTACAATTTTGAGATCATCCTAGTGATTTGCCAGGGAGACAGAGGAACAGGCCAAAAATATAAGCCAATTATCTGGACATTCCACAAAAATCTGTACAGTTGAGAGGTATGATTATACATAGTGTGGGAAGAAATAGCCAGGGAATTGTTATGGCTAGACTTCTATAGGCCCTAGGGCCGATAGCCTAGTACCAACCTATGAACCTATGAACCTACAGCTTACTACCACTCCCAGGATTCGAACCATGGCTGTGTGTGCTAAAAATACAACAATTTGAGTTTCATCAGAGTGAGCTATTTAGAAACTGCTATTTATTCTTTCAGTGTTTTCTAAGTCTCTCTTGGTTGTACAGTCAGACCTTGTACTTACAACAGTCTAATACAGACATTCCTAGACATATTTTTTATGTAGCACAGTGTGGGTAACAGTGGTTAACACAACATTACTATTCAGAGACTGCAACACTAAATGCTATGCAATATGAGAGTAAACACAACCAGTCCAGGATTTAGAACTTTATTGCCAGGCAGTTACGGTTGTATTTAAATATCACCTGTATGGGACTATTAATGTCATATTGTCTGGTTTATTCAGTACAACCCATACACAGTTTTTATACTGCCAGGTGACTTACTCCTACTTTATATTTATTTTGTATGGCTACTACAAGTAGGATTGTTACTCACCAGCCTTGTGACGCAGCCTTTGCAACCTACTGGCATGGGCTTCCTGATTTACAGCCTACTCAGCTGCAGCTATAAAGGGAATAGAGAAATATTTAGCCATACCTATTCATCACATACACGGGCTGGACTTTAGTAAACAATTATTGATATGAATACTTACACACTGCTGGGACATCACCCCTCTGCCTTGCTTCTTGGACCCACTTGTCCAAGAGCTCCCTCTTCCTCTGCTTCAAGTCAGCATAGTGGTGCCAGACCTGCTCACCAGTCTGAGGGATACCAGTGACACTGGTGAGATCATGGGCGAGATGGTCCCAGGCTTCCGCTTTATATTGGGAGCCCTGGTACTGGCCCTCATCCTGGTTATTTACCAGGTGTCCTACCATGACCTTGGACTCCTGTATGCACCAGTGCTGTGTCTGGAAGTGCATGCAGTAGCCAACACCTGCCATACTGCCTACAGTGGGAAGCTGCAACCAGTTATGAGCTGTATTCCCACCTGCGGGATTTAAATACAGCTGAGTTCCCACCCTTTGCCATGATTGCACGGTTCTGAATATGTTGAGCTAAGCTAAGCTATAGGCAAACCTGCTTAGCTAAGGTTGGCAGTGCTTAAAGGGGTAGGTTCAGCACTGCTTACCAATAGGCAAATCCACTTAGCTGGGCTACTCATTGCTTAACAGTCATATTTACACAATGCTTACACCTGGTAAGCAGAGATGTGCAATGCTTAGCAATGCTTAGATTCAGCATTCATTACATATTATAAATTTGTTTACTGTCCCTGACATCCCCCGCTGTGCTTTCATTACATTTATTCATGTGTGACTATACTGTATGGAGCATTTGTTGTTTATATGGGGGTTTCACAACTTTATTAAACTGACACCTCACATCTGGACCTACTACAGTACTCTGGTTAACAAATATATGTTATTTAGTAGCTAATTATAAAAAATGTTTATATACTGCTTTCACATGTAAAATACACATTGATTACAGTGGGGATTGAACTGGGAATGGCTGCTTGTAACGCATACACTATGACCACTACACTATTGCAGCACTGTTTATGTCGGATATCTCTTGCTAGTTAACTTCTTGTGCTGTTTAAGCTGGACTAAGCGTAGCTAAGCAATGGGCACACCTGTGCAGCTATGCTTAAACTTTATTGCATGTTTAAAAAAATATTTATTGTGTTTTTTTTTTATTTGTACCCTTCAGAATATCCCTGCTAATGTTGAACCTGTTATTCTATCAACCTTCTGCTTTGTGGGACAATTGTCCCTTTTGGCTTTGTCCACATTCCTTACTCTGATGGGTTGGGAGGTGTGCATTATGTGCTTATGCTAAATATGTTATTCTATCCACTTTTGGCTTAGTAGGGACGATTGCCCCTTATGGCTTTGACCGGATTTCTTACCCTGATGGGTTGGGGATGTTACAAGCATTCTCGCTCATTTTAAATTGCCGAAAGGCAATTCTGGAGTGCAGGGGGCATGTGTACTGTGAGAGCTGTGTGCTCAGACACACCCTCTGCACTCGTACATGGAACCGTGTCTGTTTTAGAGCATGGCAGCACGCCTTCATATATATGCATGGTGCGCTGCCATGCTGAACAGGAACGGTCGCTGCCATGCAGGAATAACTTATTCCTGCACGGCTGCTTGCTGAATCCAGGGGAATGTTTTTCTACTTGATTTTCTATTTATTTTTTTCATCACTTGTTATATCAGTATTTTATATCTGCTATGTATTGCATTTGCAGTAAGGTTTTCTAGAGCTTCAATTATAACCTGGGCCTTTTAGAAATGAATTTAATTACTACTGCATTGCTTGAATGGGCAGAGACCTACAAGGGGCTATTTAAGCATTCTTAGTCTTTACACACACTGCTCTGATGATGTCTTTTTTGTTTTAAGATGAAAGCGCTTAATATAGTGTATTTTGTTGTGTTTTTAACAGCTGTTTTATTAAAAGTCTCTTGCTGAATTTTTTTCTTCTTATTACTTTGTTGATTTATTTCAGTTCTGTTTTGGTGTTTTTTGTGCTTATATTGTAATATATACAAAACAAATAAAAACATTTGCAACATTTCCCTATAATGTGTAAAAAGCTGAATGGTCATGATTCTACCCTTGCATCTAATGTACAAGTGCCGGTGCCCTAACCATTCAGCCAATGATGATCTGCTGTTAGACTGCTGTATCTACCTCATGTTTCATTTAAGCATTGCTGAGCACCATGCCACTCTGTGCAAAACCGCTCAGGTATGCTTAAACTTGACCTTTTTGACAAACATTAAATGCATCTGGTTTATATTTTTTTATGTTTGGTACATATTCCTTGCAAACGTCAATAACTACATCGGTAAATAAAAGTAACATTAATATAAAAATGTAAAATTAACATTAATATAATCATGTTTTCTAATGTAGGCACTGAATGGCCTGTCTTGGTATTAGGGTATAATGCCAACCCTCTACACGGTGTCATACATAGTCCTCAGGAGTTATGTCACTGTGGCTTGCATGGCAATCGCAGACCCCACATTGCTGTCACTGCTGCACAACCGCAAGCCATGCTCCAGTGTGGTAACACACACACACACACACACACACACACACACACACACACAACCCAGTGAGTGACCTGGACTGCCTTGTGGACAGCTCATATGTGTGTCGCACACAAGCAACCTGTGGTGGAATGGGCACCCTGTCCACATCAGGCAGGGTAAGCTACCTATAGCTTTGCAGGCATAACCTGGTCAACAGCACATACACCCTTGGGATACCACCTGTGTCCCTGTTGGACAGGGGCTTCAGCAGCTGCCTTGCATATGCATGTGCTAACATGTGGGGTAGGCATATGTCTGCTCACGGCCCATAGCCTAGTAACCTGAGGTGGTACCAGGACTACCAGACATGGCCTGACTGCTGTGACAGACTTGTGTTTTTATGTGTCCATAGACATCACTGCCATCAACCACTGGGTGTCCCCTATGGACAACATTACTGTAACATGTAATGCAGCCTACATCTGACAAATTGGTGAGTGCTACTACAGGTGCATGTGAACATTCCAGGAACATCTGGGGTACACAATAGCAGAGAGTGGTGCATATGTGGTGTAGGGTGATCCCCTCATTGGTGTCTGACATCTGCAGTACCCAGATGTTTGAAAAATGGGTACATGTGCCTAATATATGTAGACGCCCCTGCCAGACAAATGTGTATTCCCACATACCAGGTGGACAATACATGAGTGTTGTCCACAGAGTTTGGGAAATGTGTCTGTGACATGCCAGACCCCTGGGGATACAGTAATGGTACATAAATATCTGGTACTATATCCATTCCCTTATGTTTCATGCTTTTTTAAATTTCTCCAATTATTTTGGATTTCTAATACCATGATAGAAATGGACCCCATTCTTAAGTCAAAGTATGATTAAAGTTCATGAAATTAGTATTGTTTCATGCTCATTATGTATGCACTGCTGCTGAGCCAGAACCAGCATCCCCCCACTACTAGTACCTATAACCTGCTGTCCTGCTGCAGGGGCTCACCAGGTATGCTAGCCATAGGTGTCAGGCATTCAGATACAGGTGTGGGGTATGGGTACAAACTGACCTTGCCAGAATAGGTCAGAAATGGTTAGGGAGGCCTGGACAATCTGTGAAATAATCCTGTATGACATTGGCAGACTGAGACGGACTCAAGGATGGTACATGATGTGATATGCCAGCTGTATCCACCAGTGCATACTGTCAGTGTGATGCCCTTGCACTGGCTCAGTAATCAAGGAGTCTCAATCCTCACTACTACCACCAGTGAGGGATGTACACAATCGGTGGATGGCAAATACACCCACAGTAAAGTACAATTACCCTTCAGAACACACAGAGATCACAGTCAGTATAGGGTTGGTTTCTCCCTTTCTCTCCAGATCCCTAATAAGACTCCCCACTGGCACAGATATATGGTTACATCTAAGCAGAGTGCACAAGCAAAAACATCCATCACCCTCTCTGTTGAAACTGTGCTTTGTGCCCCTGCCAAAGTAGCTGACATACACACTTTGAGATTTGATTTATGAATCTCACGCACACAAACACACACACACAAGCACACACACACACACACACACACACACACACACACACACACACACACATACATCCCTGGGAAAGACTGGCACATGTTTACCAACTATGGCCCCTTTTGCCCACACTTAAAGGTAGTTCTGACTGCCACAATTCAGCTCTTCATCAGCTACTGTAAGGCCCTTACCAAAGGGTGATGAATCCTACTGTGTGATGTGCCTATTAGCCAAATGGTAAGTGTGACCAAGACCGAGCCTATTGTAGTGGACTATACATAGAATACACATGCAAATACCCTACGAGCTAATTTAGTTCTATACAAACCAGACACAATTACCAGGTTTACCTACAGTTAATAACAACTAATAAAGGAACAAGACAATACTCAATCAACACAGTAACTACAGAGTTCAGACTCACAAGGAATAATTTCAGACAACATTGCAGGACAGTCTGAAACAATTACAGCAAACATCTAAGGTAATACATATACACTGTGAAGGACTTAAAGTGCAATATACAAACTGCAATAATTCAGTCTAATCATAGATATGCTGCTATTGTTTCAATTTTACTTTGACAATATTACCTTCATATTGTTCCTTGTCTTCCTTGTCTCCTGTTCTGGGATGGGTGTGGGCCACTGCTGTCTTACTTTACTTATAAATTGCTACTTATTAAAATTCTACTGTGATATTTTATTAATTTTTCTATGTTTATATGTGCAACTGTTTCCTGCATTGAGAATGAAGCATTGTAATTTCATTCAGCTATACTGCTCCATAGTTCTGAATGACAATAAAGTTCTCTTTGACTTTGACTGACTTTGACTAATAGGTTCAAAGGTTCATTGGATTACTAGGCTATTGGGCCAAAGGTACTTATAGATCTAGCCAAGACTTTGGCCCATGTTCCTTCAAAGTCAGCACCTGTTTCCCCTGTCCAGCAGGGACACAGGTGGGATCCCAGGGGTGTATGTTCTGTTTCCCATCCAGTCATCCAGATTCCTCTTGAAGTGTCCTAGAGAGGTACTCTGCATGTCATGGAGATTACAGCATTGGCTGCATCTTTGGGACACAAATCTATCCCACAAACCAGTTCTATTCCTATCACAGACCAGTTTAAGGCCGTGCATGCAGGTTGGGTGAGTTTAGTTTGTCTTACGGATATACAGCAACTCCATCACTGCTGAGTCAGACATGGCATTGTATGCCAGACACAGGTCACCTCTGAGCAGTCTGTATGAGAATGAGTAGAGGGACAGGGCTTTTAGCCTATCTGTATAGGATAGGTGTTTGAGACCCTGGATTTACCACTGCATATGCATGGCAAAGTACATGCAGAAATGGGCATTGTACTCAATAATGGGTCTGATAAGGGAGGAGTACTGGGATGTTATGACCTACTTGTTCCTGGATGACATACCCTGATTTATGAGGTGGGCCATGTAGACAGCCTTCTGTAAAATGGAGGTAATGTGGTGGTCAAAAGTCTGGTTGCTATCCATCTGGGTTCCCATGTCCCTCACGACTGATTGCATGCTTAGTACATTGTTATTAATGTCATAAGTACTGGGGATGACAATTTTCCTCAAAGGTGATAATGATGCATTTCTTGACATTCATTTTGAGACCATGTTTCTGACAACAGTCATGATTTTGGGTAAGGCCCTCTTGGAGGATGTTAACATCAATAGAAGAATGTAAGACAGCACCCATCTTGCAGTCATCTGCACACTTGGTCAGCCACAGACCACTGGTTGTGGCTTGCACCTCAGACAAGTATATGCTGAACAGTAAAGGCATCAAGATTGATCCTTGGGGTACACTGCTTGTTATGGGTCTACTACTAGAGGTGGCTTCCCCTACTTTGACTGAGTGGGTTCTATCAGTGAGCCAGTTACATACCCATGTGGTAACATACTGGCTGATACCTAGCAGGGAGGGTTTATGTATTATGTCTGAGTGTGAAATAGTGTCAAAGGCTTTGGCTAGGTCAAGGTAGGCACTGTGCACCATATTCCCCTTGTCCATGGCTTTCATGACTGTTCTGAAGAAGTGATTTCCCTTTGACAAAACCAAACTGTGTGGGGTGCAGTGTTTGGAGGTTGCCAATGTCCTTGTTTATAAGGTCAATGATAACACATTCCATGGCCTTGCAGATCAGGGTAGTTAGGCTGATGAGCCTATAATTGCCAGGGTCAGTGGATGCTCCACCATTGTGTAGGGGAGCATCCACTGACCCAGGCATTTATAGGCCCATCAGTGGATGCGCCACCTTTGTGTAGGGGGATGACAGTGGCTGTCCTCCATGCAGCTGGGATTGAAGACAGTGCTCAGGCTGTGGTCAAATAGGGTGTCTAATGGAGCTGAGAGCTCCTGCCTGAGTTCATGTAGGATACAGGCAGGGATGTTATTGAGTCTCATGGAGGCTTTATTTTTTGCCTTTGAGAGGGCATTAAGGACCTGCTGCATGGTGATGAGGGAAGGGGGCAGGTGCTGGGAATGTCCTGGTGTACTGATGGGGGGAACAGAGGGGACATTTTCACTGAACCTGTCTGCCAGCAGGTTGGCTATATCTTTGACATTTGTGTATGTGGTGTTATTGACCACCAGTTTAGAGCGGATTTGGGTGTTACCTTTGAGATTGCAAACATATGTAAAGAAGGCCTTGTGATTGTCCTTTGTGGATGTGGCCAGTTTATATTTGAAGTTAGCCTTACATGATTTCTCCAGTGACCTTATTTCCTTGTTCAAACAAAGGAGAGATTGCTTCAAATGTGGTACCTGGTCCTTCTTGGCCCTGGACAGCAGTTATCTCCTTCTATGATAGACTTTCCCCGGGATACATGAAGCTCAGCGCAAGGACGGCAGCACCACATGCATATTAATGAAGCCACACTGCTGTAACTGCCATGTGCATAGGAAATGAATATGAGTGCAGGGGGGCGTGTCCAAGCTCTGCACGGAGGCATGATCATGTAGGCTGCATATGCGCAACCTAAAATGCTGATTAGTACAGCCTGCCTCCAATAGTAATCACTCCTGTCAGTGTCCGTGGATACTGAAATGTATGCAAAGCATACAAGACAACTTGCGAACACCACAATAAGAAGTAAACACAAAGGCATGTAGCTGAATATTGAGTCCCCGTCCCTCGAACAAAGATATTTAAAACCCTGTGCCTGTATTCCATTGCAGTGTCGCTAGTTATACCAAGTGGAAGTGAAACGCATCGTGTTAGAATGCCGCCAATTGCCAAGCCTAGCCTAATGGTATGGGTTACCACCTGTCCCACATTGTGAGGGACAGTCCCCCTCTAGGCAGGTGTGTCCATACCATATTCATAATAAATGTGAAATGTCCTGCGATAGTAGGACATAATTATGTCCCATATGTTATAAAATAGTCTGATACAGTACGTATGTCCTTATATAAAATACCTATATGTTACAAGAAACAGAATAAGCATGTAAATGAAACAGAATAAGCAACTACACTGCCACAACAATAAAAGCTTATATGTAGGCATGAAACTAAAGTACTATCCTTTGTAATGACCGTGGGTATGTGTTGGCCTGTAAACTCAGATGTGTGCCACGAAAATGTCCCATCCAGGTCATATGAAAAGGTGGCAACCCTATCAATGGTCAGAGCATTCGCCCAATATCTGCCCATTCGTGGTCCAAGACGTCTTTGCCAGGATGGCCCATAGACGAACAGGTATTACCCGGGTCTACCTACCATGTCATGAAAGATAAGTATTTGTGAGTACCTATGTGCATGACGTACAGCATGTGGTTAATCTGAAATGTTTGTGTAGACCTCACAACCATATTGGTCCCAGAGATATGTAGTGTACGCAATGTATTCTGTTGACTGTGCCATGGGCCATCAACTAGAAAAGGGATGAATGTTGATTGTGGAATATGGGGGTGGGGGGTGACTGGTAATGTAATATATTGCCAATGGGAGACTGGGTTGGATGCACAATAGGTGAACTGGAGGTCTACGAGGGAGTAGTGTGTGAATCAGGAAGATAACAAAAGAACAAATATACACATCCGCAATACAATCCCGTAAACATGCGAACATTAAAATGTGCAATACGCATGTACAGAAACGTTACCAGCACATACCCACATAATGGTCTGGCCTGAACTGAGCCATCCAACCCCAACACACCTGGATACGTAATTGAATACCCATCATCCCCTTCACAGCACACTACCCCCCCCCCTTCCTGAACATCCACCAAAACCAGCCATACTCGGGCTGCTAGACAGGCGCGGCCATATCTGCACATAGTGACCCCTACCCATATCTAGTAGGCAGTCTCACCCTAGACATTCTCAGGATTGAAAACTATGTATCCCTTGCATGTATAACCCTGCCTTACAGCCATAAAGCAAAGATGGTCATCAGTCCCCACAATTTTTGGATATCCCTCACGGGATATATATCTGTTCTAAACATTAGACTTGGTGTCACGACACGATGTCCAGTCCTGTATACATCTGGACACCCCACCAATTACCATTTACTCACCACCATGGGTAAAACCAAGTATTCCTTTATCTTTTCACTAACTCTACTCCTTTTCATCCCTTACCTTTTATCTCGCTACGAACACCAAACACTATTAGGAATTCCATTCCCCAATACCCACACTACCTTTTGCCTACACCTAACACCTAACCTTATAGCTCCTTCTTCCCTTATTGCAAAACCTCTAGGCCTTAATCATATTCTACCAACCCTCCACTACCCTAGACCATCTCATAATAAATCTAACCTTAAGATACTCTACAAACTTCAAAAATTTTTGGATCACCTAAAACTATGTATTACTCAACATGGTGACATTCATCCCAATCCAGGCCCCACCACTAATCTAGACCCTGCCACCTCAATATTACCTCACACTCCTAATACCTCCCTCCTCATCTTTCACCTCAACCTAAGAAGCATTAACAACAAAGTACACAGCCTACATGCTATGATAGCCACGCACTCCCCAGACATCGTGTGTCTCTCAGAAACTTGGCTGAAACCCGCCACAAAGGATGAAGAAATTCTCCCACCTGGCTATAATATTCTTAGGAATGATCGAATAACCAAAAAGGGTGGGGGAATAGCTGTAATGTTTAAAAACAGACTTAACATCATTAGGAACACATTGCACCCCCCCCCCAGGTCTCTAATATTGAACTTATTGCACTGAAGATCTGCCTAAACTCCCATAAATGTATTAATCTAGTAGTAATCTATATCCCACCAGGAAAAACCTTGAAAACCTTGAGCTTACTTTAAGTTGGTTAGCCAAACTACCCTCAGGAAACCATTATACTAGGGGACTTTAATATTGACTGGTCCCACTTCTCTGCCAAGACATATCCCCACCCAATCAATCTATATGGCTTCTCCCAAAATATCACAGCTCCTACCAGAATTGGTAACGCACAACAAAAGGAGAGTATCATTGACTGGATTCTCACCAATAAAGCTGCTAACAATTATTCTACCGGTACCCTCCCCAATGACTTAAGCGACCACCTTGTCACTTATATTATAAAGCACAAGCTTTGTACTTCCAATCCACCCCTACATAAACTTATTAGAAACAGGAAAAAGTTCAACCTAGATCTATTCCTAGCTGAACTAAAATTCTGCAACTGGTCTACCCTAACCTCGCTTCCCCTAGCCGAGGCGTGTCATACTTTAATGACACTTTCCTAAACATCCTTGACTCCCATGCTCCAAATCGATTAATTAGAACTAAAAATCGCGTAGCTCCCTGGCTTTCAAGAGAAACCAAAGCAAAATGAAACTTCGTGACCAGGCGTGGAACGAATGGCGGGCCACCAAAACTCGCCCAGATCGTATTAAATTTCAATCACTCAGAAACTCCACGAAATCAGACATCGCTAGAGATAAAAAACAGTACTTCTGTCACCTCCAGGACAAACATCAGACTAACCCAAAAAAGTTCTGGGCTGGATTCAACAACCTCCTCCATCCTGGTAAATCCTCTACCCCTATACCCGAGAAACTTACTAGTAATAAACCTGAAGAGATAGCCAATGCCTTTAACATTTTTTTTACGGAGACCATTCAGTCCCTTGCCAATCATTTACCCACCTCTTCCCCATCATTAACTCTTCCTCCTGACTCACCTCCTTTCTCCTTTAAACTACAAACAGTATCCACCTCCTATATTCGTTCCCTACTAAAAAAACTGAAACCATCCACCCTTGCGGCCGATCGTCTCCCAGCGGAATACCTCCAACTAGCCTCTGATGTCATTGCCTACCCCATATCAATTTTGATTAACAGATCCATAACCGAGGCCACCGTCCCCCCCATTTGGAAAATCTCATACATCATTCCACTTCACAAAGGAGGCTCCTCCACTGAAACATCTAACTATAGGCCCATCGCAATACTTTCTCCAATAGCAAAATTTTAGAACGGTGTATTCATAAACAACTCCTCCACCACCTCACCCTCAATAATCTGCTATCATTTACCCAGCATGGCTTTCGCCCCCATCACAGTACTACTACTGCCCTCCTCTCCTTTGTCGACTCAATAAACAACAACCGTAACAATAAACTTATCTCCTCTGCGCTCTTTCTTGATCTATCAAAAGCTTTCGATATGGTAAACCACCAGTTACTACTCCATACCCTGCAAACCTTTCATCTGGACAACTTGACACTCAACTGGTTTAATGACTACCTTTCTGGTCGGCATCAAGCAGTCCTATGGCATAATAGTCTATCCCAACTACTCCCTAACAACACTGGTGTCCCACAGGGCTCTATACTTGCCCCCCTCCTTTTCTCTGTTTTTATTAATGATCTTCACACAATCATCCCTAGAACCACTTGTATACAATATGCGGACGACTCCACCCTGATCTGCTCTGATCTCTCTCTCCAGAAACTCCAAACCGCCACCCAACTATGTTTTGCCAAAGTTGAAAAATGGTTCTCTGACCTGAAACTCATACTTAACCCAACTAAAACCAAGTTACTCCTATTTTTCCCCTCGTCTACCACTCTCATACCCCCTGAGCCACAACCTGGAAATTCTAGGTCCTTTTTTGTCGAATCCTTTAATGGCACCATCATTGAACCTGTCTCCCACACCAAGCTATTAGGTGTCTATATTGATCATAAGCTCAAATTTGATATGCACATTGCCCAAACCATCAAGTCAGTTAACAAGAAACTAGGCTCAATGTACAGAATCAGGAACTTTCTCACTCCTCATGCTAGATTAACCATTGCCCGCACTCATCTCCTTACCACTCTACTGTATGCCTCCCCTATATTTTCCTTCCTCAATAAACGTGAGCTCAATAAATTTTCTACCACCTACCACCATATAGCCAGATTTATTACGGGAACACCCTATCGCACCCACCATTGCCTCAACCTCAGGAAACTAGGCTGGCTAGAACTGCCCAATCTTCTTAAATTCAATCAACTCATCGAAGCATTTAAAATTATAAATCAACCAGACAAAACCCCCTCTCTGAGTAAAATCCTTACCCCTTACACCAACTTAAGTTCCCTTAGGTCTTCAAATAGTAACCTAGTATTAACCATCAAATCTAATAACTTGGGCGGCTCTTTATGCTAACTCTATTGGAAAACATTGGAACTCCCTTCCTAACTACCTTAGACTTGTTCCATCACTTAACCAATTTAAAAACAATCTCAGAGAATACTTAAAGTCCCACTGGTTGTGCCCATGTCTAAACCCAGACTAATTCCTATAGGTTTCATAGTTCCCTTCACTCTTCTCACTCTAAAGCTCTTCTCTACCATTTGATTTTCCCCAATTGTACCCATGTCCTTACACCACTTTAGCCTGTCCTGTCACCTCCTTAGCTTAGCATTTTTTTCTTCTACCTTCTATATATAGATGTCATACTGATTTGTTATCCTTATAATGTTGTATCTCTAACTAATTGTAGTGTGTTATTTTTCTCATTATTGGAGCTTTCTCCTCGGGCCTCTACTGAAAAAGGATATGTATCCAGCTAGACTAGCCCGGTCAACAAATGTAAAATAAATAAATAAAATAAATTGTATGAGCAGTAGCTGTCCACAAGACTGCTCAGCCTCCAGCCGGTCCTGCAGAACCTATGACCCGGAATTAAACACCTGACTGTGATGCACATCTCCCCACGTGCATTATCGGGAATATATACCTTACATATTCGCATAGTGGCAGTCGGATATAGGGTGCTTAAGGCGCTGTAAAGCAGACATAAGAAGGGTTACCGCCTGCCCCACCTTGTGAGGGACAGTCCCTTTTTTGTTAGTTGTGTCCAGACCAAATATAATGCAATGGCAAATGTCCTGTGATAGTAGGAAATATGTCCCATATATCATGTAACAGTTGCATAAAAAAGTTATTTATGTAAAATACTCAAAGTTACAAGAAACAGGTGAAGCAAACAAACCGCTACAAGAATAAGCGTTCATTTAGGGAAATAATTAAAGTTCTAACCTTTGTACTGATCGTGGATATGTGTTGGCCTGTAAAGTCTGATGAGTGTCCTGAAAATGCTCCGCTTTGGCCATATGAAAAGGTAGCAACCCAAGATGTAAGCAGGTATGCAAGCATGTATGCACGACGGTAGGTGGCAGTGATTCAACGGTATGGAAAATGTAAATGAGAATGTAGGTGTATATGCATGTGTATGTACAGACTGATATACACACACACACACACACACACATATATATATATATATATATATATACATATATATATATATATAATGAATGAACATGGTCACAATATAGGAAATCCCCATAATAGTTAGTGCTGTTATATATCAGGATGGCCATCGGTGAGCACACCTCTGCATCCCCAACCACAGGTAGAATGCTAAAAGTGGAAAGAACGATCTCCCCTTGCTAAGTCTGACATTGAACTAGGTACAGGGCAGTCCTGGTCCCCAGTTTGACAAGCCTAAACCCAGAAGACCATATGAACACCCTGACAATCGAACACACGTATGTGCCAGGACTATAGGCTGTAGAGGTCTGAATATCCTCGGAGTGAGTCAACATGCAGCACGAGTCCAGAGCAGTAGGGAATAGGGAATGATGCATGTGTAGTAGTGCATTTTTCCCAACAGGTAAATGGATGCCTGCTGTGTAAGTGAAGTGATGAGGCATGTGTTCGGGTAACTATGCACCATGGGTATACATATAAATGAGGCAGAACACCAATAGTGTAGTGGTTAGAGCATTCGCCTAACGAAAAGGCATTTGCGGTTCAAGGTCGACAATAGCACATATCCTTTTCCTTGTGGAATTAATGTTGCTCTGCTGTAAAGCCGACATTTAAACATGTAAAGGTGAATGTGTGTATCGCATGGGACTATTAACCAGTTCCTTTCAATAAAAGTGGTATTGCCATAATGTATAAGGCATAATAAGCAACAGTAAACATATGTAATGCACAGTAAGCATAGGTGAGTGCGCCTGCGTGGGAGTAAGCGGCTCCCAGCATAGGAAATGTATGTTTGTATGTACAGATGTAACATATATATATATATATATATATATATATATATATATATCTATATGTATATATATATATATATATATATATATATATATATATATATATATATATATATATATATATATATATATATATATATATATATATATATACACACACACACACACACACACACACACACACACACACACACACACACACACACACACACACATACATATATATGTGTGTATAGATATATATCTACATACATGAGAAATATATATATATATATATATATATATATATATATATATATATATATGTATATATATATATATATATATATATATATATATATATATATATATATATATATATATATATATATATATATATAAAGAATGGACGCTGTAACAGTAAAGCATACACAAGGGATGTGAAGGGAATCAAGACCAGTGTTGGTATTATAAAGTGCTTTCAGAGTATGTCATAAAAAGCTGCCCAGGAGTGAGCAGAGCACCGCTACTCACACCACAGGCAGGGTATTACCACTGGGAGTAACATTGTTGAAATGCTAGGTCTACTTTACACACAGGCAGAATGTAGTCCCATGCTGGGACCTCCAAAAATTTGAAAGCGCAAATGGCTGTATTCCATAACACCAGGAAAGGCATGTATTTCCAAATATACATGGTGGGAGACCCTGTGAATACACGAGGTGGGACAGAATGTGTGTAGGGCCCCACGAGCTCTGGAGAGGGAAATGTGTAAAGGTGTGTCATAGCTGCGATAACAAGTGGATAATGGATGTTACACCTGTAAATTTAACATGGGTGGGGTATAGGAACTATGGGTATGCAATTATGGATCCAGGCGTGCCAGGGTTGGGTGGGCCGGTTCTAATAGACCACCTCATGTAGGTCAGCTAGGTCGTAATAGGTATATATGAATACTCACATGCAGACAACAATATATGTTGACATACAAATTCTGTAACACATGCATTCCATTTGTTGACATAAATAATAGGAATGTGCCCATACAAACATCGACAGTACATGGAATAATAGGCTGTGCAGAAGAGGGACAGGACAAATCACACTATCACGTTCCTATTACCATTGGTAATCCCTACATGAACATATAGCGACATCTGTCCGCTGTATAACGTGCTACATACCGATTACAAGATGACTGGAGTGTGTCGGTGTTATAATGAATAAAGCACTAGTATGCTGGCGAAGCTTATAAACATCATCACGCATGTGTAAGTGTGTATGAGCGGGGAATGTATTGACATACTGATGTGTATATATATATATATATATATATATATATATATATAACAGCAAGATATGAATATACATGTATGAATACATATGCAGATATATATATGTTACAGTGAAATACACATGTATATACCTAGGTTATGTTACAGCAGTTACGGGTGACATGTTTAGACCGGGCATATGTTGGTGGGAGGTCCACTCAACAAACGTCTACTTACCACCCACCCCAGCTAGGGTGGTGAGACGTACAGACACGCAATAAAGGTAAATACAACACTGGTTCCCAGACCACCGGCAGGAAATTACCAGTGGGAGAGATCTACAAGGTCTACACTTTAAACATGGATAGCGACTTCCCTTGCAGGACACCAAAAATATGGTGCCTTCAGTTGATGGGTTTAACACAGTTAAGACCAGGATGTAGCTGTACACAGAACAGTGGGTTGTACATGCCTGGTAACACATGGAATGACACAATGTAAGACAAGTGTCCCGACATGGGGAGAGTGGGCAGTGTGTAGGGGTGTGTTCATTTCCCACCTGCATCCACCTACATCCATAGTAAGGAAGAGTGCTGTAGAGTAGTGGCAGGTGGGGGAACTATAGGTGTACAATTATGCATCCGGGCGTGCCAGGGTTGGATGGGCTGGTTCTAATGGACCACCCCATGGAGGTCAGCTAGGTTGTAATAGGTATATATACATACTCACATGCAGACAACAATATATGTTGACGTACAAATTCTGTAACACATGCATTCCATTTGTTGACATACATAACAGGAATGTGCCCATACAAACATCGACAGTACATAGAATAATAGTCTGTGCAGAAGAGGGACAGGACGAATCACACTATCACATTCCAATTACCATCGGAAATCTGTACATGAACATATAGTGACATCTGTCTGCTGTATAACGTGCAACATACCGATTACAAGATGACTGGAGTGTGTCAGTGTTATAATGAATAAGGCACTAGTATGCTGTTAAAGCTTATAAACATCATTACGCATGTGTAAGTGCATATGAGCGAGGAATGTATTGACACACTGATGTACATATATATATATATATATATATATATATATATATATATATAAAACAGCAAGATATGAATATACATGTATGAATACATATGCAGATATGTCTGTATATATTCATGTAAAAATATATATATATATATATATATATATATATATATATATATATATATATACATATATATATATATATATATATATATATATATATATACATGTTACAGTGAGATACACATGTATACACCTAGGTTATGTTGAAGCAGTTACGGGTCAACAAACGTCTACTTACCACCCCCCCAGCTAGGCCGATGAGACATACAGACATGCAGCAGGAAACTACCAGTGGGAGAGATCTACAAGGTCTACACTTTAAACATGGACAGTGACATGCCTTGCGGGATACCAAAAATTTGGTATTCCAATTAATGGGGCAACACAATTACGACCAGGATGTAGCTGTACATGGAACAGTAGGTTGTGCAAGCCTAATAACATGGGTTGACACAACGTACAACATGTGTCCCGACATGGGGAGAGTGGCCAGTGTGTTAGAGGTGTGTTCATATCCCACCTGCATCCACCTGCATCCACAGTAAGGATGAGTGCTGTAGAGTAGTGGCAGGTGGGGGAACTATGGGTATGCAATTATGGATCCAGGTGCACCAGGGTTGGATGAGCCAGTTCTAATGGACTGCCCCGTGGAGGTCAGCTAGGTCATAATAGATATATATGAATACTCACATGCAGACAACAATATATGTTGAAGTACAAATTCTGTAACACATGCGTTCCATTTGTTGACATAAATAATAGGAATGTGCCCATACAAAAATCGACAGTACATGGAATAATAGGCTGTGCAGAAGAGGGACGGGTCGAATTACACTATCACATTCCAGTTACCATCAGTAATCCCTACATGAACATATTGCGACTTCTGTCCACTGTATAACGTGCTACATACTGATTACAAGATAACTGGAGTGTGTCGGCGTTATAATGAATAAGGCACTAGTATGCTGGTGAAGCTTATAAACACCATTACGCATGTGTAAGTGCGTATGAGCGGGGAATGTATTGACACACTGATGTACATATTTATAATCATCTATATATAAATATATATATATATATATATATATATATATATATATATATATATATATATATATATATAACAGCAAGATATGAATATACATGTATGAATACATATTATTAATGTAAATATATATATATATATATATATATATATATATATATATATATATATATATATATATATATATATATATATATATATATATATATATGTTACAGTAAATATACACATGTATATACCTAGGTTATGTTACAGCAGTTATGGGTAACATGTTTAGACTGGGCATATTTTGGTAGGAGGTCCACTCAACAAACATCCACTTATCACCCACCCCAGCTAGGCCGTTGAGACATACAGACACACAATAAAGGTAAATACAACACTGGTTCCCAGGCAACCAGAAGGAAACTACCAGTGGGAGAGATCTACAAAGTCTACACTTTAAACATGGACAGCGACGCCTCTTGCGGGACACCAAAAATTTGGTACCTTTCAACCAATGGGGGAACATCATTACGACCAGGATGTAGCTGTACACGGAACAGTAGGTTGTGCAAGCCTGATAACACATGGGTTGACACAACGTACAACATGTGTCCTGACATGGGGAGAGTGGGTAGTGTGTAGAGGTGTGTTCATATTCCACCTGCGTCCACCTGTGCTCACAGTAAGGATTAGTATTGTAGAGTAGTGGCAGGTGGGGGAACTATGGGTATGTGATTATGGGGCTAGGCATGCATGTGTTGGCTGGCAGACACATATTAGGACCACCCCGTGGGTGTAAGCAATATTCCGATGTGGGTATAGCAGACACCCATACCTCCCAAACTATAAGAGCACATCTACTGGACAGTCCGTAAACCATTGGGGGAATACGTAGGGACCATATCATTGAACTGTCCCCAATTACCAGGGATGTCCGTGATTACGAATCAGAATCCTAACACAGTCTCAACTAAACTATTCTAGAACTAGTGATATTAGGAGGAATGGTGGCGGAATACATGTAATGAATAATGGCAACATGTAAGAGTCATAAACTGCATGCACCTCAGAAAATGTATATGAATACATATGTGCTCTGTGTCTGTCAATGTGTCAGGTTTATAGCACCAACCTTCTAAATGTGTCCCTGAAGTCATTATGCAGTGTCCCTGATTCAGTGTTTGTTCTTCCCCATTTGTATGAGATGTCTGATAGTGAGAGAAAGCACATGTTCCGCCAACTACCTTAGAAGATTGATAGAATAAAAGGTATGTGGTTACCACCTGTCCACCTTTGTGAGGGACACTCCCCTGTGGGCAGTTGTGTCCTGCATAATAACTGTAATTAAGGCAAATGTCCTGTGATTTAGGGCAAAGACTGCCTATATTGTCTGTAGCAGTAGCATAAAACAATTATATTCCTCTGAAACACCTAAATGTTATAGGTAACAGTATAAGCAACTATAATGCTACAAGAGTATCCTTTTATTTAGGTGAAACAGTGAAGTACACCCCTTTCTACTGGCTGTGGGTGCATTGCCCTTTAAAATCTGACATCTGTATGTACATACAGGTCCTATAGGTTTGCCACTTTTCCAAATGGCCAGAGTGGGACATATTCTGTAGAAATGTCAGACATTCCAGGACTAAACATACCTACAGCCGTGCATAATACAGGATTACACTTATTTGCACAAATAAAAGCTTCATCTAGTTGCATTTGAATTGCTTATGCTACTTCACATAAGATATAGAAGTGTCATATATAAAATAACTGTTGTATGCAATTATTAATGAAACGTAGAATATAATAATGTCCTGTAATCTGGACATGTGCTATGTCTTGATTATTTTCGCACTGTCCCTCACAAAGTGGGACAGGTGGTTACCCTAAAGTCCTACCTTGGCCAATTGAGAAGGTGGCAAACCTATAATAGGTATGCGGCAGCATGACCCATCTGACGGATGTGGCTACCACATCCCAACTACTTGTTTGTAATGCAGGGTCTTGGTTCCCATGTATCAGCCAGATGGGAACAGAGTGTATGCAGAACACACAAATATGATTAATTCACTGGACAGGCTGGTGATTCCATACAGTCAAACGCCATGCCGTTGCCTAATGGGCAGTCATTCCTGATACTGTAGTCATGTAGTCCGATGTGATAGGCATTACAATGTGGGAGCAGATTGTAGGAGGAACACACAATTATGAATGATTCACCAGACAGACCGCTGATTCTGTTAATTCGAATGCCATGTGGTCACCTAATGGGCAGCCATTCCCGATACTGTAGTCAGGAGTGGCCTTAGGTCAACTGCTGCCCTAGGCAGAGGGCAAAACGGCACCCCCCACCACACCACCCACCCAGTGCCCCCATTCTGGTCTACCTACACCAAATAAATACTGGTAAAGTGCACCCACTAAAGCGGTGCCCTAGGTGGACTCTTAGTTGGCCTATGCCTAAGGCCGGCTATGACTGTAGTCATGTAGTCTGATGTGATAGGCATCACAAGGTATGCCTAAGAGGAACACACGAATGTGAATGAATCTCCGGACAGGCCGCTGATTCCGTACAGACGAACGCCATGCCGTTGCCTAATAGGCAGCCATTTCCGATACTGTATTCATGTATTCTGATGTAATAGGCATCACAAGGTGGGAGCACATTGTATGAGGTACACACACATATGATTGTGTCACTGGACAGTCTGCAGATTCTGTACAGCCGAACAGGATGCCGTCGCCTAATGGATGGCCAATCCCGATACTGGAGTCATGTAGTACGATGTAATAGGCATCACAAGGTAATATTCTGGTCCTCGCTCACACTGAGGGGTGTGAGTGACAGATGCAAGCACCAATGCCGGTGCATTAGCAAGTGTGGGAACGAGTGGGTGTAAGTGTGTTTGGCTACCAGTATGCGAGTATTGGATTGGTTAACCAATGTAGAGGCTAATCGAGCATAAGAGGCTGTAACCACAGGATATCATACAGCGTGGTCATTCAACAGTATAGGAATGTATCCCATCATGTAGAAGTAAATGTGAGTGTTTATGTCCAGCATATAGGTACATACATATATAGAGATGTATAAGGGACATGCCATGTGGCAACAAAGCATTACAAATGAATGAAACAGGAAACACCAGCGACGCCTGTATTATGTAGTGGTGTTGCTCTATGTGATCACAAGACTCCCTCAGACAGACAATAGTTGTACATTGGCCATATACATCACTCTGTGCATGTAATGTACATTAACACAACAGTACCTGCCCAATCATTATGTGTGAACAGTACCCCTGCAATGTGCAACATCATCATCATGATAAAGGTAAATGGGGTAACCATAGAGGGACCGGTAGTGTTTTGTGTACAATGGGGTCATCCTCCTCACGTGTACCTGAACCATGTAGGAGTGATGTGCATACCAGGACCGTGCACCTGAGGGACAGTGGTGAGGATAACAGTAGTATGTTATGATGCATATTACAAGGGTTTCATGTGTCCAGTGGGCATGTGTGTGTAATGGACAACTTTGTATAGGGCAGATGGTGTCCTAGGAGCCGAATGGCCTTATGTGTCCATAGGTGAGGGTCAGATGTTGGGGAAGGAGTGTAGGTATGGCTGTGGAGGATAGGTAGGAGCACAGAAATGACAGCATACAGTGTTGGTATATGACACATGCGGTGGGGGGATACACCCTGGATGGAGATGGGTCTTCAGCATTCAAAAGCCCATGGGAACAGTGGGACGCAGGTCTCCAGCCATGGGCAACTGCCACTGCGCATACACAGCTGCAAAGGAGGCAGTGCTGTGGGCTGTCCAGGACAGGCAGCATCACCCTGTAAATGTGACACTCCACCCTTGAACTGGCATATCTGGCTTTGTAACCCCATAGGAAGCCACCTACGAAACATGTCCGGGACCACACAACAGCAGATATGTACCTGTCTGGTCCCACTCCCAAGGGGGACATGCTCCATCCTCAGTGGTGGAGCCACCAGAAGGTGGTGCATAGCCAACAGAGGTAGATGTTAATGGTTGGGCCCCAGATGTGCTAGTGCCCAGTGCCATGGTCAGCTGAAGTGGAACAGGAGGATCTGCTGGGACCTACCAACCCATTCGGCCTATGGTGTTGCGTTTTAAACCCACGTATGGCTTAGTGATAGACAACAGCATACAGGATTAGCTATGACAGTATGCATAGATATCACCAGCAACCAAACAGATTGTATACATTTGCAGAGGGAGCACAACACATGCATACATACCGCACGGCAACTGTACAATGTGTAGCAGATGTGTGACCGCAGCTATGAACAGTTGTCCATCATTGGCTTGTCACTGGGAATCCCACACAGTGTCAGTCATACCACTGTCTCTTGTGACACATGTCCAGTCAGGGATGCAATGGCAGTAACACATCCCTATCATCATGTACTGTCTGCAATCCCCACACCATGCTTCTGCTGTGCACAGAAGTGTGTCCAGTGTGTAACACAGGAGACAAATGGTTGTACACACTGACCTGTTCACAGATGGCCCTACAGATAGGTTTCCCTCATGAACAGAGTACTGTCATGTCTGTATTTTAACATGCAGAATAGCCATTACCACACACATGTTAAACTGGCAGTAGTCTCAATGCAGCATAGCTACACGTACATGCTGCAGTTGTGTGGCACATTGCCCTCCTGTCATTAGGCTATTTCCCACTATTGAAAATGATTGAGGTACATCCAGATATCATCTGCGATGCCATGTCAGAACACCACATCCAGGTACCACTCACAGTGACTGTCATGGCCAGATAATAGCATCTTTCCCTAGATAGTGTACTGTGTTTATCATGCAGATGGGTATGGGAACACCATCACAGCTGTACCACATGCAATCAGCTAGAGAAGGACTGCAATAGGTGCAGAGGCCATCACCTGACCATTTTCAGGTGTTACAATACACATGCTGCTGCTGTGCAGGTGTACACCTTCACATCCACCAGAGAGTGTGTGTGTGGGACAGGCAATGTACACCAGGGAAGGGCTTGGAGACTTCATCATAATCTGCCACATGCTGAATAGTACAGGGTCAAACCCCTGACTACTCATTACTATTACATGTGCATGACGTTACTACATGTGCCACAGAGGTGCCATGTTGCAGTGCTGTAAGAACATGTGTGTAGGTGAGTGAGTGCCATCTGCAACAGTTATAGTAGACATACATTAGGTGTGGCACACGTCAGTCCATGTGAACTGATGCCATTGTTACCACAACCACACTCTAACGGACACAAATTGACACCTTTGCCAGGGCGGCAAATACACAATGTAACTACTTAGTTTGCCACACCACAGTAATGCACAGGACCACATGCACCACAGGGGATATCTGGAGATTCAATGGGCTAGGCCATGTGAAAGTGCTTGACAACTGTTGGTATGCCAACAAGGTTTATACTGGGAGTGACTGTGGTTGGGAGCATCACAACCCACATGCAGACACAGGGTGCCAGTACTGTCATGAAGGTATGCATTGCTCCATGGGTGTGTAGTGTTTGGCTGTGCAAGATGGCTGTACAAGGCTGGGTGAGGGGTAATCCTTGCCATTGCGTCACCCGACAATGGTGTGCAGTGCAGGGGTGTAGTGTCTGCAATGTCCCACACAGATGGGTGCTGCAATATCTGGCCTGACATCCTGGTTACCAATGTGTAGGGCCATAGCTTTGCAATGCATGCCATGTCTGTGTTTGATGGTCCTTCACATGGACATTGCCTGGGATGTGCATGTCCCACAATACTGTACAGTGACATGTACAGGTGTACCTGGTTTGGCAGACACATGTAGTGTACACAGCCTGTTATACCCCGATATGTCAATACTGGCCTGGTGTGGCACAACCTGCTTACAGTGAGCAGGTCGACCCTGCACCTGCATGTATAGAAAGAACAGGTATTCCGTGGTGTCAGTGGCATGGGTCCATACAGGGTACATGTCTACAGCATTGTCTGGCCTTAGTGGATCACATATGATGGCATCACATATGTTGCAGCAATTCAGTGTGGAACATAGTGAAGGCACAATGTCCGCATATATGTGCCAATTGTACCACTGTACAGGGTGCCATGTCCTCTGCAGGCCACTGCGGTCACACCATGCCTTCTATCTGTACTCAATGTGCATGTTACTAGCAACATAGTGGGATATCCTAGGCAAGGTTTTATGTGCATGGCACATGGGTGCAGGACATATACCAGGTACTAGTAGGGCTGCATACTTAGTTCACCAGCCCTTTTGCCAGATGTATGGGTATGGCTTGCCAACTCAGTGCCATGGCTGACTGACAGCTGTACTCCTTGTGAGGTGGCCAATATGTCATAAGACAGATACTATATAGGAAAACTACAAAACCCGCTCCCAAACATGTCCAATGGTAAGACAATCACGGCCACCTCTATACAGGCTCTCACAGACAAACACACACTCGTCATGTCCTGTGTACAAACCCCTACTGTATCACACTGCAGCAACACGTGTTTAGTGCATGCCCTACAGCAAATACTACAAAGCACTGTACTTGTCCCATGCAGGCAGACACACAAACACACACTTGACATGTCTGGGATTAGAACACCGACCAAAATACTTTATTACACTACAGCATTATGCAGTTACAGAACGCGCTACTGAGATTACTGGGACAAAGCACTCCCAGAGGTGTATTTGTGGATGGGTGACATCATCGGCCTTGCTAACGGTGGGTATAAAAAATGTATGGAGTGTGAGCAATATAAAGATTTTACTCAGTCCTCAGGCAAACAGGGAGACACACATACACACACACACACACATGCACACACACACACACACACACACACACACACACACACACACACACACACACACACACACACAGCAAGTGTGGGACTAGAACACCGACCTAACTACTTTATTACACTACAGCATTACGCAGTTACAGAACGTGCTACCGAGATTTCGGGGACACAGCACTCCCAGAGGTGTATTTGTAGATGGGGTGACATCAACGGCCTTGCTAATGGTGGGTATAAGAAATGTATGGAGTGTGAGCAGTATAAAGGTATTATCTCAGTCTGCAGGCAAACGGGGAGACACACATACACACGGCAAGTGTGGGACTAGAACATTGACCTAACTACTTTATTACACTACAGCATTACGCAGTTACATAATGTGCTACCAAGAGTACTGGGACACAGCACTCCCAGAGGTGTATTTGTAGATGGGTGACATCATCAGCCTTGCTAACGGTGGGTACATACCTCTCAACTTGGAAACATCAAAAATCTGGACAAGGCCCATGAAAAATAGGTACAAAACTGTACACTGATTAACATACAATTTGCATACATAATTATATAACCTCGCCCACTCCAGTGGGATTGTGGGATACCAACTTTGAAATGCAAACTGAAGAACAGACAACCAAAATATGGCAGCAGAGTCCCCCTGCAGCCATTCCAATGTCCCATTACCTGGCTATTTCGCCCATTTACTATAAACACTAATGTGTGCAAACTGCTTTATTAATACAATGATTATTTGGATTGTATTTTTACATTTTACAACCCAATGCACAAACACTAATTTAAGTAGGGGACACACTCCTAAATATTTACCAGGTTTAGTACATGTAAATTATAAAAGTATGATTAAATAAAACTGCATTTTACTTTTGATGCATTTAGTTTTAATTAAGTTGGAATACAAGTATACTTATACCACTGATATGATATCCAGTTAATTAAACTGTTATAATTAACAACTTATCTGCATACTAAAGTGTCTTAAATAACTAATTATAGCTCAACATACTGAGTTCCATTATAATTATAAATTACAATATGCAATCATTTATATGCAGATAAAAATAGAAAAAAGGTAGCAAAGGAAATCCTTTTTGAGATATCTTTAACATTACTGTATAGTACGTAAACAAACATATCAGATACTGGCTAATTCTGATAAACCTGAGTAATAGTTTTACTATATTCTTTCTGGAAAACCAAAGTCCTTGAATAGTTGGAACAAAAATACTTGAAGTGCATCAATCAATAAAAAAATTGCACTAAGATTTTTATTACAAACCCCTCCTAACTAAATCCTTCATTTATTTCCCAGTACTCAAGCCCTCTAGTTCCCCATCTGAAAATGTGTTCATTACATTGAAACTGACAGTTTCATTAATATTACAGTCCCCGGGATTCATGAAGCTCGGCGCAAGGCCGGCGTAAGGTCTGCGCCGGCGGTGCAGTGAATAGCCGGCGCAGTAGCGCCATATGCATATTAATGAGAGTGCACCGCAACCACAGACACGTGCGTAGTGTACGTGAGCGAGCCCAGGTGGGATGCGTCTGGAGGCGTGTCTAAGCTGGCATGAGGTGAGCAACCTAATGTGCTGACAGCCACGGTCCGCCCATAATAGTAATGGCAGCAGCCAGGTCCCGTGCAGAATGAAACGCACGTAGAGTATGCAACATAGTACCCGTCCCAAATAAACGGAGAAGCAAATACAAGCCACGAAGGCTTAAGTGTACCCATCCAAGGAGCAAAGGATACGCATAAGACTGCGTTTGTCCCGCAATGCACCATCAGTGGTTACACTCAGAGAAGGTGTACAGCAGCATGTCAGCGCACCGCACCGACATAGGAGCAGCGACTAAGGTCACCACCTGTCCCACTCTGGGTGGGGCAGTCTCTCTATGGGCAGTTGTGTCCCGAAAAAATGTATTAAAAATGGCAAATGTGCTATGATTGTAGGACATAATGATATCCCATATTTAATGTAATGGTAGCATGAATTGGTTATTTCTGTAACTGAAATACCTAAATGTCACAAGAAACAGAATAAGCAAGCAAACTGCCACAACAATAAGCTTTTATTTAGGCAAACAAGTGAAGTTCTATGCTATATAGTGACCGTGTGTATGTGTCGGCCTGTAAAGTCAGATGTGAGTCCCGGAAATATCCCAGCTTGGAAACTGGAAAAGGTGGCAACCCCAGTAGCGACATGGGCATGGTCACCAGGGTTACCAGCTGTCCCAATGTGCCATGGACAGTCCCTGATTGGACAGTTGTGTCCCTGCAACAATCGGAAAAATGGAAAATGACTTCAGATCCCCTGCCAAAAATATTCCCGCAATATACATGTAATAGTAGTATAAAACATATACATTTGTATATGAAACACATACATGGCATAAGAAAATGAATAAGGAACCTAAATGCTTACAGAATAAGCTTATAGTATGGCAAACAAGTGAAGTTCTGTCAACTGCACTTGCCGTGGGTATGTGTAGTCCTGCAAATTCCGAAGTTTCCACATAACATGCCCCACTATGGGCATTGGAAAGGTGCCAACCATAATGGTCACAAGCAGTAGTGAGAGTACATAGCCGGGTAGCTGTGTTGACATAACAACAGTAAGGAATCAAGATACCTTAAACACAGGCAAACATGTGCATAGCAACATATCCCACACCCAGCAACGTCTCTGTCGCATACACTGGATGGCGCATGTTGAAGTGTAATATCCAGAAGCAGAACCCATGCATTCAGATGTAATACACAATAGCCTCATTGTACGTCAGTCCCACCCATGTACACCTGTGCACCCTAACCTGCTAGCATCCGTGTGCAGCTATACACCCACACACAATGTGCATACCTGAAATGTGGTAAGATGTTTGTGTTAGGCAATGCCACGCAGGCAAATCACCCACATGTCACCAACCCACCTCAGGTACAGATATGTAAATGGCTGCATGTGAATGTGTCTGCAGAATGTGTACATCCCGCATGTGGTATGTACCCGTCGAAACCATATAGGTTTGCATACGACACGGTGCACATAACTGTACACATGTGGACAAGTCGGGTTGTTGAACCACCGCATCGATGATTAGCTATGCAGTGAAGTCGATCACATATAGCGGAACACGTGCCTACCAAACAGGATGTCCTAACAGGGTGCTACAGGCAAAGAAGGGGAAGGTGGGACATCACATGTGGAGAGTAGCGTTGCCGGATGGCCAAATACACACGGTCAAGGTAATGGACGGAACAACATGCATATGGCCGGATGGATGTTGTTCGAAAAATATATATAGAAACACATATGAAGTGCCAGTTTAGACTCGAAATACTATATAATGCATTGAATTGTACCGTACAATATGGCAGTAGAACTAAGCCTGTATGTAATTGGTGAAGCTAAGCTGTAGTGTGATGGAATTCTGATCCTGGCAGTAACCAGTACAGCAGGCTTATGTCTGTCAGCATTAACTATCTGCTGGGTTACAGAACAATAAATGTATGTACATGCATAACATCACCCCTTCCCCTGAGGAGGATGGCCTTGTGAGCTCTATCGAAGATAACAGTACAACTCCTTACCAGAGAGACAAAGCAACGTATTAAGAAATTAACTGACGACTGTATCGGAACAGTCTAGGGTCCTTGAAACAGCTACAATCACAGAAGGACACTGTAATTGACAAGGTGCCTTGCAAGGCTGTGTTATTCTCATGGGAAAACATTTTAAAAGCACGACCCCAGCACCCACGTATGTATAGACTATTGTGGACCATAGTGATGGAAATGCCCTGTGACTGACCACATCATTAATGTGTGCAAAAGATGATAGTCTACACAATGCTCATACAGCTGTAACATGTATAGAGTAAAACAAATGTCTAAACTTTTACTGCATAGTTCTTTGCCTCCTGCTGCACAGTAGTAAAATGTTATTAATCTCAGCTTCCTGTGTTATTGACTGTCATCTTGAAAATACGAATGAGTGTTACAGTTTGATTTAAACAACTTAATTGACAGATGTGTACGTTCTAGCATGGGAATAGGTCAAGCCAACCATCACAATGTCCATGTGTACCACATACAAACAGCCAGTAACACGCAGTAGTAGTGCATGAAGGCATACACGACTGTGGGAATAGTACAGGACATATGGCACGTGCCAAGTGCAGATGCATGACACAAACCCCAGGATGGGTGTCCCTGCAAAGAGGAACATGTGCCAACCACACCTCCCACAGATGTACCGGCAATAGAAACACATGGCAAACACACAGAAACACTACTGTCCAACACACGACTGCAACGGAGCCTGGTCAAACACCAACATGAAGCATGCACAAACGGGAACCTGTGTAATGTTTGCCTTAACACACCCCCATAGGCCAAAGAAGAATAGAATGGACATATGCATGTAATGTTGTGAAGGATGTGTGGTAGTCCACAGTATCACAGTGTTAGGGACACAGATACACTGTCATCAACTGTGACGTATGTGCACTGTACACAGCATACCTGCATGTAATACAGAGGACAATCATGTGCCACAGAAATATACACTGGAGAAAGAGTATAGGGGATAGACAATTGTAAATGTGACAAACTATGAATATAGGTTCATCGTCCATAGGTACAGGGTAGGCCATCATCCCAGGTTCAGCCATAACACTACACCATAGTTAGGATGACTTTGCCAACCTTCTGTGCTTCAGATAAAATACTCATGATATTGCTGTACCTCCGTCAAGCAGTGATAATGATGTAATCCCTGGCCTATACCTGCAATTCTCCATCCAATGGACAACATACCCATGAACAAGGCTAGGAAGGATCTCTGTCTCACATGTACTGTGATGTAGATCCACAGCATTATGAGTGTCTGGGTGATATATGTGTCACTCAAACACATCCCATTAATGACCGTGACAAGGTAAATGTCACCTGCCCTAGTGGTTCTGAGGGATGCAGATACAGTAGGTGAAGCATACACATGACATATGGGTTGACATGGCCTCGTATGTCAGGCACAGGTCAACACTAAACAGCAGGTATGTGACGTAATGTGGCAGGGGTCCTACAAGTGGGGCAGCATTACACAAAATGATGTCATCCTGCATCTGTACAACAATTAACCTATGAGGGCTTTCCAGCTGCTGTAGGTGTATGGTCAGATACAGTCTGAATGGGGCAATGTAGTAAATCCTAGGTGTAACACGTAATGGGTACAAGGAGACAATGACCTAGCCAGATGTAGATGTGAATCCCTGCACAAACAGGTGGGCAATGTAGAAGTCCCACACAACCACGATAGCAACGTGTGTGTTGAATGAATGGTGACCGGCAAACTCTGTCCCCTGATCCCTGGTAATCACCCCTGTGCTGAGTGGACAGCCACCTATATGCTGGACAGGGGTGACCTAGTAGTTCTCCACAGGTATGATGTTGCATTACTTAGCATTTAGCTGTGGGACATGTCCCTGACAGCAGATATGCATATCTGGGAGGCCCCTTCGAAGGATATCTGTGTCAGATGTCCGTCCCACTACGGCACCTGTTTTGCAGTCATCTACAAACAATGTTGCCCATAAAACCCCTGTGTGTGCCTGTACCGTGGAAATGTAGATGTATGACAGGAGTGGACCCACGGAAGGGCCCCATGGGACACCACTTGCGACAGGCAGTAGGTCTGACATGCTGCCAGCAACTATGACCGTGTGGGTTGTGTCACATAGACAGTTTACAACACATTCTGTGATGTATGTGTTCACATCCCAGCCAATGGGTTTATCAATGATACCTGAGGGGTGTAATGTGATGAAGGCCTTTGCCAGGTTGAGGTAGGCTGTATGGACTGCAACACCCCCATCAATGGCCTCGGTGACTGTCCCGGAAATGTCAACCATGCTTTAAAGGCATGAACCGCCCCTGAACAAGACAAACCATGTTGGATGCAAAGTATGTATGTCCCCTATGCAGTCATATACGAGCTGCAGTATGATCCCTCCCCATGTCTTTGCAGATAGGTCTCCTCATGGTAATGGGACAGTAATAACCAGGCTCAGTGGAGGAATTGGCCCTGTGACGTGGGACTACAGTTGCCATGCGACACAACCTGGGTACCTTACCTGAGGTGAGGCTACAAAGAAATAGCTGTCCTAACTGTGGGTCTAATTCCTCAATGAGATAGTGGAGTACACAGTGGGGTCACCAGCTGGTCTCATGGATGCTATGTCCACTACCCTGGAGACAGCATGTCCCACCTGTGTGTCACAGAACATTTGGTGACCACAAACCGCTGGTACAGACATCTCCTCATGTGTGGGGGAGGGTGTGGAGATGTCCTTACTGGACTTGTCAGCCTGTATGTTGGCAATGTGTGTATGTTGAGTAAACTCCACCTCTTTGTGAACCCAGTCAGAGCATATGTGGGAGTGACCTCACAGGTGTTGAGCATAGCAACTGAAGGTGGTATGATTGTCAGCCAGGTCCATGTAGGTATATCTGTGGAATGTGCCCTGGACCATGGCACGACAGTGTGTAACTCTACACATATGATGACCAAGGGTGTCATACCTCACAAGGTGTCTGCTCCACCTTGTAGTAGCCACCTCCTCGTGTTGTACATCCTGTGTATGGCTGGGGTACACCACACTGGATGCTTGGCATTGGTACAATGAACCACAGTTGGGTAAGTGAATGCCTGGTTCATGCAGTCCTGTAGGTACTGGTAGATGGCAAATGTGATTGATGCAGTGGCTGCAGTACTGTCGACCACTGGCTCAGGGTCCTTAAAGGAGACCACAGTAGTGTGCAGAGATGTGTAGTCTGCCTCTGAGCAAGCAATGTGTATGTTAACTGGCAACACTCACAGCAATGGATGCCAATAGCAGAAGCCAATGTCCAAATAACATAGATTAACTTCTGCATGACAATATGTCTTATCATACATGTATTGACATGTGTGTGCTAATTACAATTGCAAATGGCCGGTAAGACTGGCCTAAAGTTCCCGTGATGTACACAGTCTGGAGGTGTTGTTCCGATAATAAAGTGGCAATACCTCCCAATCGTGACCTCTGGGTATGAAAGTGGTTGTTAACCTGCAACATTGGATGTACACCAGTGGGTTCTGGTGTCGGAAGACATGGTTCCTGTAGCACTACACAGTATGGGTAGTCAAGCAGACATCCGCGATTGCTGAACACACAGCATCAGTGAAACCCACTGCTCACAAGGACACAGTCCGACAAGCTCTACACTTTACATATGCACAGTGGTGTCCATTGAAGGACCCAAAAATTGTCTAAAGAACAGAATTATGTCTTATTTCAATGTGTACCTGAACTCATTGTCGTCACAGGTACACATATGCACCGCAAGCGTGTTTAATGTTGCTGATAGCTGTCCATGTAATGCAGCACAGATGCACAGAAATACCCAGGGTACCGGGTCCATAGAACTGCGTCCACATCACAGTCCCGCACACATGAAGGATGTGTAATGGGTACTGTCGATTGTTGCAGTCAAGGGATTCTGGGTATGTAGACTCTGGGCTCGGTGTTATTTCGCAGGCAATCCTTTGTCCCGCCCCGTGGGAGGGATGTGTGCGTAGCACCTGCCTTACTCTCCGCTAATAATGCAAACCATCCACCGGAGAATGCTAAATGCAGGTGTGAAATGTGTACAGCCCTATACTAGTGTCCAGTAGGCAATTGTCATGGATGGACAACCGTATGGCCAAGATGGCACCCACAACTGCAAACCCGGGTAAATTACACAGCCGCGGGAAGGCATAACACAGGAAATACACATAGGGACTACAGTTGACATTCCACATACAAAGCCGGACCGTCGTGCCAACACCGGCGTACACAGCACTCAATCTGCCAGCAACAGAATGAGGAGCACCCGCTACCATACAGCGGAACAGATGTGCGACCTGTGGAACACATACTAATGGCACACACACAACGTCAAGTAGGATATGTAAACTATGGCATTCCCACCTATGAAGACAACATGGTTAAATGCCTGCATAGGTGATCAACATGTTCCGGTGGTGTTATATTGAAAATACAGTGACGGATATGTCCCATTGGGATGTCTGAGGTTTATATGAAGCAGTTGCTAACCAGCATCTTTGGATGTATGACATTTGTTCACAGTACTAAATCACCTGGTTATGTAGCACCATGTAGAATGGGTAGTCAAACAGACATCCGCGATTGGGGAACATACACCAGCAGTGAAAAGCACTGGGCAGGTGGACACAGTCCAGCAACATCTAACTTGACATATGCACATCGGTGTCCATTGTAGGACCCAAAAATTCCATTCATTGAATGCCTGCTAGCTTCCTGCATTACTCACGTGATCTCATTGTCGTCACCACGTCACAGGTACACATATGCACCGCAAGCGTGTTCAATGTTGATGATAGCTGTCCATGAAATGCAGCACACATGCACAGAAATACCCAGGGTACAGGGTCCATAGAACTGCGTCCACATCACAGTCCCGCACACATGAAGGATGTGTAATGGGTACTGTCGACTGTTGCAGTCAAGGGAGTCTGGGTATGTAGAATCTGGCCTCGGTGTTGTTTCGCAGGCAATCCTTTGTCTCGCCCCGTGGGAGGGATGTGTGCGTAGCACCTGCCTTACTCTCCGCTAATAATGCAAACCATCTACCGGAGAATGCAAAATGCAGGTGTGAAATGTGTACAGCCCTATACCAGTGTCCATTAGGCAATTCACATGGATGGACAAGCGTATGACTAAGATGGCACCCATAACTGCAAACCCGGTGGAATTACACTGCCGTAGTAAGGCATTACACAAGTAATACACATAGGGACTACACTTGACATTCCCCATACAACAAACACAGAGAACCAGCCGATGAAGTCCAAAGCAAAGACGAGGTACTGTAGACACCGTCAGTGACCACTCAGAGCACACTAGGAATTAAATGCAGTCACCATAGTTTATTGAAGCTCTTTTCGTCTGCTTCATAAGCAGACTTATTCAGAATACATACAATGCAGTCCAACCAACTACATTTAAAACCCTTAATTGGTCAGTAAATTAGATGTGCTAGGTATTAATTACATGCCTTAAAGGCAAACAAGCAAACAAACTTTACTTGGGTTACAGATTCCACACAGTGAGGACATCAGACATTGCTTTGAAGGTACATTCTTCATAGAGAAATAGAAATATATGTATATATATGAAAGATGAACCAACATAATGTTTTCCAAATGTCTGACTGTGTAAGCTACATATATATGTTCTACGGATTGTGCCAATATATTAAAGGAACTGCAGACACCTAGTAATATAAATGAACCATAATATATACAGATAAACCGTATGATTATGACTAATGTAAAATAGACCAACGAAATGTAAAGATTCACAATGTGGTAATGTAAATATTCATTTAGAAGGTTACTTAAATAAATCAATTCAGACATCCATGTCAAAATACTAACACAAGGCCAGCGAGGTGCTTGCCCTCACATGTACTGGGATGTTGTTCCACAGCTTAGTGAGTGTCTGGGTGATGAACCTGTCCCACCAACACGTTCTATTAATGACAGTGTCAAGGTGTACGTCACCTGCCCTTGTGGTTCTGAGGGATCTAACTTCTTTAGGTGAAGCATAGTCATCAGATCTGGGTTCGACATGGCCTTGTATGCCAGGCACAGGTCACCTCTGAGCAAGTGGTATGCAACTGTATACAGCTGGAATTCTTTCAGTTGGTCAGTATAACACATATTCCTGAGACCCTGCATCTGTTTGTCGATGAACTGTTGGTGCCTTTCCAGCTGCTGCAGGTGTCGGGTCAGATACATTCTGAACGGGCATTGTACCCAATCATAGGTCTAATGAGTGATGAGTACAAGGGGACAATGACCTCCTCTGATCTAGATGTGAATCCCTTCATGATGATGTGGGCAATGTGGAAGGTCTACCTAACTACGTTAGCAACGTGTGTGTCTAACGAATGGTTAACAACAACCCGGGTCCCCAGATCCCTGGTAACTCCCTCTGTGCTCAGTGGATTGCCACCTATATGGTAGCTAGGGGTAACCTTGTTCTTCCCGAAGGGTATGACTATGCATTTCCTGGCATTTAGCTGTAGGCCATGTCTCTGGCACCACTTATCCACATCTGTGAGGCACTCCTGAAGGATATCTGTGTCAGATGTGTGTCTGACTATGGCACCCAGTTTGCAGTCATCTGCAAACATTGTCCCCCCCTGTGTTTGCTTGTACTTTGGAAACGTAGATGCTGAAAAATAGTGGACCCAGGACTGAGCCCCATGGGACACCACCTGTGACTGGCTGTGAGTTTGACATGGCGCCAGCAACTATGACCATGTGTGTTCTGTGACTTAGCCAGTTTGCAACCCATATGGCGATGTATGGATTTACGTTCATGATGACGGGCTTATCAATGATACCCGAGGGGGGTATTGTGTCGAAGGCCTTTGCCAGGTTGAGGTAGGCTGTATGGACTGCTTTACCCTCATCAATGGCCTTGGTGACTGATCCTACAAAGCCAAACACGTGTAAAAGGCATGATCTGACTTTGACCAAGCTAAACTGGGTTGTATCCAAAGTATGCGAGTCCCCTATGTCTTTATCTATGAGTTCCATTATGATCCTTCTCCATGGCTTTGCAGATAAGGCTTGTCAAGCTAATGGGATGGTAATAACCAGGGTCAGTGGAGGCACCATCTATGTGAAGTGTGACTACAGGCGCCTTGTGCTACTACTCGGGTACGTATCCTGAGGTGAGGCTAAGATTAAACAGCTGTCCTAAGTGTGGGTTTAATTCCCCATAGAGTTCATGGAGTACACAGCTGGGACACCATCTGGTCCCATGGATGCTGTGTTGACTGCCTTGGAGATAGCATATCCCACCTGTGCGTTACAGATGTTCCAGGATCTACATGTCTCTGGTATAGATATCTCTCCATGTGGGGGGGAGGGGGGGAAATGTTAGCACTGAACATGTCAGCCAGTATGCTGGCAATGTGTGTAGGTTCAGTCATCTTCACATCATTGTGAACCCGGTTTGAGCATATCTGGGAGTGTCCTCCCAGGTGTCCAACATAGTTAAAGAGGGACTTATGAATGTCTGTTGAGTCCTTGTTAGTTTCTCTGTTGAATTTCCCCTGGATGATTTCATGACAGCTTGTAGTTCTTCACATATAATGAGCAAGGGTGTGTTACCTTACAAGTATTCCGCTTTAACTTGTAGTATCTGCCTCCTGTCGTTGTAGAGCTTGTTCATGGCTGGGGTCCACCAGACTGGATGCTTGTCTGTGGTACAAAGAGTCTCAGTTTTGTATGGGATTGCCTGATCCATGCAGTCCTGTAGGTGCTGGTGGAAGGCATATGTACGTGATTCAGCGGTTTGAGTGATGTTCACCACTGGCTCAGGGGCCTTAAAGGAGACCACAGTAGTGTTCAGAAGTGTGAAATCGGCTTTTGAGAAAGGCATATGTATGGTAACCGGCACCACTGTACACATGGAACATCATGGCAATACACCACGGCTGGATGTGGGTAATGCTGGACATACCCACGGCAGACGTGGCGTTCCAGTCCGATGCCCGAGGGACCACACATAGCCGGCCTTAGGCATAGGCCAAGTAGGCAGCCGTCTAGGGCGTTGCTCTACTCGGGGCACCTTTCCAGACTTTATTTGGTGTAGGTAGACCAGGAGGGGGGTAGCAGGTGATGTGGCGGTGGCAACTTCTGCCTAGGGCACCACTTAACCTAAGGCCACTCTTCCCGTGGGTAATACAGCAGTACCCACACCCAGACGCGGGTCATTGCTAGTATGGCATATCATCTATGGCAAGAATCCATATATTCCCAGACATAATGGCACAGCATAATGCCTGTCCGCCGCCCAAACGCAGACATACGTCACCCGCGGCAGTGCGGACGTACTGCGCGAGATGTCCGTTACCAATGTCGCCATTGTCTCGCTTTGTGAAACAAACTCCACATAGCGATTCAATACTAAACAGCGACGGAGAACCCGATGTCCCCGTGGCTGAGCTGTTCAACCTGTTCCGCCATGTTAAATGTGTGTAGCACAGCGGAACCGACCCAAACCAAGCAACGGACATGTCTGTGGCTCAGTGAAAGTCGTCACGCAATGGTAAACCCATGTAATATTGCGACACAGGTCATACATACCGAGGGTTAGTAATGGAAATAGGTCAGTTCGACCAGACCGTGTGCAATTAGTATAACAAGATCTACAACGGGTACACTGGCCAATCGGCGCACACGGTTATGAATAATTGGGGGGGGGTGACATGGTATCATAGACACGGACAAAACGTGCCCATGTGACTCATCTAACATTCGTACACGGTCAGGGCTGTTCCGTACACTGGGCGGACAAGACCAAACCCAAAGCACCATAGCAACACCCTGACAATCGAAGGCCTGTATGCGTAGGGGATATAAGCACCTGTCATCTGAACATCCCTGCGGTGACTACATATGCATCCTGGGCCATGAGCGAGGGGGAATTAGGAATGTTTAACATGCAGTACCGCACCTTTCCCAGCAGGAGAATGGATGCCTGTGACGTGCGTGAGTGCGGGGGGGGGGATATGTAAATGTACTTAAGTACCATGGGTATGCATATTAATGACACCGAACAGCTAACGTGTCGTGGTCACAGTAACCGGCAAACGTGAATGCAGTCACGTTTGAATTACGACTATAGAACATATAGATGTGAACGTGTACGTAATGCGTCCATGCTGCAAAGACTGTTACATGTATAAAGTTGTAAGTGTGTTCTGCACACGGCCGTCAACCGGATCAGACATATGTTACCGGAATAGTCACAACAAACACAAAACACGTAACCACACAGACCCAGTAAACATATATAAACAGAATACGGATATGCATGTGTGCCTGCGCGTAACCCACAATTAGGAAATGCGAGTGTGCGTGTGCGTGTGTGATCCACTGGAAGCAGGGAAGGTTAAGGATGTGTCCTCCACTCATTTACATTCATAATTGTAAAATATATGCTTAAATAGTACTTATTGATTCCATGCTTTGGAATCGTAATGCTACAATTATACACATTGATATAAAATATCCTGATCAACACACTACATTCTAAGGTTTACTCACAACAATTATCAACTATGTTTCAAGATACTGATTGTATTTACCAATATTGTATTTATATTAACACATTGTTGTCGTATTATTGTTTCCATGAAGTAATGTATGTAACACTGATTTGTATATGTCACGTTATAATCAAGACTTGGAGCACTGTCCACTTAACTATGAGCAGGTTTATTGATTATTTGACTTTAAACTGACTCTGAAGGAAGTGTATAAGGGACGACTATGTAATGCATTTCGTACTCCGACGATGCCCCATGTTAGTAGGTGAAAGAGCGCAGTATCTTTTGACTGTGGAGTCTATCATTTTTGTCATTGTCTGTTTTGGCCGATATATGTTCAATAATGTCATTTATGAAGATGGCCAGGACGCAAGGTTTGCTGTATTCCCACTTACTGGCACGTGGATATAGATAGGCCAAGTAATACATAATATGGGTAGTCAAGCAGACATCCGCGATTGGGGAACATACAGCAGCAGTCAAAACCACTGGCCAGATGGTGACAGTCCAACACGTTCTACACTTTACATATGCACATTGGTGTCCATTGTAGGACTCCAAAAATAGTTCTGTTTGCACCTTCGACCCGTTGTGATCGACCAGACAGAGTGTCAGCCGTGACTACGGCACAGCTAGACATATGCACCACCAGCGTGTTTAAGGTTGATGATACCTGTCCATGGAATGCAGGACATATGAACAGAAATCCCCAGATTGTCGTGTCCATAGAAGTGCGTCCACATCCCAGTCCCGCACACATGAAGGATGTGTAATGCGTACTGTGGGGGGTTGCAGCCATGGGATCCTGGGTATGCAAAATGGGGCTCGGTGTTGTTTGGCAGATAATCCGTTGTCCCGCCCCGTGGGAGGGCTGTGGGTATAGCACGTGCCTTAGTCCCACTAACGATGCAAAGCATCCGCTGGGTAATGCTAAAAGCAGGTGTGAAATGTGTTCAGCCCTACATCAGTGTCCAGTAGGCAATTCCCATGGATGGACAAGTGTACGAACAAGATGGCACCTATAACTGGACACCTGGTGGAATTACACAGCTGCGGTAAGGCATAACACAGGAAATACATATAGGGACTACAGTAGACACTCCCCATACAAAGTCAGACCGCCGTGCGAATACCGGAGTACACAGCACTCGATCTGCCAGCAACAACATGAGGATCACTCGCTGCCATACTGCGGAACAAATGGGCGACCTGTGGAACACATACTAATGGCATACTAACAACCTCAACTACGAAGGTCATACGATGTTTCAACACTAGCGTTCCTGCATATAACGAACATGCTTCAATGAATAAATAGGGTATGCATGTTCTGTCTGTTTTATATTGACAATACAGTGGCGTATATGTCCTACTGGGCCTTCTGAGGATTACTTAAAGCACTTGCCAAGCTGCAGCATTACATCAATACCATTTGGGTTAATCGTAGTATAACATGGGTTTCGTAGCACAACATAATATGTGTAGTCAAACACACATCCACGATTGGGGAACATACAGCAGCGGTCACAACCACTGGCCAGATGGACACAGACCAACATGTTCTACATTTTACATATGCACATTTGTGTCCATTGCAGGACCCAAAAATTTATCCTTAAGTAAGTGTGGGCAGCATACTGCGATCGTGTGAACAAGAAGAGGTGCCAGCCGTGACTACGGCACAGGTAGATATATGCACCACAAGCGTCTTCAAGGGTGATGACAACCGTCCATGAAATGCAGGACATATGAATAGGACTCCCCAGGTTGCTGCGTCCATACACGTGCGTTCACATCCCATTTCCGCACACATGAAGGGTGTGCAAGGGGTACTGTCGAGGGTTGCAGACATGGGATCGTGGGTATGCAAAAATGGGTCTCGGTGTGGATTGGCAGATGATTCGTTTTCCCGCCCCGTGTGCGGGACATAGCCATGGCATATGCGTTACTCTGCACTAATAATGCCGATCATCCACCGGAAATGCAGAATGCAGCTGTGAAATGTTTACAGCCCTATACTAGTGTCCAGTAGGCAGTTCCCATGGATGGACAAACGTACGGCCAAGATGGCACCCATAGCTGCAAACCTGGGGGAATCCCACAGCTGTTGCAAGGCATAACCCAGGAAATACAGATAGGGACTACAGTAGACACTCCCCATACAAAGCCAGACCGCTGGGCAGATACCGGCGCGTACACAGCACTCAATCTGCCAGCACATCAATGGGGATCACACGCTTCCATACAGTGGAACAGATGGGTGACCTGTGTAAACATACCAATGGCACAATCTGAACGTCGGCTGGGAATGACATACGATGGTCAAACTATGGCGTTCCCACCAATGAAAGACATCCTTCGGTGAATTAATAGGAATGATGTCAATAGACCATGGCAAACACCCAATGAACAGGAAAGACTTGCTGGCACCCTATGGCCACAAACCATGTCACACATAGGTAGATGGAACAGTCAACTTAAACATTTCGTCCACGACACGTCGCATATGGTATCTAAAGGTTCTTCATAGACATGTATGCGCTATCACCCGTAGGCCCCGTGAGACTTACACATAACATGGAAGTATCCAAGCTTTAAATGTCCACCCTTACACTTCCATTTGTCACTTTCTATGCGAACAATGAACATGTAGCCACAGCATAGAAAGCACAGACGCAGTGCTAACGGAACACACACATGTCAACATCACAGAAAGCATACTATGAACACACGTATTACATGATATTGTACTATGAAACACAAACAAACCAGCAACCTGCGGCAAGAATAGTCCCCGTAGTTCGACACAACACAAGTCTTCGTAACATTTAAACAGTTTATTAAAACATGCAGCGCTTTCGTTGTTTCCACTAGCGTCTGCAGAAAAAAGCAAAGTCTAAGAATGTTCACAATCAACAATGTGAGTCTTAACAAGATTTTAAATATTACATTGTTGATTGTGAACAGTTTCAGAATTTGCTTTTTCAGAAGAAGTGAAACGGAAACACACACACACACGGAAGGGACGGAGATCGAACCTACGCTATCTACATGGACTCACTA
>NC_056726.1:1374027600-1374103942 GCF_019279795.1 Protopterus annectens | reverse complement strand
TCCTCAATAAATTGTTGATCCTTTCTTTCTCTTAGAACGGCACTGGAAACACTGCTTTGGACAGATTTCTACCACAATTAAGAGTTTAGCTGCCTGTAGCTTACTCAGAATTCTATCCTTCATTAATACTTCAGTACTCTCACTGCCTGTAATTTTCACATTCAAAATTTGCCTCTCACTCCTTTCTCTCTTTCTATACATTGCAGAAATACAGCCTTCTTCGTTTAGAATGCTTTCCTGTTCATTTGTTTTTCCACATATTTCCCATTAACCTCTTTTATCAGCATGTCCTTTACATTAATCCTTTCCTCTAAAAGTGTCACACCTACTCCTTCAGTCCTGTAATGAATGTTATCCTCATTTAAACAACCGCGTTATTTCTTTTTTTGTTTCTTTCATAAATATATTTCATTTTTTACAAGAAACAGCATCTTCAACTTCCTTAAGATCAAACATGTTCAGTCTAATTCTTGCAAAAATGTTCTTTTTCTTGTGGTTTCTTCTTTCTAACTGCAAGCACAAATTGTTGCACTTTTCTGCATATACTAAGCACCAATCAGTCCAAGTTTTATACAGCGGTAACATTTTTTCATGCTTTTTTCCAAAATCTTAATGCTTTTTGATATAATATTAAGTGCATTTATCTTTTTGCTGCACTAACTTTGCCTTATCATATTCTCACTTTCATCTATTGTTGTGCATGTAGCTCAAGGTCTATCAGTTCTGCTTGCAAATGACATCCCTATATTTCATAAAAAAATTATGTAATCCATTCTTGTCCTCAAACTTGATGTTTCATATATATAATTTCTCTCATTCTAAGTATTATATCCTGATAATTTAATATGTTTTTAAGTTTCAGTACATCCTTTGTTAATTTATCTTTCTGTTTTAAGTTTCATTAAATTCTTTGTTAATTTACCTTTCTGTTTTGTAAAATTGTAATTTGTCTTTGATCGACATTGTATTAATGTTTACAATAACATAAAATTTAATTTCTTCAAATAATTACTGTTTTCTTTGCATGTTTAAATGCATATACCTAACTTCTGTTTTTTTTTTTTTAATTATAACATGCACCCTTTCTTACTTATCTATTATATAATCCAGGTTATTATCTGCAAATGTCTGAATAAAATTGTTATCCACAAGCATAGGTGTATGCCAAAACTCTATAAAAATTTCCTACCCATAACTGTTCAGACTGATTCCTTTATCTAAAAATTTAACTTCTAATTAGCGTACAATTTTAGTACAGACTCTTTCACAACAACGGGTAACCACTAACCTTTGAACACCATTTTTTCATAGATTCATAGGTGTGTTCTAGGCTAACAACTGTTAGAACCTTTCCAAGCCTTAACTATGCTTCTGAAATCTCTGTTAGGTTCTGGTACCCTTGATAAGTGTATGCAGGGGCTTGGGGGTTGAAACATTTAGAAGCAGGGGCCTAGGAAATTAACCATTTACTGGCTGCCTGTGTCCACTAGAGACAGAGGTGCCAAACCAGGGATGAAATTCCTTTTCCCCATCAAATTGTCCAAGTGACACGAATTGGGTTAGGGAGGAACTCTGTTCCACATGGATGGGGAGCCTGTTTAAGAGAAGAAGTAGTTTCTGGGACATATTCCTGTCTATTCAACAGGTCCTATTTATATCACAGTCAAAGTTTTTATAATGGGCAAATCTGGTGCTGTTTGTTTTGTAGATATGCTGGAGGTCCATCATGGCGGGGTCTGACAGTGCAATGTATAGATCTCCCCTCAACAGCCTGTAGGAGACAAAATACAGGGATAGGGCTTTGAGATGGTCTGCATAGGACTTGTTATTTATGCCTTGTATTCTTTCAGTGAGGAACCTCTGTGGACATTCCAGTTGTTGGATATTCCTAGTTAGGTGCATTCCAAAGGAGTCATTTTACTCAATGACAGGTTTGGTGAATGCTGAATACAGTGGAAGAATGGCCTGCTTGGACCTAGATGTATACCTTTGTTTATAAGTTGCACAATGATTAATCACTACTGTAGACATGTGATGGTCATAGGCTAGATTACAGTGTTAACATGTCCCTGTGTGTAATGAATATGTGTGTGTATATTTGTGGGGGTGGTGTCAGTTGGGGTGGCTGTCATACTTCCACACACACCTGTAGACTGACACGCAGAGTCTGCAAAACTGGGTGTGGGGAACCAATAGCCACTAGGGATAATGCTAAAGGCACATGACATATATTCTGAAGGCAGATTTTTAGCATCCATATTGTCAATAATTATAATGGATTGAAGGAGTTTGTTCCCATTAACATGTAGGAATAAACATGCTGTTCTTTCTCTCACCCATTTTCTTTAAGATGGAAGCAGTCATACAACATTAGTGAAGTAGTGAGAAAAAATGTATACAGTTATTTAAGGAGATGTGCTGTATGTGCATGACAGTGACTCACCATTACTGGCACTTACCTGCAGTTATATTTAAATGTTATAGCCATTGATCTGGATTGCTTTGAGCTGTGAATGTGTGCAAAAAATAAGTAAATAATCTCTATTCTTTAATTTCTGGGTGGTGGTCTCTACATGAATACAATTTGCAACTAGCATTAAGTCACATCATGTGAATATGGACTGGAGATGCTGGTGTATGCATGAGAAATAAGGAATAACATATTACTGTTAGTAAAATAGGAAAATTTTCACTTGATCACAATGAAAAACAAAATGTCTAGCCAGAAAAAATAGTTATACTGAGATGCAGTCTATGTGGGAAAAGAGATGACCAAAGTTGTTATTAGGTCACAGCTAAATGGGTGAAGGATTTGACTGTTAGAGGACGTGTGTGTGTTTTTTGCATATGAATATCTGTGTGAGTGCATGTGTGTGTGTGTGTGTGTGTGTGTGTGTGTGTGTGTGTGTGTGTGTGTGTGTGTGTGTGTGTGTGTGTGTGTGTGTGTGAGGGGGCTGAGTACTGTTATGGGCCAATGGTGATGTCATGTGTTCAGGTATGTGGTTTGCCTAGGTCTGTTGTTTATGTGTGTGTGTGTCTGCATGCACACAGTTCCACCATGTGGCTGTCCTATATGGGGATTTGTGAGACAGCTGCTGACTGTACCTGGCAGGGTTTGCAGTTCACCGTTTCCAGCCATGGACATGGGATCTGTGCCTGGCAGGGGTGCTACAGGCAGTATCAGGTACAAAGCCAGATCAGGTACTGTCCCCCGAGGTTGACAGATGCCCACTGGATCCATGTCCCTCCTGGGACTGGCCAGGGTCATGTGCACATGTTCTGCTATGATGGTCTGTGGACAGCACCCCCACAACAGTTCTGGGGCTGGTACTGCCACTATGGAAGCAGCTGTGACTGGTGGGACGCCACATCGACCTCCAGCTGCTGGTGTTGCTGGCAAATGTCCATGTGGCCGTTGCAACTGTCCTGCCTTGTCCTGACACATGGACATGACATTGTTGATGAGATCCAATGTCTCACCCCACCATCTATCCATCACCTCAGTGTAATTACGAATGGCACCTGCTAGGTCATGGATGCTGTCAGTTACAGAGGTGTGATGAGCCCTCTGCACCCTTAGACCCTGTCTGGTGTACTGTTCCACTCATGCCTGTGCTTCTATGACAACCTGGAACATGCATGTGGTTGATATAGATGTGGCACATCTGCCAGGGGCATGATGACCAGCAGTGCTCCGATGATCACTCCCTGAACATCTGCCTATGTTGTACCCCACTGGACATCTGGCTATGGCTGCTGTGTCCTGATACATGTGCCATAGATACTACACTATCCTGGCCAATGCCAACAATAGACTGTCCCTCAGCTAAGGCCAATGGTGATGAGGTATGTAGAGGCAGTGTGATTGTGTGCGTGGATGGAGTGGACACTTGTGGGATGTCAATTGGTGGCCCAGTAGCAGCCTCTGAAGACCCTGCCTGTGCCTCAACACACCTATCCTCATGGTCACTGTCTGTATCAGTGACATCAGATTTCCTGTGGGGGGACCCAGCCCCACCTCGCCACCTGTGAGGGGAAAACAGGGAACAGACTGTAAGACCTGTACATCACCGCTAAACAGTACAGACACACACACACACACACACACACACACACACACACACACACACACACACACACACACACACGCACACACGCACACACGCACACACACACACACACACACACACACACACACACACACACACACACACACACACACACATGTGCAGACATGGCCACACACACAGACATACACACATGCAGTTGACATGCATGACAACCCACACACTCCACCAGACAGCACCTACAGACAGCTCCAGCAACCCCATAACAGACACAATAGCAGGTGATGGTGCAGTACAGAATCATACACAAACCTGTAATTACACACGTCAGCATACAGGACATGTGGTGCTCAACAGCATGCAGTGCAACTGTAGTCAATCCCCATTACCAACATTATACATGGCTGTGATGCATGGCTTCTGTTAGTAGGTGATGGCCCTCCCCCTGGAACACACTGCACCCATGTCCACATCATTGCTGTGTATTTGTTCAGCACCCTGGCATGTACTGTGCACCATACCTCACAGGTGTACACACCATTGCAGGATGTTTATCTGTGTGTCAGTTATGTTTCCTCTGCTGCTCACAGCCTCTGTGTGCTTCTGGATTATATGTGGACACATGTGTTTAGTGAATGCCTGATGTGTATTCACAGATGTCATCATCAGTGGTGCATGTATGAGTGATAAATTATCATTAGACCAACCAAATACACAATGTACTGTACCTATTATGAGTGTAGAGACCATTATTGACATGGCACTCTCTTCCATGACATGCCATGGTGCAGCACTACTCCATATGACAACACTATACATACCTGATATGTGACATATGACCTAGGCAGTCAATTGCATTACAGGCCATATGTGTCAGTTGTGCAGATGCTGGTTGGGATGCATACCGTTTGTGGGTGCATATGTGTGCACACACATATCATGATGGTGTGTAGCAATAACTGCTATGTGTACTACTGCGGTCACTTTACCTAGCAGGGGTATAGTAGCATGAGTCATCATCATAAGCCAATAATTGGTCAGTCAGGCCTGCAAATGCTCCCCAAACCTACATGTTTGCATGCTAAATACATGCAGAGCCCTTGGAGTTCATACAGTACCATCACTAGGCCGTGGAGTCAGGATTATGTCTGCCACACTTCCTGACCTTGACTGTGTGCAGAGACAGCCATTCTCAGTGGGTTTGTCTCTCCTCTCCTGTGCACTATTGTGTTTCAGGATGACACACCCTCACAATCACCTGCTACATTGCAAATGCTCGACATCTGTGGCCTACATGTGTGTGTCATATTGCAGCATCCCAAATTAGGAACACCATGTGTACTGGCATATTCTCTGCCAATGGAGGCCAAGCATGCCGGTGTACAGTTCCACCAGCATTGTACAGATGGGGATGTCATCCCTGGGTTGGGGTGAGGTGTGGATTGTGCAGCACATGCATCATAACTGCAAATTCCTGGACTTCCCCAACATGGTGCTGGTACATCAGATCACATTGCAACACATGGCTTTGGAAATGTCCCATCATTATGCAGGTCATATCTGTATTGAGCCCTGGCTGATGTTGCTTGTGGTACACATAGGTTCATAGGTGAGTACTGGTCTACTGGTCCTGGGGCCTACATAAGCCTAACCACAGGAGTTCCCAGCCATGCACCACCCAATAATGTTATACTCATGTACCTCTGTCAGGCTGTGGCACATATATACTACCCAGGGTGAATTTCCCATTTCCCATCCAGTTGTCAAGTGTTTTTGTAAAGAGGGCCAATGAGTAGCATTGCCTGACATGAATGGGTAGTCTGTTCCAGAGTGTGGGAATTCCCCAGGACAGGGCCGTATCCCTCCAGTATGTTCTGTGCAATGTGTTGATGAGGTTTAGGACCCTGGAGCATGTGTTTGCAGAGGGAGTGGGATTTCTTTATGTGTAGCATGTTCAACTGCTCTGTGTATGACATAGCTGTGTATATTAGGCAGATGTCAGCTGTGCCTGGGCAATGTGTACTGGAGTGTAGCCACAGTTGTCTGAGATGGTCTATGTATTGCATGTGTTTGAGGCTGGTAATCCCATTAGTGAGGTGTGTGCTCTGTCAGTGAACATGTACAGCATGCATTATGGGTAGGTGTGTTAGATATGTACATGGCCTACACCTTAGCTATGACATGCACAGTGACTTGCCATGCATAACCTTAAACCATACTCACCTGCATCTGGCGGCTGACTTGCTGGTATCCCAGAGGTACCTACATTGAGATGAGATAGAGTTGATGTCAGTGGCCACAGCTGTGGCATTGCTACAGGGTGGGTGCAATATTACAGTAAAACAATAGCTGAAGTCCACAGTACTACAGATAATGCATACCTGCTTATCAGTACTAGACAGCAACAGACTCCACATCTCACATATGCATGTTCTACCTGTACAGATGCATACACACCGGGGGTCTATTGATATGCCCTGGAACCTTACCTGCATGCTTCATGTCTGGTGTGTGGGTAGCACCCACCTCCATGACTGTATATGTCTGTAGCTCTTGTGGGTGGTCAGGTGCCACCAGGCTCATGAGCAGCTCCTCCACTCTGGTGAGGGGATGGATGTTATGGCCCCCCGCTTTGCAAGGTGGTCACCCCACATGGCAGCGGCATGACTACGTACATGGTGTAGCAGGTCACTACAATGATGGCAGACCTGCTCATATGTACAGCTGTGCATCCCCACCTCATTCACCCTGTGGACCACATCATTCCACATGGCGGTCCGCTCATGCTGGTCCTGGCTTGTCCTTGAGGAAAAGCAGCTTGTAGTGCTGGATGATGCTGGTATTATATCATCCTCAGCAGCACTGTAAGCGGGATTCCTTGGGTGTGCCATACTACCTGAAAGATATAAAGATGGAAATATGTCTGAGCAGCTCATATGGCATGTTTTCCATAATACAATACACATATCAGTCTCCCGCCACCATATCAGCTCCAACTTAATGTTCACACATCGCAAGTGGTATGTCTCCAGTTTATCTACCATTGGGACATATATTGTATTGTACAACACTTTTTGCTATGTGTTTATGGACATGCTCCCTGTGGGGACACTAGAGTTGCTGGGCTGTTACAGAGTATTTCATCTGCATGCCATTGTCACTGCCACTATGTTTCCACATATGCATGTGGTATGCTTGCTATGTGATTGCTACATATCTGCCATTCTGTGTTATTGGGGATATCTATGCATGCTGTTGGACATGTTCTGAGATTGTGTGGACTATTACAACCCACATATGTTCTATGACAGTTACACAACAGTATGTGTAGGGGTTATTTGCCAGCAGGAACACCACTCCCACCTAATGTGCACATGTTACCAGTCCACATCACATCCATGACCAACCATGGATCCTCATTATCTACTGTTCTGACACTACCTTCATGTGGAACCACCTCAGGGGATGGTGCCCCCCCCCCCTCCATGGAGCACACACAGACATATGTCTGTCACCCAGTTAGGTCCAGGGTCTTGTGCATAGGGAGCTCCACAAAGACATGGGGTATGTGCTACAATACCTGGAGGTATGCAGTATACATACACAAGGTTAGACATGCATATTCCTCCGGCTCAGCCCACAGCCCAGGCACTTTATGACCATGTAGATGCTGTTGTGACTGTCCATGGGTAGGTACCATGTTCCCTTTGTTTCCATATGGGGGCTCAATGGCCTCCACATTCCAAATGGAACTACCCATCCACAGTATTTAACCACCACATGTGTCATATACCAGCCCTGTATGCTGTCTTGTTTGTCACCCAACCAAACCTACATACCAATATGTGCCTAATACCCTTCACCAACATATATATCCCACCTACTCAAACAATTGCAATGTGTTCCCAACATGGGTTGCACACCACACTGATATGTGTGTCTGTGTATACCTATACATGTCAGTATTATGTATATGTGTGCATGTGTCTGTTTGTATATATATATATATATATATATATATATATATATATATATATGTATATACATACATAATATATATATGTATATATCTATATATACATATATATATATATATATATATTTATTATGTATGTATATATATATATATATATATATATATATATATATATATATGTAGACATACACACACACACACACACACACACACACACACACACATACATATATATATATATATATATATATATATATATATATATATATATATATATATATATCTGTATGTATATATATATATATATATATATATATATATATATATATATATATATGTATGCAAACATATATATATATATATATATATATATATATATATATATATATATATATATATATATATATATATATATATATATATATAGACATATAGACATATGTGCATATATGTGTAGATATCATTATGTATTATCTACCTATACATATGTATACCTGTCTGAGGCTCTGTAGACATACACAGCTGTAAATATGTATCACACACATATATGTATCTGTATGTGGGGTGCATACAAACATCTGGTCTACACTCTTGTAACTCTCTTTACCTCACAGCTGAACTGTTCTGCCTTGCTGCAACACAGACAGGTGTCACATGTGAACACAGAATAACATTAGGGGGATATATATGGTGACAGATTTTAGATATGCATATTATACTGCCATGGCAGTTGGGCATGCTATGCTACAATTTAACATAACTGTCCTGCAGGTGGTGTGGTCTCACACCCATGTGTCTATCATGGCAGTATTAATACCACAGCCATCCGTTGGCCACAGTAATGTACAAAACACAGATATCATGGGTCACATCTTTGCCATTCACTGCTGATCTGCACAGTTGACAGGTATGTCCCACTGCCCACAGGGACTGACACTATTGTCCAGAGCAGTTGTTGAGCTGAACATCATTACAGGAACAAGTACTAATGGCACATATAAATCATTTCACATTATGCATCCTATTATTCTATGCCATATACTACATGCAAGTAAATACATATCTGTTTCACATACCTTTTATGTTTTTTCTGCTGTAACAAATCCATGAGCTTTGTTACTTTTATTAAAGTTGTTATTTCTCTCTCTCTCTCTCTCAGTCTCTCCAGTAGAGTGAATGAGCTGGTTTGAATAGATTGCAGCATGCTTTTGTAGGTATTGCACATGATCAGGTGATGGCCTCTGCACCACTCAGTGTCCATCAGTTGCTGACTGCATGCAGTCTGCTGTTTTGTACTTCAGATAAACACTGTCCTGGCAACCTGTACTATATATTGCTGACTTCTGTGGGCATTGTCCCTTCACCTTTCTAGTATGGATGACATCCTTCCTGTGTGTGGACATCAGTGTTACAGACAGCAGGTAACAATATGTCTTACAGCAGAACCTGCAGACACAGGCCAAATACACATTTGGGTAAGGTTCCAGACCTACAGACAGCGTGAGTAGTGTTGTTGTGTGCATTGTGTATTGCTGGTCTTACAGGGTTTCTGTGTACATGGCACTTTTGCATGGAATGTTGTCTGTCTGCATAGCTCTCAGCTGAGGGCCTATCCATATGATACCAGGAGAATTGGCTGTTAGGTTTTGTCTGTGCACCACACAGGTATTGTCCCAGATATATCAGTGGCATTCTGTCTGCTGAGTGGTATCAGTACATGGCTACATCCATTTGTATTTCAATGTCGTATTCCTCCATAAGGGTATGCTGCAACAAATCTTGTAACACCAGCAATTTCCAGGGTGTTTAACAGCAATAATGCAAATATGGCCCTTTGTTCCTGCCTCTGTCCTCCACATATATGCCAGTCTTTGTCCTGCTGTGATACAAAAAGGGGTTGTTAGGTAATGGCCTATCATTATTTACCACTAGTATTACTGCTGTCATCCCAGTCATGTTATGGACTCCCACACCAACTGTTGGGCCAAGTCCATATATATGGGGGCAACAGTTGGAGAACACATATGTGCCTTTGTACATTCCAGAGGTAAGTGTGTGGTACACAGTGTTCCTTGCCCTTGTACAGCCTTTTATTGGGTGAGTACAATGCCATTTATCTAGGCTGTGACACCTTTTCAGGGATATAACTGTTAAGACAAGGGTCATTCAGTGTGATAGTGAGATGTTAGGTTAAGCAATGTTATGTACAAGATACCTGGACATTAACACAAATGCTACTTTTCCCTCTAGGACTTGACTACAGAGTGTAAATGGAGGCTGCTGAACTACATCTGTAATTGTTGATTGTTACGTATCTTGAAGGCGGTATATATCCACATTGCTTGCATCTACTGTTTTGTGTGGGCCTTGCATTCATCACTGATTACATATTTCAAACTTTATGTGTTGTGAGTACTGGCATACATTATTGTATAGTACACAAATAAAGCTTATCTGTGTTTGCATACCTGTGTGCCGTGTCTTGTCCTTTGAATTGTGGGTGGGTATATGTTTAATGTAAGTATCCTCATTTGTGGGAATGGTTGCCACAGTACACATTTCAAAGGTGGCAGTTAAAGAGCTTGTGGCTGAGGGATATACTTTGCACCCAGTACTTCCACACTACTTCTACATATGTATGGCTACTAATACCTTTTGTCTCTGTATATGTGTATGTACCTATATATATATCTATATATATATATATATATATATATATATATATATATATATATATATATATATCATATAGCTATCTCTCTCTCTCTCTCTCTCTCTCTATATATATATATATATATATACATATGAACATATTTATGTATCTATAAACAATTGATGTTATATGATTATTTGTGAGTCATATATATATATATATATATATATATATATATATATATATATATATATATATATCTTCATATAGCTGTCTATCTGTCTACATTTACATATATATATATATATATATATATATATATATATATATATATATATATATATATATAGATAGATATATATCTGTCCATATGTCCATGCATGTTCGGCTCATATTTTGACCTGTACCTCATTCTCTTGGCAATTGACATGGATGATCGCAGCACTGAAGTCAGTAACTAGTGCCAGCACTTTTGTGTTTCAGACTTCATCTCCTTCTACATATGTGTTCTAATACATATAACTGTGTAACTAGCAACATTTTAAGTGTATTAGAGCATTAGTTGACATATATCCCTATTTGTACCCACATTGTGGCATACTTTGTCCAGACTTCTTGCATTAACAGGTTGTGTGTTATGATATTAATTCATTTCCTGTACTGTTGAGTGATTGTGCTAGATGACATGTTTGTGAAAACAACAGGTTATGTATATTTGCCATAGTTTTGTGGTAAATCACTTTGTGTATGGAGTACAGGGTCCTGGGTTAGAGCCTTGTAAAGGCAGTTTATTTTGTTGCTGGGCAGAACAAGCTCCATTGGATACAGAGTGATTAGGGCACTTTTAAGCAGTTGTAAGTGGGTTTGCACAGGTTTGCTTGATGGTAAGCACTGCTAACCTCCGCTTATGCTTTTTTACACTCAGCTTCGAAATTGCTCAACCTGTGTAGGCAATGCTTATCTCTGTGCAATCCTGCTTATTGCTACTTAAAAGTGCTTACTGCCTCTTACCCCCACGCTAATTTCTTTAAAAGAAAAGCAAAAGGGGTTGATAGGAAAGTAGTGAAAAAAGGGGCACAAAGAGGGAAAGACAGTAGGGGAAATAGCTAGACATGTGCAGGAAGGGTGTAGGAAAGGTCCATAGCTGCCCATTTCTTCTACAGCAACAGCTGTGCATATACACTGAATTTGGAGGTAGATTTGAACCATCAAACCCTTGGGAGAGGGGTGAGGACAACATAAATTTGTTGTGATGCCAATTAGACCAAATTACATGTGTCCAGTGGACATGTGTGCGAAATGGACAGTTATGTATGGGGCGTGATTTGTTTGTGGGAATAGATTGCCCTTTTTTTCAGGTAAGAGTGGGATGTTGGGGAGGGGTTGTAGGTATATTTGGGGAGGTAGATTGGGTAGGTTAACAGACAAGACAAACAAGATGCATACAGGGGCAGTATATGACACATGTGGGGGTAAAAATCTTGGACGAGGAGGGGTATTTGGAAGTCACAAGCCCATGAGCCCCCAAATGGAAACAGTGGGACTGAGGTCCCCACCCATGGGCAGTCACCATTGCACCTTCATGGCCCCAAAGGTGGCTGTGCTGGGGGCTGTGTAGGAGGGCAGGCCCACCCTCTAATTGTGCCACACAGCCCTCAAACTGGTGTAGCAGGTCTCGAAACTCCAGATCTAGCTCCCTACGCACCCTGACCTGGACATGTTGATGGGTAACAGGTTCCCCTCCACTCCTGCTCTGAGGGGGGAGCCCCATCCCCTGCAGCGGTTACACCCAAAGGTGGTGCAGGCCCCACGGAGGAGGAGTTCCCAGGCTGTGCCCCAGATGTGTGGTGCCCGCTGCCATGGCCAGCTGAGGTGGGACAGGAGGGTCTGCTGAGACTGGCCTTCCCATACGAGCTATGTTGTAGCAGGTTTATGACAGATATGGGTTAGTAACAGTCAACAGCATTTAGGATTAGTTATAACAGCATGCATGGGTATTCCCGTTAACCCAAAACACCAGATTTAACACAGTTGTAGAGCAAGCAGAACACATCCATGTATGGAACAACAGTGGCCATTACAAGAGCATGCAGGTTTCATTGATGGCAACAGGCCACCAATATGGGTGTATTTTAACATGGCACATGCATGGAAACAAATGTGAATATTTATAAACAAATAGGACATATGTCCCAATAAAAGTCTGGAGTGTATACATACCAGTTGAGGAGTGCCATTAGGTTATTTTGCACATATGGTAGCTGTGAGAGAGAGAATTCAGTTAACAACTAATATATCCTTGTAGTTTTCACAATATTCTTAGTCAGTGCAGTGATATTTCCCTTACATGTATTATTACACTACCCAATGGTCTTATATTGTACACTGGTATGTTTATAGAATATTATATACGTGACCTGTGTCTTAAATACAGGCATGACAAGATGCAGGAGTTAATGCAACATATGTTGAGAATTGCTGTCATACACTTTGGGTGAGGTGCTAGAATGACACGTTTATTTTCATATACATTCTATGACTATGTACATGTTTGACTATCAGTTATATGTCATTAACAGCTGCCTACATTTCTTGGATCATCACACTGATTTTTCAGGGGAACAGAGTACCAAGCTGATGATATGGGCCATTTATCTGTACATGCTGGACAGATTGGAACAGTTGTGGGGTATGAATATACATATAACTTTCAATTTGAACATTCTAGCAAATTCTGTACAGTTGTTGGCTGTAATTATGTATACAGCTTTCTGTCTGAACATTGTAACAAAATCTGTATAGTTCTTGGGTATGATTATGCATACAGCTTAGTAACACTCCCAGGATTCAAACCCCTGCTGTGTGTGACAAAAAATGATAACTAATTTCAAAGTACACTGTGCTATCAGGGAATTGATGTAAAGCTTTCAACTGTTTTCTATCTAAGTCTCCCTTACTTGTACAATATGACTGACCTCTTGGCACTTCCAACATTGTTATGCAGGATTTCATACACATTTATCTGCATACCACAGTGTGGGTGACACTGCTTAAAATACAACAGTACTATTTATAGTATGCAACAGTTCGCCAACATATGAAAGAAGAGTAAACATAAGCAATACAGGGGTTATACCTTTTTTCACAGGCTATTACACATGTATTTCTACTAGTAAAACACTTTCTAAGGCTCTTGTATTTATTTGTTATGACAGTACATGCAGACATTACTAACCTGCCTTGTGATGCAGTCTTTGCAACCTAGCATCATGGGCTTGCTGGTTTGCAGCCAACTCATCTGCAGCTGTCAGAGAAATGCAGTGATATTTAGCCATACCTATCCATAGTATACACAAGCTAGGCAATTATTTACTACTTAGTAGAATGAGTATTACTCAGTACTGGGGCATTGGGCATCTGCCGAGACTCCTGGATCCACTGTTCCTGTACATCCCCCCTCCACCGCTTCAGGTCAGCATGGTGGTGCCTGACCTGCTCACCAGTCGGGGGGATACCTGTGGCACTGGTGAGGTCATGGCGAGACTGTCCCAGGCTTCCACTTTATACTGCGAGCCCTGGTACTGGCCCTGCAGTAGTCTCTGCTCATGGTGTTTTACCAGGAGCCATACCATGAATTTTGAATCCTGGATGCCCCAGCACTGTGCTCTAAATCAAGTTCCTTTACCCACACCAGCCATTCTGTCTGCAGTAGGAAGCTACAACCAGTTATGAGAAGTATTCCCACCTGTGGGGTTTAAATATGGCCAATTTCCCACACTTTCCCATGATTGGCCAGTTTTGAAAAGGTTAAGCTATGGGCTCACCTGCTTACATAAGGTTGGCACTGCTTAAAGAGGTATACCACTAGGCAGATTGAATTGGCTCCCCTACACATTGCTTACACTTACTAACTTGAGCTGTGCTGCGGTTAACATTTCTTAATAGTTAATTAGCACTATATTTGCCATTTGGCAGTGATTTATTCATTTCAGGTTATATATGTGTCTGGTATTTATGATTCATGTGTATATACACTGTATGGGGACCTGGGGACTTCTACACTTTATTACAATAACACCTCAAATCTATGCTTACTGCAGTACTCCAGTTCACATATTTATGTTCTGTGGCAGGTTATACAACATCACACTGTACATAGATTCAGTTCACATGTTTGGTTTGATTTTCCTGTGGTGAGGATTAGTTTGCTGATACCTCATTTATATGCATTGCTATGATGGCTTAGTGGTTAACTACTGTGACTGTGGTGTACAGGGTCCTGAGTTTGAGCCGTGCAGTTGTTGTTTATTTTGTTGCTGGGCAGAACACAGGCCGTTGGGTACAGAGTGATTAAGGCACTTTAACGCAGTTGTAAGCAGGTTTGTATAGGTTTGCGCAATGGTAAGCACTGCTAACCTCCAGGTACAGTTTCTTTCACTCAGTTAGCTTCTACTTTGCTTAATTTGTGTAGGCAATGCTTAACCATGCGCAAACGCACTTAAATACGCTTACTAGTGCTTATATATGCTTACTACTGCTTATTTGTGCTTAAACCTGCTTACTAGTGCCTTATTCATTATGACACTGACACTTCACATGTGCATTTAATGCAGTACTCTGGTTCACATTTAAATGTTATTTAGTAGGGTATACAGCAAAAAAAAAGTCAACAAATGTTCATATACAGATTTCGCATAGAAAATGGTATGTGCTGCAGCGGGACTCAAACCGGGAATGCCTGCTCATTAGGCAGATGCTCTGATCACTATGCTATTGCCGTGCTGCTTCATTTGCATATATCTTCCTTGTTATCCTCTTCAGCCTTTTAAGCTGCTTTAACCATCGCTAAGCGATGGGCACACCCGTGCACCTACAGTTAGCTGTACTCGTGGTTTTAAAAAAAAATAAAGGGGTTTCTCCTTTTATTTTTATGTCTTGTTGCTGTTGTACACATGGGGGACTGTTGGGGATATGCAGACACCTATGAGCAGTCTCACTCATTTATTTACAGTTTCTGCTGTTCTACTTTTCAGGGGCGTGTTTATTTTGAGAGCTCTGCTCTCAGACACCCCCCTGCACTCATCCACACTCAGTGTAGGATTAGGAGGTCAGGCAGCGTGCCTTCATTAATATGCATGGCGCACTGCTGTCCTCCTCCTAAACTGCCATTTCCATATAAGACTAGATTGGTCCTGCGTGGAAGACTAGTAAATTCGGGGGACTGTCTTTCTGCAAGTAAATTTTATTGCATCCTTTACTTGTAATTTTCCTAAAATAAGTTAAAGAAGAAAATCTGGTGCTTCTGAAACATTTTTAAATCTTAGTTGAGTTTTATTCACTATTCTTTTTTCAATCATCTGACTGTTCCCAAAGTCTTTCATATTAAAGTGTATCCATAATCAATGTATACCACAACTTTTGGTGAGGCAAATTATCCTTAAGATTTATATGCCAAAGGTTTAGCTTTTCTAAATATTATTGGATATTGTAATTTCCATAAGTCCTTTTTTTTTTCATTTACCAAACAATATAGGTTCATAGGTTCATAGGATGATACTAGGCTATTGGGCCAGAGGCCCTTATAAGCCTAGCTAAGAATTTTGCCCATGTTCCCTCAAAGTCAGCACCTGTTTCCCCTGTCCAGCAGGGACACAGGTGAGATCCCAGGGGTATATTTTCTGTTTCCCATAGAGTCATCCAGGTTCCTCTTAAAAAGGGCTAGAGAGGTACTCTGCTTGACATGGAGAGGGGGTCTATTCCACAGATAGGGGAGTCTTTGGGACACAAATCTATCCTGCCAATAAGTTCTATTAATGTCACAGACCAGGTTAAGGCCTTATGTGCAAGATCAGCGAGTGGAGTTTGTCTTATGGATATTCAGCAACTCCATCAAGGCTGGGTCTGAAATGGCCTTGTATGCCAGACACAGGTCACCTCTGAGCAGTCTGTATGAGACTGAGTAGAGGGACAGGGCTTTCATCTGTATAGGACGTGTTTGAGACCCTGGATTTTCCTGGTCAGGAACCTCTGTGGTTTCTCCAACTGTTATCATACCATCGTATTTCAATTTGTACTTAATCCAAGGAATGTGACATAAGAGATCAGTAGATTAAGCTGTAGTTTCTGTAATCCCTGATATACATATAATGGTAATTTTGAGTCATATGCTCCAAACTTCTTTTTATAAAATATGACTAACTATTTAGTTGAGTTTAAATGAGAACCCCAAATACATTCAAAATATATTTGTAACAACTGCTTTTCTTTACATATTGGAAACACGTATACACTTTCTATATATTCCAATATCCCTAAACCACTAGAATGTAATATATAAGCTTTTTTGAGAAAGGTAATTTTCTTGACTTTCACAAAAATACCATCCTATTTTAATATTTCTACTTTTACCTTACTAAATTTAACAGGTAACATCATTTTTCACTCTAGTCTGAAGTCAGTTCCTTGTATAGTAGTGGGTTTTCCATATCCATGACATTTGGTTGTATTCAGAGACGTTTTACCTTAATTAATATTGGTAGCATTGTGCTTATCCAGATGACACTTTTTGTAATAACAATGAGATTATTAGCATATGAGAAGCAGAAAGAGAAGGGGTTATTATCCAATATATTCCGCTTAGCAGCTCTAAATAAACATCACATTCCACCAGCACAGCATTCATGATCAAGGTGAATAAGACACCCCTTGGTGCGTAAGCTTGTTTTACCCAGTCCGTAAACACAAATGCCCTTACATAACCAACCATTAACAAGAATTTTAATGTTTGTGTCCTTATGGACACTTTGTGTAACAATTCTGATTGTGTCACTGATATTTTAACTTTTGAATATGTTCATAAGCCACCATGATCAACTTAATCAATTGTTTTGCCAATATCACAAAGACATGCATTGTTTTTATATTTAAGAATAGAATCTGCCTTTCTCTTCACTTTAACATATTAATATGATTTTATTTATTTATTTATTTTGTTTTGCCACCAAATATTCCTTCATGATAGACTGTTTGTCAGGCATATCTTAACCTCACTTGTAAAGTTAAAAAAAAAATCATATATTCTGGATTAATTAAGGTAACAGTCCTCCAATCTGTAATGTCATCTGTCACTGCTATTTTTGAAAATAAGCTTAATCAGAACCTGATAAATCAGTGTTTATAACCCATAGGTTAACTAATCATTTAAAACATTAAAAAAGTCATTTTTTGAAAGGAAGTAATTTTTTGTAAAAGCTGAAACAAATCCCCTCTGGACCAGGAGAAGTATCAGCAGAAATGTTTGTCTAAAACATCAACCAGTTCTTCTATGGTAATAACTTTTTATAAATAAGCATTATCTGTCTCTGAGACTTATTTCATTTTCCATAATGAGCTTCTGCCATTTCATGTGGAATAAACTTGTACAGCATGATTTCTTACAGTATATTGTCCATAATCCTATCTTGTTGCAACAATAAGATATTATCTTTTTTCTAATGTCATCTGTTCTACTGTCCTCATAGTTATTTCTCTTAGTATGTGCTTTATTAATTATAGTATTAACATTTAAGAAACATAGAAATATGTTATTATTATTGATTTATTTATTTTTTTTGCATTTTGGCCCTTTGTTTTAATTTCCTTTTATGAACTCTTTTTTTCCAATAGTATTACTCTTAGCATTAGTATAATCACTAATATCATTTTCTACCTCATTATTTGTGTTGTTGTCATCTTGAATATTGTCTTTATGCTCTTCATCTGCTAATCCCATATTACTCTCTATAACTTCCTTTCATTCTCCATTTGTAACTTCCTTGTTTTCTAGCAGCAAATAATTTTGCTCTTCCCTCCCTTTTATTACTTTGTATATATTTTGGTGTTGTGGTAACAGTCTGTTCTACAATTTCATGATCCAATAATAAAAGACAATTAAATTAAAAATGTCCTTCTTGTTGGTATGTCCTACAAACACTTTACAAGTTTTACTAAAATGGCCCTTTCCCCACATTAAAGCCATTTCTTTTTATCAAACTATTTAATCAAGTTTGAAAAATACCCATTAGAAAACATGTTTTTAATTGTCCATAATATAGTACATAGTCTTTCTTATCATCAACTATTACACAATTAGTTATGTGAATTACAGTACCATCAATTGCTTTCAACTTTGCCCATACCTCCCATGAACCGTTCCACAGTTTTTCTATTACCATAAAGTTTATGAATATCCAAAGCCTCATGGCATTCATTAGAAAACTTAAATGTAAATCCTTACAATCAATGTCAGAAGTACAAAACCAAACAAAAATTACTTTGTTCTGACACAAATTTAAACCTGGAAATGTATTATCTGCTCATGGTTGGCAGAAATCTTTAGTGTGACATATATTCAGCAAGCCAAAACTCAATTAACACAAGTGTTTCCTTCCCAGTATTTATGAAGGCTCTAACATGTGAAACAGAAAATCCTAATGGGACAACAGCACACTCCCATATAGAGTACACGATTATTTGTTTTCTATTGTTTTGGAATTAGAAGCCATAAATGAGTAGTATTTTGCAGTCACAATCTGGATGCTGAATTCTGTTACCAGTATTTGCAAATAACCATTCCGCTCCACACTCTTTCCCTTAGCTTGCACTCCATTATATGTATTCACATGGGTGAGAGTTGACCTCTGACTTATGCCCTCTGAAGACTGCAGCTGTTCAGTAAAATGTCCTAGATTTTTGTCACTAACAGTTCCTGGTCATAATTGTCCATAATTTGACTCATTGAAACTGCTGCTTCTTCTGAGTTTTCATTATCTGCTCCCATGTGTTGCAACTAGCAGTTGACACATGACTAAGGGCTCAAACAGATGCCATATGCTGCCCGGTTAAAGAAACACCAGCTCTACTCAGCAGCATACCACCTGCTCAGAGGCGATCTGTGCCTGACGTATAAAGCCATGTCCAACCCGGAATTAATGGACATGCTGCACCTCAGAAAATCCAAATCCCATCGAGCTATGCGCTCGAGAGATGAACCTCAGCACTGAAATAAATAGGACATGCTGGAGGGACAGATTCATAAACCAGAGGCTCCCTTCACTCTGGAATAAAATCCCAGTCCAGGTTAGGCAGAGTCCCTCATTGACTCTCTTCAAGAGGAATCTTGATGAGTGGATGGGAGATCATAGGTTTACCCCGGGTATCACTTCTGTGTCACTGTTAGACAGAGGCACAGTATACTAACCTCGAAAAAGGGCATAACAAAATGAATTTAAAATGGGTGGCGAAAGCCAAACACACTCTGGCTAGGCTTATAAATGCCCTAGGGCAGATAGCCTAGTATGAACCTATGAACCTATGAACTAAAGCTTTACCTTGCTAATGAGCTACGTCCAGTGTCCAAGGTATAGAGTTTGAATCGTTATACCTTCAGTTGCTTACTGTACAGAATTTGCTTTAGGACAAATGGAAATTTGGGCTAGGCTCCTAACTGATCTCCTGGACTGCATCCATAGTAACTAGAAATGAATCTATGAACCAATAAACTGCCATCATAAAATGTAATAGGTTCATAGGTGTTTACTAGACTAATGACCACAAGGACCTTTTTAAGCCTAGCCATGCATCCCCAATCTCTGACAAGTTCTGATACCCTTGATAAGTGTAAGCAGGGGCTTAGGAGATTAAACATTTACAAGCTAGGGCCTGGGAGATGAACCATTTACAGGTTGCTTGTGTCCATTTGAGACATAGGTGCCAAACTAGGGATGGATTTCCTGTTCCCCATCCAATTGTCCAGGTTACACTTAAACTGGGTTAGGCAGGAACTCTGCTTCAATAGATGGGGACCCTGTTCCAGAGATGGGGTAATCTCTGGGATACATACCTGGCTTTTCATCAGGTATTATTTATATCACAGGCAAGGTTTAAGTCTTTAGAATGGAAAATTCTGGTGCTGCTTGTTTTGTGGATATGCAGGAGGTCCATCAGAGTGGGGTCTGACAATGCCCTGTATATCAGGCATAGATCGCCCCTCAAAAGCCTGTAGGAGACAGAATACAGTGATAGAGCCTTGAGGCGGTCTGCACAGGACATTTTACTTAAGCCCTGCATTCTTTTAGTGAGGAACAAGCATTAAAGGTATTAAGACTTTATAATCCTATGCATAAAGTTTATATTTGTGTGTTTTCTCATTCTTGCTATCTTCAGTCTAGACAGTGAGTTAGAAAGGCTGTGGGTGGAATGGAGCAGGAAGCCCACAAAATGAGTGGACAGGATGGAGTGTTTACCACCTCCCAATAAGGCACCATAATTGCAGTTATTTTGAAAAAGAATACTGCAGGCTGGTTATTTTAAATTAAAGAAATAATGCTGTTAGATTTCTTTACTTTAAAATAAATAAAGTTCTTCATTAAACTAATGTTGCAGTAGCTGTAACTATATGGGACATATCCTGCGAAGGATACTGGATGTCTTGCCAGATTACAAAATGTCAAGCTCTTTCCTTACACACTGTGCATTTGCCTTTGTACAAGAGTACATGTGGCTATGAGAAGGATGTACTGGCATGCCAAAACTCAGAACTTTCCTGCTGTATGCACTCTTGTACAGACTGTCATCAGCTTGGCAGCATTAGAACTGGTGGTCAGCTTCAGTTAAATGTGTCCCTATTGGGGAATCTTCCTTTTCAATAAGTATCCATATTTCCCTGTTGGTGAATCTTCTTTTTTGATTGTAAAAAAGAAAAAAAATTGTAAAAACTCTTGAGTCTCTCAGGAGTGGAAATAAGACTTTCAGTATCATTATTACCACAAAGCTTCTCTGTCAAGCTTCCTGAATCTCCTGGTGCCACTGTATGACTCGCACACAAGAAATGGACGCTCAAAAAGAGTAGGGGAATTTCTCCTGGCCAAAATTCCCCTTAGCTAGTATGAATTGCACTTCAGGTGTCCCTTGAAAAGGCACCACTAGCCTAGTGGACTAACTGAGTAAAAAATATAAATAAATAAGTCCAATAGTCTTAAGATGAGTACAAAGAATTCAAGATAAATAGAGTAGATAAATTGACTAACATGGAAAAAAGTGTTTGATAGTGAGAAGCAAGGTAGAAATAAAGAGTAAAGGGATTAATAGTATTATGGTATAGTGGGAGGTCAATAGGCAGATGAGAAGGCAATGAGAGTTTTAGTGAAAATGGAGATGAGTAAGATGTCAGTGGTAGAGGCAGTATAGATGGTGCAAAAGATGATACAGAGTTACAGTAAGTGGAATCAGAATGGTCAGTGAATAAGGCTATTCTAAATTATGGCTATGTTGGCCATTACCTAAAAGAAGAAGGTGAGGTATTCCAGATAACAACCATAAGCTTAGAAAAAGTGCACTAATCATGCTTAAACAGAATGGGGGGGGGGGGGGTCTAAGTAGCATTAGTGTACCATTATTCTGAGATCTAAGGGACACGCATCCGGCAAGGTTTGATATTTGTATGCTGGAGGGAGAGTTATAGATTCATAGATTAGTACTAAGCTAACTGCCCTTGTGGGCTATTTTAAGCCTAACCAGTTACCCCACATGAGAATCAAACGCTGCACCTTGTGTCTGTAAGGGAAATACCTTAACCATTATGTTGTTGTCTTTCGGCTTTTCCCGGTTAGGGGTCACCACAGCGGAATTCCAGTCTGCTAATGATTGGCAGTAGATTTTCACGAACGCCGAGGTGCCAGCTCAACGTTCAACCAAGGCACGCCCATTTACGCATGTCTTTCGAATACCCACCCAACCGCAGGGAGGACATGAAGACTCCACACAGAAGGCACTCCAGCTGAGAATCGAACGGGAGAACCTCATGCTGTGAGGCAACAATGCTACTGCTGCACCACCACGGAAGTACCTTAACCATTATGCCAACCTAAAATACTTTTGAATAGAGTTACACAGAAGAAAATATGCTTTTTACATATGGTGATGGTGTTGGCAATTATTTAACAAGGTACATGATAAGTGAAAGGGTTGTGAAGTGTAAGGAACTGACCAATTTTAATCAGAGATTTTTTTTAAATGATAGAGCATTTGTGGATATTCCAAAGGCAAGTATAAATCGGGCACACTCAAGTTTATGTATTAATATATTTTTTATCTGTGGGGCAGTAAAATGTTACAGTTTTCATAGGTTCATAGGTAGGTACTAGGCTATCGGCCCAAGGGCCTAAGTAAGCCTAACCAACAAGGTTTCCTGGCTTACGCCACCCAAGAAAGTTAATTTCCTGTGCCCCTATCAAGCAGAGCCACAGAAGTGATCCCTGGAGTATATTTCCCATCCACTCATCAAGATTTTTCTTGAAGAGTGCTAATGAGGAACTTTGCTTGACATAGATGGGTAGCTTGCTCCAGAGTATAAGAAGTCTCTGGGACAACAATCTATCTATCTGTTTATTGTGGTGACAAGGTTTCGGTCCCTAGACCTAATAGTAATAATAGTAATAGTAAAAGTAGCTCGGAGGGATTGGGATTTCTTAAGGTGTAGCATGTCGAACAACTCTGGCTTTAACATAGCTTTATATGTTAGGCTGAGATCTCCTTGGAGTAGGCGACATGCTACTGAGTAAAGCTGGAGATTTTTGAGATGGTCAGTGTAGGATATCTGTTTGAGGCCAGTAATCCCCTTTGTAAGGTACTTCTGTGGCCTTTCCAGCTACTGCAGATGTCTTGTGAGGTACATTCCAAAAGAGGTGTTGTACTCTTATAATGGCTCTAATGAGTGCCAAGTAGAGGGGAACAATGACCTCTTTTTTCCTGGATGAGAACCCTTTTTGTGATGAGGTGTGGCATATAGAAGTATTTCCTGACTACTGTGGCAATGTGATTATCAAAGGAGAGACAACTGTCCACCTGGGTCCCAAGGTCTCTTATCACACATTCGGCATTAAGTAGACTGCCGTTTATGTGGTAGTTCATGGGTACAGAATTTTTACCAAAGGGGATGACAATGCACTTTTTGGATTGAGCTTGAGGCCATGCCTCTGACACCAGGCATCTTTCTCAGTGAGGCCCTCCTGTAGGATGTCCACATCATTTGGGGACTCGACTATGGCTCCTAGTTTGCAGTCATCTGCGAACTTTGTTAGCCAGAGGACTTCTGTGTTAGCCTGTACTTCAGAGAAGTAGATACCAAACAGGAGAGGTCCCAGGACTGAACACTGTGATAGTCCACTTGTCACTGGTTTGAAGTCAGATTTGGAGTCTGCAACTTTTATAGTGTGGGTTCTGTCAGTGAGCCAGTTGGCAACCCATCTTGTGACATAGGGATTTATACCTAGGTTAGTGAGTTTAGCTATAATTCCAGAATGCGAGATGGTGTCGAAAGCCTTAGAGAGGTCAAGATAGGCTGTGTGAACCACCTTACCCTCATCTACGGCTTTGGTTACTGCCTCAAAGAAGTCAATCAGGTTCAGAAGGCATGATCTGCCTTTCACAAACCCGAACTGGGTGCGGTCCAGAGTTTGGACGTTACCAATGTCTTTTTTTATGAGTTCCATGATGATACGTTCCATGGCCTTGCAGGCCAGACTCATCAGGCTACTAGGGCAATAGTTCCCAGGATCAGTGGTGGTTTCCCCTTTGTGGAGTGGGATAACTGTTGCTGTGCACCATTCAGTGGGCACAAAGCCTGACGTGAGACTATGATTGAACATGGTGCTTAGGTTGGGAGCCAGTTCATTCTGAAGTTCATGTAAAATGCAACCTGGGATGTTGTCCGGTCCCATGGATGCTGTGTTTTTGGTTTTAGAGAGTGCAGCTTTTACCTGCATAGATGTGAGACAGTGTAGTGGTGAGAGTTCCTTGGTGTTAGTAAAAGTGAAATGATAGTACAAATTAAGTTTGTATACCAGGTTACAACAAGATAGCTTTAGTTTTAGTCATGCAAAATTGGGATTAACCCGTGGCTAACTAAAAATAATGGAGATATGGTTGAACGTTTGGCTGACATCAGTTTTTGCTGTTATTCTTAAAAGCATAGTGAATAATAACTGGTATATTTGTCCTCCAACCATGAACTGCAACATGTGACTCAGTCAGGAGGAATATTTTTCATACACGAGAGAAAGCATGTGAAAGAATATGTCTGTCTGATGGTGGACATGTGCAGAACTGATAAGAAATCATTCATTCTGTGTGGTTGTTGTAAGGTATGCACAAACAGAAAGAACTTAAGTGAAGTAAGGATTAATGTAGTGCTTTGTCCAACCTTTTGTTTAACCGTAACTTATAGGGTACAGTTGCAAGAACATACAGTGGTACACAGGACAACAAAATGGGAGGTGAAGGCTAGAATAATGGAATATTTGTATGAAAGGAGAAAGAAACATGAAAATAATCTAGTGGAAACACATTGTCTGAATGTCCAAAAGGGAAAAGAGATGGAGTAATTTTTCAATGTATTTTAGCTAAGACGATATAAACAAAATGGAGATTTAAAAAGCATATAATTTGTTTTTTTTAGAAATCAAGATGATTTGAAGTATAAGACCTTACATACATACATAAATGCATATGTACATAGTTAAAGCATGGACATTAATGCCCTTCTAGATTGCCAATATACCAACGCAGTTTTTCCCATAAGTCTCCAGGCTGTTCTTAAAAATACCTAAACTAATACTTGCTTTAATGTAATTTGGTAGACTGTTCCATGCATCAGCTACTCTTTCAGAGAACCAATTAGCACACTTCTCATTCCTATAGAATATTCTACATAGGTTGTCTGATGATTCTCTGCTACTGTTAGATAACCCCAAACATTCCCAGAGGTTGTCTCTAAATGCCCTATATACTTGAATTAGAACTCCTCTTAGATATCTATACAAGACACTACAAGTTCAGATATCTTAGTCTTCCATAATAACTTAAAATTTCACATCTATTGATGCCCTTGGTATATTTCCTCTGTACTCTTTCCATTCTACTCATGCTTGTTTTCTTATAAGATTTCCATTTTGTTATCCCCTATTCAAGTTTAGGTATAATGTAACTAACAAACAATGACTTCATCATTTCTGATTTTCAAGACATCATAACTTTTTTTATACAACTTATATTTCTATAACTGTCATTCGCCAATTGGATGATATGATTAGAAAAACTAAAAGCTGGATCTACCCATATACACAGGTCATTAAAAGAATATGCAATTTCAACTATTTTGTGTTATATATGTCTCCCAAATCTCAAATACTTATATTTTGATGTATTTATCAGCATATTATTCTCCTATGCCCAAATGGTCAATTTAGTCAAATTCTTTTGCAGGCATGCTCTGTTTGTAATAGATGTACTATCACTTTACCCAATTTCAGATCATCTGCATACACACTGCAGAACAATTCAGATGAAAAAGATTGGTCTGAAAAATACAATCTAAACAAGTAAGGGCCTAAGACTTAGCCCTGTGGGACACTCTGACTGCAATCAAGAATTTCACCTGTCCAATTGTATGATACTTGCCATGTCCTGTTTGTAAGTCATGCAGCTATCCATCTTATCAAGAGTAAATCAATGCCTAGTTGTAATTTATCAATCAGTGTTTTGTGTATGACCCTGTCAAATGCTGAAGTTAAATCTATATAAATTACATCACAGCACAATTCTACATTCATAGCTGTTATTATATTCTTATAGAACATCGTTACAGGTGGTAATAGACCTATTTTCAACATATGCATACTGATATAAGGTTTCAAGCCCCAACCTTTCCAGTTCTGACAATAACCTAGCTAATATTACCTTCTCCATTATTTCTAACAGCATGAAAGTAGACAATGGTCTATATGACTCTGGGTTTGTCCTACTACCTTGGTTATGAGGTGTCTAAATCATGAAACTGATATAATAACTGCATTACAAAATAATAAAATAAATACAGGAAATATTTTTAAAAAGTTATATTTGATTTAATCTAATTAATGTTATAGAATATATATATATATATATATATATATATATATATATATATATATATATGTATATATATATAGATAGATATATATATATAGAGTTCCTCTTCAGAAGGTCAAACAACTGAAATCTTGAAATGCATATGGTGGAGAACATATGCTCAAAATTTCAGAAGCTCGACCTTCTGAATGGGGATCAGCATACAGTGCAGAATGGGAGATTTCCCTTTCTGCGCTGTAGTGCGATCTCGAAGTTGGCATAAATAAGTAGTGGGGGTGTGGGTGATGCAGGGGGGGTTACCCCCTGCACAAGCTTTGTTTTGTGTTTCGTTGCTGTTTTATTTTTCCCCGTTTCAGAAGGTCGAGCTTCTGAAATTCGAGCATATGGCTTCGGCCATATGCATTTCGAGATTTCAGCAGTTCGACCTTCTGAAGGGGGACTATATATATATATATATATATATATATATATATATATATATATAATTAATTGTACTGTTAAATATTGTCAGTATTGCTTAAGAGGAACATTAATCTTTGACTGTTTTTATTAACAAGGACATGTTGAAAATGCTAGCTTGGTTAATGTTGGTTGGTTAATGTTATCTGGTCAATTAAATTAATTAATTTATTAATTAATAAAATAAAAATAAATGAAAAAAAATAAAAAAAAACAAAGACATGTTAAAAATGCTAGCTTGGTTAATGTGATCTGGTCAATTAAATAATCCGAAACAATTAAGGTTTTAAATGAGATGCGCATATACAACTGAGATTAATTCTGGGAAGGGGAGTAGCCAGGACACCAGATTATGTTGAAATATGCATTATATTAAAACTACCACCTGTTTGCTGTTTTTCGTTGGATTAATATAATTCAAGAAATTTGACACATCACGGAGACAGATGAATTATGACAAGCATATATGTCTACTTATGTGTTATAAAAAGTTGATAAGACAGCTTTGTTACTATGGAGCACATGTTTCTTAGCTGTTGAGATGATATAGTTCAAACCATGATTCAGTTTGAATATGCTGACTTAAATGCCCTGGCTAAATTTCTCCTATGGTGTAAACATCACCTTGGGTCAACTCTGAAAAGAGGCCACTAGCCTATTGGGACTAACCTGTTCAAAAAAAAAGAACAAATAAAATGCATGAGCAGTTCAATAGGATTGCAGCCCATTCTGCGTATTTGAGTCCTACATGCAACTTAAAACAAAACCAATTAGACGCATTCAGAGTTTTAAGCGGTTGCTGGGCTTCAACAAGTGAAATATATTTATTTTGACTGAACATTTTTCTTAAGTTGCTATCTAATATAGCAGTTCTAATTCCAAATACCACCATCTGAAGTAGCAGTTGTGTTTTCCAATGTAGTAATATGTTATATTTATACTTCTCTAAAGAAACTGATGTAATAGTAGGGATACCTCCTAAGGTTGATTTGAATGCCCTCTCACATTTGATATTAAATGATACCTGATTATCATATTGCTCCAAAAACTGTATTTGCATTAGTGAAGGACTTTGCTCATTTAATTATTAATCTTTGAAGAGATTAGGATTTAACTTCCAGTTAGAAAAAACACAGAATTTAGCAATAGTAACCAACTTCAAATGTAAGAGAGGGTCCTCAGAAAGTGCTGAAGATTATTGCAAATATTTGATGTCATATTCACATAATTATGTGAAATGAGAAAAACATCTATCCTTGACCAAGATTTGTGGGAGGCTTAATAGGGGGTGTAGTCGTCCTTTCACAAGGGATACAAGGTTAATTACAGATGAAGAGTATTATGAGATCAGATAAAATTATGCAACAATAGAATAGCATATTAATGGTGTGCAGTTAAGGCCCCAAGTTGATCCAAGTATGATCCTAAAGTAAGGTTCCAGTCACCCAATATTAGTGTATCATGATTATTAAAAAAAGGAGATGCTTGGGAGGAACGCCCTTCAAGAAGTTACATCTATCAAGACACTATGCATCCACTGATGCTAAAATCATGTGGTGAGAAAGTAAAGGCTATTTCATTCAACAGTAACAAACCTACTCTCCTCAACTTTCTTTGCCTGCACTACCTGAAAGAGAAATTTCTTCTTGATCAATGTAGCAACATCAATATTATTAGTGGATTTGCCCAGTGTGAACATGTGATAAACCCTGTTTACAGAGTCAAGTTGTGAGAGACTTCTCATATGTCTTTTGAATAAAAAATATATCAGTAATCATGTTCTACACTGAATGTGAAACAACTTTTGTTTGGTGCTTACTTGTAAACCATGTCGATTCCATGACAAACCAGTAAGTTTGGTTATAACCTATTCAAAATCAATCACGATAAACATGACTAGAACTCAAAACCATATGCAGTGTATTAGGTTCATAATAGCTTATATGTAGGTACAATATAAGTATCAGGACAGCATCAATTAAGAATATTGGTGATATTCACAGAAGATGAACAAAAAGGGATAATTATTGAGTTAAACAGGCAAAATGATGAAATGTTACCTTATATGTGAAAAAATTGTGTTCTTAGTGCTATGTACCCAAAAGGCACACACCTGAGTTTTCACTTATACAAAAAACAAACATATTGATATAGCTGCTTTTGCAAAAACCCTTACTGCATGCTTGAAATAACCAGTTAGGTAAGTGGTAGGGCAAGTATTAATGCTTATTCACTTAGTCCAAATGGCAGAAGAGCCTATAGCAGGCTGCAGGCCAAGAAGAGTATAAACAGATGACCTGGCTGCCAAATGGAAGGAGGAATGATTCCATGTCTACATCAGCTAAGGAAATACACATAACATAGTATCATCATAACTGTTATGGCTATATGAGTATGCTCAGTCTCCATTGCCATTTACCTAGCTAATAGCTAATCAAACTTGTAGTGAGTCTAAGAAATAAACACAAAAAAGTAAGCAAACTTGAAAATTAAAGTGAGTCAGCCAAACTGGTGAGAAAACTTCCATACTGTAGACGTATAATATCCTCCAGAAAAAAATCACCTGTAGAGCAAATCTGGTAACTGTTAGCTACTGGCAGTTCAACACTGTCAGTCGTGATGCAGACTTTTAAAATAGTCAGCATGGGTCACTGATAATCTCTTCAATGTGAAAATAAACCAGCAGATGCAAGCAACACAAGAATCATGAGAGACTTATTTACAAACATGGGAAAGTTACAGTTTATTATTTGCCTTATAGCCTGTATCATACCACGAGAAAGAGACAGTTAAAGCATGACATAAACTTAATGCCACATTGAATCAAAATGGTGAATGTCCTGGTGCCAGGTGAAACAAACCTTCTAGTCTCTCCAAAAAATAATCAAAAATAGCAAAAGGAGGGATTCTCACAACAGGAACACCAAACATCTTTCGCGTAATAGCTTTATTTTTCTACTTTCATCCAAATCAGGACTTCATCACAATAATGAAGCAATCTAAAACCAACTTAATCTTATATAACAAGCAAAAAAGAGCAGCGGCAAACAATCCCAAAGAACTGGTTTAATGAATAACGTAAGCAAAAAAAACGCTTTCGGAGAGCTCAGTGTCTCTTCTTCCTCAGACAAATTTTACAAACAACTCTCAACCAGATTTATACAATATAAATTCAATTATGTAATCAAACAATTAAGTTTAATTGGATAAAAACAGTGAAAAAAAAAAATAGTTTAACTACAACACTTATTAAATCAATATTACCGCACTCTGTTCCTCATCACTAACACAATGTATGTATGTGTGTGTGTGTGTGTGTGTGTGTGTGTGTGTGTGTGTGTGTGTGTGTATATATATATATATATATATATATATATATGCACCAGTACGAATCTGCCAGGCCAGTTCGTTGATTTCTAGATGGACAATAAGGGTGGTCCGTGGCAAACCCATCTAGAAATCAATGAACTAGCCTGGCAGATTCGTACTGGTGCATATATGCATCCTGGTTTAAACGAGTATGTTTCTATCACTTGTGTTTTAAAACTTTTGTCTTTAAAAAGGTAGTTCCTTTATGCGGGTACATAACTACTTGATTGTGTAAAGTGCTAAGAAACACGTTTGCTCTTGTCTTTGGGTTTTCTATGTAAATTAAATCTGGTTTAAATTACTAAGTATAGTAAATTTTATTTTAGGATGTAAGCCTTTTTGGTTTTATTACCTGCTATTAACTAATTTTAACTAATTTTTAAATGTTTTAAGGTATTATTATGAATGTGTGTGTGTGTGTGTGTGTGTGTGTGTGTGTGTGTGTGTGTGTGTGTGTGTGTGTGTGTGTGTGTGTATATACACATATATATATATATATATATATATATATATATATATATATATATGTGTGTGTGTGTATATATATATATATATATATATATATATATATATATATATATATATATACACACACACACACACACACACACACACACACACACACACACATACATACATTGTGTTAGTGATGAGGAACAGAGTGCGGTAATATTGATTTAATAAGTGTTGTTGTTAAACTATTTATTTTTTTCACTTTTTTTATCCAATTAAACTTAATTGTTTGATTACATAATTGAATTTATATTGTATAAATCTGGTTGAGAGTTGTTTGTAAAATTTGTCTGAGGAAGGAGAGACACTGAGCTCTCCGAAAGCATTTTTTTGCTTACATTATTCATTAAACCAGTTCTTCTTTGGGATTGTTTGCCGCTGCTCTTTTTTGTGGTTCTTAGTTTGTAAAGTGGTTTTTACTTGCTTCTTTGGTCGTGAAGTTAATCTTATATAACACTCAACCAATCAAAAAATATCTATAATTAGTGAAATATGTCATTAATGCTTAAAACAACACTTAGCAATTCAATTAAAATGTTTTTCTCACCTTCAGTTTCCTTCCTTTTAGAAAACACTTAATAGTTATATGCCCATTAAGACCAGGGGGCTGTCAGCCTGCAATCTAATTTGCCATAGTGTCTCTTTTTGTTCAATTTTGTTTTTAAAATCCCCACCCCTTAAATCTAGAGGGACTACTTCAACTATAGTAAACAAAAACTTTGTAAAATCTTCTCAATGTATAGAATGCCTATACAAGGCATTATTATTATTATCCTTTCTTTTAATAGCTTTTAAGTGTTTGCTACCTCTTTCTGCTAAACTTCTTATCCCAACATAGTAGAAAAAACATTTAGAGCATACACTTACATACACTACTCCTCTGGATTTACAAGTAAAGACACCAGGAATTGGAATGGTAGATGAAATGTGATCTAAAACTAAAAAGGCCCTTCTAAAATGTACCTACATACCTGGCAGTCTCCACATTTGTACATCCCCTTAGCTTTAAATTTAGCAAGAGGGCATAAAACTTTATAACTGTGGTCATTTTCCAAAAGTATTTTCAAACTAAAACTATTCTTATAAATAAACCCTGGTCTATTTCCGACAATTGAAATTAACTCATTATTACCTTCTAGAATCTTCCAATTATCCCCCCCCAAATGGTCTTGCTATCAGCTGTCACGTCAAGGCTACATAAAACTTTATCTTCAACCCTTGTATGACTATTTTTATTTAAGAGTTTTCGAATAATAGGTAGATAAAATCATTCTCTTTTAGTTTTTATTTCATCAGCTGTAGTTTTTAAAAATTATACTTAAACTATCTATCCAAAAATAAAGAAATAATTAATTATATTTCTTTATCAAACTGCCCATCATCAGTTATTAACCTAGAAGCTCTGATGAACTGTCCCCTAGGAATGTTTTTTTACACTGAAACGTGGATGATTGCTCTGAAAAAGTAAATAATTATTGCTAAATGTGTCTTTCCTATAGGTCTGACTCTACCATTCCATTTACTCCATTGGCCTTAAGTTGAACATCTAAAAAATTAACAATTAAATCACACTGACCCAAGGTGAAACTAAAAAAATCTGATTCATTATTCAATGCTTCTAAAAACTGAATCGCATCAGTTTCAAGACCCTGAAAAATAAAAAATAAATAATCCACAAAACAACAAAAATAAATAATCTTATATTTAGTTAGCAATGAGTACAGGATCTCCTGCTCTCACAAGCCAAAAACCAAATTAGTATAGGCTGGAGCAGCAGCAGAGCCCATAGCAACCCCTCTTACTTGCTTGTAGATATTATGATTAAACATAAAAAAATTATTATGTAATAACATTTCTAAAAGCAAACAACAATTATTGACATCTTTCTGCATCATTTTAGAAAATAAATTCAAATATTTTCTTACACATTCTATCCCCTTATCGTGAGGGATACTAGTGAATAAAGAACAAACATCAATAGTCAAAAATACATATGTCGCATTGCAAAACACAAAAGAAGATAAAAAATTCCTAAGTTTGTTTAAAAAGTCCCAAGAGTTTTGTATAAAATTGTCTGACTGCTGAACCACCGGATTTAATGTAGTATCTAATAACAAAGATATCCCTTCAGTAACATAACCTGGTGCAGAGACAATGGGCCAAAAGGGTGGGTTTAAAACATTTGTATGAATTTTGGGTATTCCAAATAGGGTACCCAAAACCATTTTTTCAATGTACATAAAATTGTATAATTCAAATTCAATAGAACTATCTATTAAACTATCATATAAAAATTATGAATAGTCTTGTAACATTGGTAAACTTCCTTCAGAGAAACTTTCTGATACTCAACATTGTTCCCTAACATGGAGTTCCATATTTTGTATATTTTTGTTCTTATCCATCATCACTCAGCCTCCACACTTATCTGCCTGCATAAATCTCACATCTAACATATTTATCAGTTCCTTTAATGCATCTATTACTAATTTGTTAAGTTTATAAAAAATACTTTTAACCTTGTTACTTAAGATTTTTCTTATATCCTTTTCACAAGAATGTTCAAAGACCTGCAAGGTGTTAAGCAACACAGGATTATAAATAGATGCTTTAGCAAGATGTCTGTTAGTAAAGGAAACATCCTTTAATAAATACTTAAGATTTAGTTTTCCTGTAAACCCTTTTAAACCTAACAAAGTTCTACCAATGTCCACTCTTTTTGCTGGAATAAAGTTAAGGCCTTTCTTTAAAAATTTCAATTGAGGCCGAGTAAAATGCTTGATGAAAGGTTAAAGATCTTAGTACAGTACCTTACTTGGTCACTGAATTGACTCGTTGTCATCCCCAAAGTTTTGTCATTGCGCTGTATTCCTGAACTGTGCTGGAAATCCATTTTCTTCTGTCAAAAATAATACTTTGGCCAGGCTCCTAAATGGATAGTTTCTTTATTGATACCCTTAGGAGAATGAAAACATGATTCATTCATACTAGCATCTTTTCTTAAGCTTCCTGAACACTCTGCAACCTCAGAAGTGTTGTCTAAAATGTTGGAAACAGCTGATGTGTTCTTGATGCCAGGCACGCTTACATCAGTTAGAATACTACCTTGATGGTTGCTTAAAAAAGTAGGACCTGATTTTTCCATAGTGCTGTTGTTATGAATTTCAGGATTTAAATAAGAATATGAAGCAACATCATTATATGCTGTACTATCTCTAGCCAGTTTTTTGATTTACAATTGGTAACAACTTTATCATATCGTTCAATGGCTAAAAGAACATAATTTTAAGACTGTTCATATTCATGATGGCCAATCACTATTTAATGTGCTCCTTGGTCTAACTGAAGCACAATTTCTTTCGTTTTTTGTATTAATGTTTTATTACACTGAACGAAGAACCTTAATAGTTCAATCCCACTTTTATTAAAAAACTCTACTAGCGTGTTATAAAACAGGTCAGATGCAATCAATCCATTGGGCCATTTAAAAAAAAAATGGAGCCCTTTAGGAACTATATGGAGGCTGATACATTTTGTTAAATACTTGTTTTTGATAACAAGAGTTCTATACTGTTTCAGATATTTCTCTAAGTTGACAAGTGTTTGTTTTATCTCAGTTTTTTCATTAATATTTGTTACTGGTACAACCTCAGAAAACAGGTCATCATCACAATCTAAAATGCCATGAACATTAGAAAATAATGCAGGTAAATGATGCCATGAACATTAGAAAATAATGCAGGTAAATGATGTTCTCTAATTTCACAATTAGGTACATATTGCTCACCTGGTTCAAAAATAATCATTCTCACATCATTGTCTGAACTAGATGAAACACTTCTGTTTCCAGGTTTAAATTTTTTTGTATATCAGCCATAATCTGCAGTATAAACATGAACAATACATCATTATTACCACTATTAGGTGTAGGATGTATGGACAAATCCAAAAGTTCATCCCTGCTCATGCTGACCATCAGTAAGACAATAGAAAACCTAAAATACATTACAAAAGTGTCCCAACTAAAGATAGCAATCACGTAAAACTCCAAAAAGCCACCAAAAACAGCAAAAGGAGGGATTCTCACAACAGGAACACCAAACGTCTTTAGCATAATAACTTTATTTTTCTGCTTTCATCCAAACCAGGACTTCATCAGAATAATGAAGCAATCTAAATCCAACTTACACTTATATAACACTCAACCAAGCAAAAAAGACCTATAATTACTAGAACATTTAATTAATTAGTGCTTATAAAAACACTTAACAATTCAATTAAAAAATGGTTCTTTCATCTTCAGTTTCCTTCCTTTTAGAAAATGTTTAATATTTATATGCCCATTAAGACCAAGGGGCTTGTCTGCCTCCATTCTAATTTGCCATAGTGCCTCTTTTGCGTCGGTGCAGCGGTAGCCTTGTCGCCTCACAGCAAGAGGTTCTCCCGTTTGATTCTTGGCTGGAGTGCCTTCTGTGTGGAGTGTGCATGTCCTCCCCGTGGTCGAGTGGCATTCAAGAGACATGCTTGAATGGGGGTGCCTTCATTGAAGGTTGGGCATCGAGCTGACACCACGGCACCATAAAATATACTGCCAATCATTAGCAGACAGGAGTTCAGCTGTGGCGACCCCTAACCGGGAAAAGCCGAAAGAAGAACAACATTACAACATTAAATGCTTAGGTTGTCAAATGATAAAATTTAAACACCTAAACGTTGAACACTCAAAAGTGCGACTGGCCAATTAGGTGAATTTTTTTCCTCATGAAAAAATTTGATTGACCAACAAAAAAAAAGCATACTCTAAAACCCTAATCAAGTGAGGGGCTTCCCCCCACACCTCCCATTTTGGGGGTCTGTGCCCCCACACACCACCCTAACTAAATATACCAACTCTGAGATCACTCTACATCAGGGAAAAGGGCAAATCCCCGATGACAGCCAACCAAATTTTTCCCTGGGAAAAAAATTGCGTAATTGGCCGGTCACGTTTTTTATGAGTTCAACGTTTAGGTGCCGACGTTTAAGCATTTGACAACCTAAGCATTTGACATAGTAATAGGAACCCCCTCTTTTTGCTCGATTTTGTTTTTAAAATCCCCACCCCTTAAATCTAGGGGGGACTGCTTCAACCATAGTAAACCAAAACTTTCTAGCCTTCTAAACTAACTTCTGTGGGGAAGTCAGCAGTTATTTTTGTACTGAAACATCTCTTCCAAATATATTTCTCCATCATGTCTACTAATAAAATACAAAACTCATCATCTGCACTGAGAACCTTAATGTAGAGTATGAGTAGATGTTGTCCATGGGGTTTGCAGGGATCTATGAATCTTATTAGTCACATAAGTGGATAAAGCTTTAGTGAGATCAGTAACATTTATAGTTCTTGATTTAACTCCTGCAGATTTTTGTTAAATTGATATTCGTTCCCCATTTCTCTTATTATAAGATTATCCATTCCTGATCTGCCTTACGCAGACAATAGATTACATTTCATTGTCTTGATGGAAGATACTAATCAAGTCTCCTTACTGAACATTGTATTATAGCAGGTCTTTATTGTGGTCTTCTCTTCTCAGATTCATGGAAACTTGATTCTATATACTCCATGGGATTAATATCAATTTTTGTGTTGAAAACTGAAGAGTATAGTAGTGTGGGCTCTTTTCTAAAAGTTTTCTGAATTATTGGTGTGTATATATATATATATATATATATATATATATATATATATATATATATATATATATATATATATATATATATATATATATATATATATATATATATATATATATATATATATATATAAATACATATATATATATATATATATATATATATATATATATATATATATATATATATATATATATATATATATATATATATATATATATATATATATATATATATATATATATATATATATATATATATATATATATATATATATATATATATATATATATATATATATATATATATATATATATATATATATATATATATATATATATATATATATATATATATATATATATATACTAGAGTCCCTTTAACTAGACCTACTGCCTTTTGGTGTGATAGATTCCATCAGTTGTAAGTTGAGACTGCTCTCAGAATTTAGTGCAATGTTGCTCTTCCCATCTATATAAACAGAAATTTGACACTCCTCTGGCAGATGTTCTAGAGATATATATTAGCAGAGTCAGTAATGTAACAGGCAGCAAACTCACCTTTGGTGCACAAGACTGTGGGTTCTATTTTCAAACCAGGTACATGGGGGAATGCTACACTTCTGAATGTGTCATGCTTCAAATGAGATATTAAAATGAGGTTCCCATCAGCTTGAATTGTTGTTAGCGCAGGTGAATGTAAAAGATCCTGCAGCATCTATGGAAAGGAGTAAAAGAAGTTCATCAGTGCCCTTGCCAAATTTCTCCTAGTGATGTTTTTCATTATGGTGAATGTTCTATTATTGAAAATGAGTTGTGAAACCTGCTACTAGTTAAGCTAGTCCCATACCCCATAAGTCAGATATTTGACCACCAAGAAAACAATAGCAGATATTAAGATTTAGGACCTCAAACAGAAGGCAAATTGTGCACTTATCACCTTGATTACCAACACAGAGAAAAAAAAAACAAGTAGGAACACCACAATTTACTTTGCTGCTACCTGATGTCTCTAGTCTAATTAAAAATAATGGTTCAGTAGAAAAAAAATCAAAAAATTGCAACATGAGCAAACTTACAACAGTTAAATTGTAATGATGGTTAAACAAATATGTTAGAATGTTTTTCTTTGGAATAGAATCATTCTAACAAGGACAATGAAAGTGGTAGAAATAAAGTACTTACAAAATTTAAACCTGGAGTCAAAAGCAGATAGCTGGTATGATGAAACACACACACACACACACACACACACTCACACACACACACACACACACACACACACACACACACGTGGAAAAGAATAAACCTCACATATCAGGAAACTAGAATTTTATTAACATAAAGAACACACAAGCATTTTCATTTTATTATTAAGAAACTTTTAGGTAAGAATATTATTAGAACTTGAGACTGTCGTGAAGTTTAGACTGCAAATATGTATGGATGATTTACAAGTGTATGTTGCAATTCTTTGATTTTTTTTTCTGAAATTTAAGGTGGCGGTCAGAAAAGAGTCTGCATATGTTTCACAGAATTTAGTAAAATATTATAAATCTCAGGGTGAAATATGTTTAAAGTGAAAAGATGCACGTTCATTTGTGTGAGGCGGAATGTTATGGATCAGTTGCTTTAATCATTTGTGTGTGTGTGTGTGTGTGTGTGTGTGTGTGTGTATGTGTTAGTGGGAGTGTTACAGATCAGTTGCTCTGATAGATTAGCATATCATCCAAGATTGAACCAGTGCCTTCTGCCCACTGCTTGCCAGGATCAACATTGCCCCACCCCCACCCCAGTAAAATTGAGCAGGATAATGTGTGGCTCTCAGAAAATGAATGAGTAAATGGTCTTTTTTTTTTCTAAGACAACTTAGTTCTGTAAATATCTCTGTAGGCATTTAAATGTTCTTGAGCATAAATGTTTCTCTTTTACCTAATTCCATTTAATTAAAATTAATTGTGCATTTGTCTCATATATCGAATAACTTCCCCAGGAAATTTTACAAGTACACAAAGCTATAAAGGAAGCACAAGCATAAAGCAGTGTAAGATGTTCAGGTGAAATGATGGATTGATTTATTTGATTTCACTGGCGTGGTCTAAATCTCTGTAGGACTGTTATGTGATTAATGCAGCTCACGTCTTTAACTGGGTGACCAATGTATTACACATACCTTGAACCTTGCAGTATTAATGCATGGATTAGGTTTCAAAAAATTCACCCAGTTATTGTGGCAGTCAAAAAGTAGCTGCAAAACACAAAAAAATACACACAGGGAAAAAATCTTACAGTCAAAACAGGGAGCTAACAGTGTAGATGCTCCATATCCATAAGTCTAACTCCTTGTGCATTACTCACTTAAAAGGCCTGAATCTAATATGCAACATCAATAAAACCTGCTGGAGAGACAGGTTTCAGGACTTTTCTGTTAACAGGGCAACAGTAGTATGATAGCTTAACAAACACAAAGCTCTATGTAGATAGCACAGCCTTATAGGAAAATATGATACTTTTGCAAACAATAGTTGCCATCTTTTATCTGCCAGGCATCCACAATTATGAAAGACCATGCTGCTCATTTAAAATGCTATGAGTTACAGTTACATTGTGCCGTAGAGTATCTCATAAAGATCCACTGTGACTCCATTGCATTCTATATCACATGCTTTTGACATTTCAGTTTTACTCATTTTAACGTAATATATGACATACAATAAAATAACTTCACGCCTTAGCCCATCCTGCAAATGAAACTCCAGTTATTTCCTGTCAAGGTTCAAAAATTAGATCAGACTGTAAACAAATCCCAGAATGCTCTGCTGTCAGTAAATGGTTTGACCGGTCAGTTGTGCTAATTTGATAGTGTAATATCACAGATAAGGTTGCCAAAAAGAGGAAATGATATTTACAACATCAAGCTTCACTTTTGTGTTGGGCGGTGTTAAGTGTATGACATTTTCTCTCTAAACTGGAGGTACTTTTCCATTAGCAGCACGTGGTCAGAGAAAAGAACCCCCCTCCCCCAGCAGGACTGTAAAATAAGCATTACTGACATGTCAGATAATGAATAGCACTCCAACATCGGTACTTTTCCGTTAGTAGCACATGGTCAGAGAAGAGAAAAACCCCATAGCAGGACTTTGAAATAAGCATTACTGACATGTCAGATAATGAGTAGCACTCCAACAAGGAACACAACATTAAAACCAGCCCAAAAAAAACTGTTTCCCCTTTAACAGAAAAGTACCCAAGTTTGTCTCCCAGAGGCTGCCCTGCCTCTGGAATAGACTTCCCATACTCGTCAAACAGAGTACCCTGTTGACCCTCTTCGAGTGCAACCTTGATGAGAGGATGGGGAACCACAAATTTTTCCCACTGGTTCCACCTATGTCCCTCATTGACAGGGGTGACAGGTGCTGACTTAGTTTTTTTTTTTTTTTTTTTTGAAGATAAACTCTAGGCTAGACTTGTAAGGGCCCCAGGGCCATTAACCTAGTAATCTCCTATGATCCTATAAATGTTAAAAGAATTCAGAAATTAGATTGATTATAAAATGTTTATACAAAAAGTGCTATAGAAACACTACAAGGGAAGGAAAAGTTTCTTTATAGACATCTGTCTTCAACAACGACATATGGGAGACCATAGTTAAAAATGCCTGGATGTCTCTGGAAACTTATGGCAGCTTTTGACCAGTTCAAAATAAGCATATATTGGATCTGATTCCAAAATACTTGTTCTCAGTGTGTCTTACTCAGATGTGTTATGCCAGAGTAAGTCACTTACACTGAGAACAAAACTTTTGAAATCTGGAACCTAGTGAAAGCCTGTTCATAGATAGGTCTTACACAGAATTAATGTACTTTTACCAAGAGCAGGCCTGTCTGAATCAGGGCAGGCTTACACCAGAATAAGTCACTTATACTGAGAGCAATTCCTTTGAAATCTGGTCCATTGTTTGGAAGTTGTATGTTCTTCTCCTAACTGTATGGATTTTCTACCTGTTCTCTGTTTTTCTCCAACTTTGCAAACACATATTAGTTGTTTGGCTGATGTAAACTGTGTGTGTGTGTGTGTGTGTGTGTGTGTGTGTGTGTGTGTGTGTGTGTGTGTGTGTGTGTGTGCTATGCAGCCTATGTCAATAATGATAAGGATCCATGATGACTGCTGCATTTATCTGGTTAACAAATAAATAAATTAAAATAAATTTTTCAAAAAATATTTCAGAAGTAGCAATTTATCCTGAAAGTGACTCAGTAGGTAGGACACTCACATTTGATGCTGAAAGATCTATATTCTCACTTCAGGTTATTGGATTATTTTCTATTGCTAACACTGCAGTGCACCATAATCCTTAGTGATTTGCCAGAAAATCAAATATTTTATGAGGGACAGGATAAAAATATGAGATAAAATCAGAGATGTTCACCAAAATCAAGAATAATCAAGAGGTATGTAATTTCTGCTCATTTCACTTAACAGACTACACATTGTTTACTCGCTCATGATGCCACATGATGTCCATCCACAACTTACCTTGCATTCAATTACTATATTATTTGAAATGCCACTGTTCAAACAGTTATTGGAACATATTACCTGCTTAGAGAAATATAACATGGTTTCAGAAAAGGAATAAGATAATAGCAGTATAGTATCACTGATTTTATGTACAGCAGCAAGACAGGTGGGATGACTGCAAATATAAATAAAACAATTGAATCTGGATACCACTCCCCACTAGATTAAAAAGAAAATTGAAACTAGAATTGGGCTGTGGTGCTATCAATTAGTTCACAAACCACTTTTTGAGGACATTCCAGGTTATTTCATTCATATTGTCTTCAAAGATAAACATACCTATCACTTGCTATGATTTAGGAACAGCACTATGTTCATAGGTTTGTAGTTTAGTATTAAGCTAACTGCCTTTGTGAGCCATTTTAGGCTTAGCCAATTATCTTTTGTGAGATTCAAACCTTGCACTTTGTGTTTGTAAGGCAAACACCTTAGCCATTAAGCCACCCTCCCAACCCCTGAACTCAGATCTTGCCTTGGTCCTCCTAGATTTATTGTTTACTTTCTATTTTCCTCATGAAAGTAGACTGGCTCAAAGATATATACATTATTAAATAAATAAACTATGCATATGCAAAAATTCATTCTACCATCTTAAGTCCCTGTAGTCCAGAAATTTAGAAAATGCTTCTATTTTGGGCTCTCTGCTGTGATTTTCAAAGACCAGTGCTATGATTTTTAAAGTTCAGAGGTTGAGCAGTATAGAATTTGATATTTCAAAACAGAAGAATTGAACAAGATAAAGTTTGATTCTTGAATCAATCCTATTTTTACATTCACATTCTTACTCAAAATGTTCTGTAGATTCCTATTATCTTACATGCTGATGATCAACTAGACTTAAAATCAGGAAATATCCTCTACTGGTCTGCAAAAATACCTCCCAAAATTCCTTACTCTGCTCTGGCACTAAATGTTTACTGTTGTAAGTACACTGCTGTAAGTACAATTATAACTATGTTGCCTACTTTTGTCATCCTAATCTCAGATTATGATGCTTTCAGTGCACTTTCGCCCAGGATGAGTGACATAAGTTTCATGCAACATGCTAAATGATATTTTCTTCTATAAATATAACACAGAATCTACTGCTGGGGAAAGCACTAGGTCACTATAAACTCTGCTGTCTAAACTCTGATGCCCAAAGCCAGGAAAGTAATGAATATTAGCCTTCTGATTCTTATAGATGGAGTAAGTTTTACCAATAATTGTATTCAGTTTCTTTCATAATAGAAATATTCTCTTGACTACACTAAAAAAAAAAAAAAGATTTGTGGATTCATCTCTTGGGAGGTGGTGAGGAACAAATCTGCCATTCATTAGAAAGAGCAAAGTGACTACTAGTTACTTCCAGAGCCACCTCGTTCACTTATGAGCTGTATCGAGATCACAGGGTAACCCTGCAGACAGACAGTGCTACCCGTTGATTTTTCAATGCACAATGGACAATTTAGAGTCTCCAAAACACCCTACTGCATGTGTTTGGAATATAGGAAGAAACTGGAGCACCCAAAGGAAACCCACGCAAAGACAGGGAGGACACACAGAAAGCACCTTAGCTGAGATCTATACGGGAGAAACTACTGCTATGAGGTGGCAATGCTACTCATTGTGAAACAGTACCACACAGGGTCACCTCACTTCTATCCAAATTCACCTTTAAACTATGCATATGGATTTTTCCCCATCCTCTAATTCACTGGTTAAAAATAAGGTTTTATAAATACCTCCTAAGCATCCAAGAAGAGGAAGTGATTATGTTCTTGATTTCTTCCTTCAGACTTGCTATTGGAACACTTTCAGCAAAATCGCTCCAGTTACTTATATGAACTTCCTCTGTGTTTCAAAAAGGAACAAAGCTTATCTTGTTATATAGAATCAACTGAGTACATGCCTATGGTTTATGAGTGCAAAACTAAGGACAGTCAGTTGTATTCTTGCACCACTTATTGGGTTGTATATTTATTCAAATTAGCTTCTGCTAAGAATAGCATATTGCTGCTTTCGGAAATTCCTTAGCTTATCTGGTACCGGTATAGCTGGTTCTTTCTATCTCACAAGTTTTACAAACATTGCATATTTCATTCATTCCTACACGGTCAGTTATTCCTTTGCAATTCAACAGTGTTTTCTGTTTGTTATTGGTGAGTTTCTTACGTTTTGCTCATTGTATATTTTTATTGCTTATCTAAAAACATGTCTATTTCCGCTTCTGCTGTGTGCTGACTGAAATACATATTGTACACATGCTTCCTCCATGTTACATATCCCCCTTTATTTATGTACCTTCTGTCTATGATGATAATTAGAGTAGTCTGCAGATCAGTTTACTTACCCAGTAAATGAATGAATAAATATATCTGTGAATAAAAATCAAGCAAATCAGTCAAAAACATCAACAAACCAACCAATCAAAAAATCTATCAATCAATAATCCAGTCCCTGGAGAGTGTGTCAGTAACTTTTCTAATTATTACCCATGGTTCGTATTCTTCGTTATATTTAAAACATTTATTTTATTTATTTATGCATTTGTCTTGTTACTGGGATAGTCTGACTGAGCTTAGCAGTCTCTTTACATCACAGTCTTGTGGGGGGCGGAGCTCCACATTAAAGGAACTTTCACACTGCAAATATTTGGGAGAAAAGCACACATTCTTCTTATCAAAATAGTGTTTAAACTTTTTCTGTAACGCTAGGTATCATTTAGTTATGTTGACTATCCCTAAATCAGTCTGTTTTTGCCACTGGTATCAGTTTCTTATCACTTTAACTCAAATGTGTGTTTTCAAAGACTTAATAGATTTAAGACCCAGCAAAAGAAAAAGACGGCACTTGCAAATGAATGCATGCAGGGTAAGAGTTGTGATTCTCCAAGAATAGTTTTCCAACTCCAGTAGGTAAAAGTGAAAAATGAAGGGTTGCAAACATCTTGTTATGCTGAATTTAATATTATGATCCCAGAGCAAGCAAAACAGGAAGCTTTACAAACGCCTATCTAAGAGGAGTTTCTGTTGGGCAAAACATTAAAACATTATGGGATTATGAAATATGAGTCAAAGATACACAAATTCCTTTAAAGAATGATAGATCCAAAAATGACACAAACCAGCACAAGAAATACACTCAGGAAAGCATTCTTTATAGTTTAATTTTTCACAAAATACTAGGAAGGTACCAGTTTGATGGTAACTCTTGACTTCATCAGTACAGTGAAACATCACACATCCTTTGCTTAAGTGAACCCCAGAAATAATTTTAATTAATATCTAATCACCAAGATTACAAGGCTATGGTTTAAATCATAATCAAATTTAGCAGCTGTGTTCCACTACCATTTTCTATGTTACAATTCAGCAAAGAACCATGTGGCTGAGGGGAAAATGGGCAGGAAATCAACGACAACATTAAAAGTAAGCATATTTTTGCAGAAGGCAAGCCTTCTATATTCCCAATGTGGGTGACAAGTCAATTACACCCCAAATATATATATATATATATATATATATATATATATATATATATATATATATATATATATATATATATATATTCACTTTATAATCTCAAAATACTGAAATCTTGGATTTCAGTATCTCAAGACTATAAAGCTGAAAATTCAAAATACCGAAACCCCAAAAGCGCAAAATTCAAAATCGTGACTATTAAATACACCCTCTACCACACAAACAAGCACACATATACCTTCCTCCCCACACTACAAAAAACAAAACAGACACAAACATAACAACACAAATACACAAACCTACCCTACGTATAAGCAGGGGGCAAGCCACCCTGCACCCACCCACAACCCCCACCCCCCTCTACTTATATATACTAACTCCAAGGTTGCACTAAAAAGACAAAGGCACTAAACCCACCACTACAAACTCTACTTTCCCCTCGCAGAAACACACATCACATACATACAAACACCACCATTCTCAACACTTACACACTCACACTCTTACCTACATACCGTAACCTACACCTACAACTTCCCAACACACTAACATACACTAAAATCCCTACCCAAAAGCCTTAAAATACTTAAAATATAAACACTTACCTGAATCTCCAGTGATCCATTAACACAGCGCACCACCAGAATCACTGATTCGCCATTTCCGGATTTGGTTATGTGGACTTTCGAGCAACTGAGCTTTCGATATTTTAGTCTCGAGGTACTGAAGTTCCAAATATATATATATATATATATATATATATATATATATATATATATATATATATATTTATATATATATATATATATATATATATATATATATATATATATTGATAGATATATATATATATATATATATATATATATATATATATATATATATATATATACCAACTCCATGATTGCACAAACATGAAGAATAAAGAACTCTCCCCCCAAAAAGGAATTAGAATTTGCGCCAACAGAATTTTCTTTTATAAAACAGCAATCAGTGTGTTCAGTGACAATTAGCTTTTCCCACTTTAGATGAAGGTTCTTTGACTCTCAGTTTTCCAGATAAGAAATATTCTAGCAGAGGAACATTGTTCTGTGAGTATTGACTTAGATTGCAGTTTTTCACCCATATAACACCTAAACAGCTAAGTCGTAAACCTCTCATGTGCCACTCCCCTTTCAGCCTACTCAATAAACATCTGAAACCATGGATTTGCACTTTCCTGCAATCTCTGTAGCCAGCATGGTGGAGATGAGAATGCTGAGACATTGTAACAATTGTCACATGCTTACTGACATCCATCTCATCCTTAAGCAATCTGATACAACATGTGAGAGAAGTAGTTATACAATGTTAAAGGACACAAGGCTCTTCCATAAAGAGGCTGCATATACTTAGCAGGTTGGCTGTAGCACACAATACCACACTTTACCTACAACACTACATATGATGACGATATTAAAATTAAGCTAACTAATTCTTAAAGGTGCCCCAGATGCAACTATTGCACCAAATACCCTCAGCAACATCACAAATATGGAACACATGAAGCAGCATCACAAAATGTACAGCTATAACTTGTGGCGTCTCAGGTCGAAAGCTCATAATTCAAACCTCCACACTTTCCAAAATACCAGACATAGGAAACTCCACTGTGAGACAAACTGATGCAACATTCACCAGGCTGAGCACGGAGGGGTTCACAGTCAGTTACTTGTGGGAGCCAGGATTCATCACATTATGCACGCAATCAAGTCATTATACCATAAGTACACATATGACACAGTCATAGTATATATGTGAGTAAATGGCCTGATATGTACCTTTCTTTATTATATGAGCAGAATCATGACGGAGCTTTCAGATTATTTGTCTCAGAGGCTATGTACCTTCACATAGAATGATGGCACAATATGATCAAAAGATGATTGAATTTATTGACTGGCTTAGCTTCTGTTGTCATTTACGTGGTTACAGTATATATCTACCTGGGAAGACATGGTACACAGTCCAAACTGCTTTGTCAGGAATAGCCTGCACCTGTCTTCCCAAGGCTTTTGTTTATCAACAAAAACCTTATCACACCCATAATGCCTTTTTAGGAAAAAATCAGTCTTCAAAAGCTTCTAACATAACAAAATAAAATTAAGATAACATGGAAGTATTGCTGCTCAGTGAATGGAGCCTTAACAAAAAATTCACTCCCTATAGACATCAATATATCCTTTGACTGGGTGACCTGGTTCAAGAATATTGAAAGCACCCCCCTCATTTCAAGGTTTCAATGCATACTACAATCTCAGATCTACCACCCTAGATGAGGACACTAAAGGCAGCAGGGTCTCTATAAAACAAAATTCCACTTCCAGGCTTGTTTGCAGGGTAATTATATAAAACACCTCCATATTGAACTTTCCATTAGCAAATCCCCATGTAATGGCTAACTGCAGGAACCCCTCTATGTCTCCCTTGACCCTTATCTCGTACCTGATTAGTCTGGAAGCCTAAGCATTCAGCCAAACATCATTCTCTTAGGGGACATCTACATTTCCGTCAGCTGAGAAACTTGTATATCACCAAACATGTATGCCCAGATATCTCTGTGATTCATAAATATAAACTCACTGGGCCAGTTAGCATGTACTCCTACAAGGGAAGATAAAATTCTACACTCGGTTATCACCAATATGGGACAGCTCTGCTCCCTACCAGTTGCAAAATCCTCCCTAGTTATATTGGAACATAAATCAGGCATGTTCAGCATAAGACTAAAGCCAGAAGCATCCTCCAATCAGCTAGTATCTAAGCTAGTAAAACTGAGTGATGACCTGGCTACATGAAACATTCCCTTCCAAACTGATAACCCCTCCATAAATGCAAATTCCTTCACCACCAAATTCTATGCACATGTGAATAGCTGCATAAAAGTATTTGTTCTCTTCCAAAATAAATACAATGTCAAACTTAAAAATAAACCCCTGTGGTGAAACCCAAATTTAAGCAGGCTGTATAATAAAAAGCAACAGCTCTTTCTGTGTAAAAATAAATGCAAACCTCCAAATGCAAAAAAAAAATGTATTACCAAACATAGTATGGAACACTGGTCCATGATCAGATCAAACAAAGCTAGATAAAAGGAAAAACATAGCCAACGAGGTAATAGATAACCACAAAGTTTTCTTTAACTATACTGCATACATCAAAAATAATGCTCAGAACTGCACAGAACTAATAGTAAATGATATCATGTAATCTAATCTGGAGGACATAGTCAGTGTATTAGCAGAGAAATTTAGCTATAACTTCACCCCTTCCCTGTACATTCCCAGATTAAATAGTGGGAGAAATACCACCAAAATCTCCCAGGAACAAGTCCACAAAGCACTATCCAAAGCCGAAAATGCTGCTTTTATGGTGCCTGATAGTACACCAGGATACCTACTGCTTCTGTGGGGCCTGATAACATACCAGGATACCTCCTGCTTCTATAGGGCCCAATAACATACCAGGATACCTACTGCTTCTATGGGGCATGATAACATACCAGAATGCCTACTGCCGCTATGGGGCCTGATAGCATACCAAGATACTTACTGCTTCTATGAGGCCTGATAACATACCAGGATACCTACTGCTTCTATGGGGCCAGATAACATACCAAGATACCTACTGCTTCTATGGGGCCTGATTACATACCAGGATACCTACTGCTTCTATGGGGCCAGATAACATACCAAGATACCTACTGCTTCTATGGTGCCTGATTACATACCAGGATACCTACTGCTTCTATGGGGCCTGATAAAATACCAGGATACCTACAGCTTCTATGGGGCCTGATAACATACCAGGATACCTACTGCTTCTATGGGGCCTGATAACGTACCAGGATACCTACTGCTTCTATGAGGCCTGATAACATACCAGGATACTTACTGCTTCTATGAGGCCTGATAGCATACCAAGATGCCTTCTGCTTCTATGAGGCCTGATATCATACCAGGATACCTACTGCTTCTATGGGGCCTGATAACATACCAGGATACCTACTGCTTCTATGGGGCCTGATAACATACCAGGATACCTACTGCTTCTATGGGGCCTCATAGCATACCAGGACACCTACTGTTTCTATGAAGCCTGATAGCATACCAGGATGCCTACTGCTTCTTGGAGGCCTGATAGCATACCAGGATACCTACTGCTTCTATGGGGCTGGATAACATACTAGGATACCTACTGCTTCTATGGGGCCGGATAACATACCAGGATGCTTACTGCGTCTATAGGGCCTGATAACATACCACTTCTCTTTGGTTTTCTACTGGTTAGCCTGAAACAGAACTTGTCAACCCCCCCCCCCCGACTCTTCAATATTAGCCTCCAGTCCAGGTTTGTAGCAGACAAGTGAAGGACTGGAACAGTCATCCCCTTGCACAAAGGTGTGGCATCAACTGACCCAAGCAACTATATACCAATAAGGCTGACCAGCCTCATATGTAAGGTTATGGAAAGGGTCACTGTGCAATTAATAAATAAGGACATAGGCAACCTACAATCTCTCAACTTGAGGCAGTTTGGTTTTGTCAAGGACAGAGCCTGCTTCCTTAATTTCATTGACTTTTTCAAAAAAGATTACCATTGCAATGAATAAATGATGCCAGATCTGTACACCCCACAAACCTAAACCTAGTAAAGGTGTTCAGCAATATCCTCCACTCAAACATAGTTGATAAGCTCATCCATATGTAACTCAATGGATAGCAAACTGGCTCACAAATTGAACCCAGGAAGTTAGGGTGGGTGGATCTGCCTCCTTCAAAAGACTTGTCATTAGAGATGTACCCCATAGTTTAGTCTTTGGTCCACTTTTCTTTGGCATCTCCTTCTTAGAGCTCAAAAGATATACTATGGGCTAATGACCGACCAAGTTTGCAAAGTACTGTAAACTTGGTGCCATCATAAAATCAACAGAATATACCAAGGTCCTTCAAGAACACTTTTTCCAAGTAAATAGCTGGTCTCAAAGCCACGGCCTAAAACTAAAAGCTCAAAAATGTATACTTGCATCCTTTAGTATGCATGATGTCCACTGCAACTATCACATCCACAAGACAAGCCTTAAAATTGATCCAGTAGTGAAGGCCTGACCTGGGAACTTTACTCTATCCCCTACATCCTCCTTCACCGGCCTGCAGTCCTGAGCCGTGCAACAACCTAACAAGGATAGCAAACAGTCTCTGCAGTATCCTAACCCTGTGGTGACCCAGAGTGAACACCCTACAATCAATTTCCCCTATGATAGCAAACAGTCTCTGCAGTATCCTAACCTTGTTGTGACCCAGCATGAACACCCTACAATCAATTTCCCCTATGATAGTAAACAGTCTCTGCAGTATCCTAACCCTGTGGTGACCCAGCATAAACACCCTACAATCAATTTCCCCTATGATAGCAAACAGTCTCTGCAATATCCTAACCCTGTGGTGACTCAGCGTGAACACCCTACAATCAATTTCCCCTACGTGGGTATTTCCCCTAAAGAATACCAGGAGATATTTTATGTATGTGTAGCCAAATGAAATATATACTGTATGTAATACCTGTAGTGCTACTCCTGTTCTGGCTGTAAGCTAGCACCTTCTCTGGACTGCTCCTTGGTGTCTGCCTCTTTTCACTATATCCCTCTCTCTCCCTGAATCAATCAACCAGCCCTCTTCAGCTCTCTGACAACAGTGCCTTTCCTCTGCACATATCTTTGGTCCCCCCTCCCTTCATCTGCACTCCTCTACTTTGGGTGCTTGGCCCCTGGTTTGGTACTCTAAACTTCTGCTGTGCATCACTACTGACCTATTCTGTCTCTTTCTCCCTGCACCTCTGTCCTTCCTGCCTTCTTTTACTCTTACTTTGTCTAACTTCCCTGGCTTTCCTGATTGTTTCTAGTAGCTTTCTAGGGGGTGCATTCCCCACTCCATTCGCACTCGCTATGCTCAGGCTCTCTTCGCTCCCCTACCCTACCCCCATTCCCACCCACCCCTACATCAATTACACTTATACTCTCCATTCCCTCCCCTTCCTGCCTGCTCAGCCTCTCACAACACACTTCCTACCAGTACTCCTCCCCCATTCACCTCATTTCCATCCCTCCCCTTCCTGCCAGCCCAGCCTCTCACAACACACCACTTGCCACAACTCCTCCCCAACTCACCTCACTTCCTTCCTCCACTTGAGTTTTAGTCCCCATACTAACTCTCTCTCATCCCCCAACAATGCAACTCTTCCTTTCTTTTACCATTCCACTACTCCTTTACCTATCAGCCTTAACCTCATTTCACTCATACCACTCATACCTCCCCAACCCATTTAAAGGTTCCCCCACCTCTACATCTCACACTGACCTCTTCATTACTTCCTACTCAGTTATCTCCCCATCACTTTTTAGTATCTCCTCCTCTAGGTTTCACAAATTTAACTCCCTTTCCAATCATACAAATATCCTCAAACCTAAACCTAAACTCATCTTCCTTCACTTAGCTTATACTCCACTCACCCACCTTACAAATAAACTTCTACTCTCTTGTGACATCTACCCTAACCCAGGCCCTCAGTCACTTCATCATTCCTCCAATCACACCCCTTCTGCTCTCACCCCTAACCATACCCATACCCATACTGACTTACAACAAACACCTACACATAAACATCTGTCCATATATTCTATAAATACTCAAAGTCTAACAAACAAGATCTCAGAACTACATTCTGGATAGCCCATACAAACCCTAACATCCTTGCCTTGTCCAAAACTTGGCTCATCCCACATCACTAACAGTGAAATACTGCCACTAGGTTTCAACATCTATTGTGCAGATAGATCCCCTAAAAAAGGTGGCGGTATAACCATACTCTACTCAGACAGCCTAAACCTGTCTCCTATCACTATCCCCATCCCCAATTTCTATCCTGCTGAACTTCTCATCCTAAACTGCCATCACAACCCTCACAAGAAATTTGCTGCCACTTCTATCTACATCCCCCTTGGGAATAATATACCCACCCTAGAAAATATCCTATCCTGGTTTAGTCACAACTTAGACTATGAAACCCTCATTCTTGGTGATGTCAATATAGACTGGTCCAAACTTATTAGTGACTCATCACAATCCAGCATCAACTTACATGGTTTCCATCAACTAATTACATCCCCCATCCATTTCAATAAAGACTTATCTTCCAGCTCCACCATTGACTGGATACTCACCAACTCTCCTCACCTCTACCATAGCCCATGTACCTTACCTGACTCCTTAAGTGATCACCTCCCTACCTCTGTCCTTAGACACACCTCCCAGACACACAAACCACACCTATTTAGAGATTGCTGTAAGCTCTCTAACTTCAATAACACCCAGTTTAATTCCATGCTATGCAGTATTGATTGGTCCATCCTTAAACATATCCCTCTTGATGATGCTGTCATTAAATTCAACAACAATTACCTAGATACCCTTAATTCTCTTGTTCCCTCCAGGAAAATCAGAATTAAATCAAACCATGCTCCATGGCTCTCTAAAGATACTAGAGCACTAATGCATACCAGGGATAGTACCTGGAAACTATGGCTTAAAACCAGGCATACTCCCCATCTACTTAAATACAAAACATTACGTAACCTTGTTAAGAAATTGGTCACCAAAGACAAGACCTCTTACTACGACTCCTCAAATGGACAACAGGTCCAACCCACGCAACATCTGGACTACTCTTAAGAAAATACTTTACCCTGGCAAGCCTTCTTGCCCCTCACCCTACCCCAACAAATATCCTCCTGAAATTGCTAGCCTACTCAACAAACACTTCATTGACACTATCCAAAACCTTACACCCTCAAATACTAATGCTGAAACTATCACTACTACCAACAACCCTCATAGCCAGAATCTCTTCTCATTTAAACCTATGTCAACTTCTTACATTAAATCCTTTCTTCTTAAGCTTAAACCATGCTCTCCCTCTACCGATAACCTACCTCCTACAGTTCTCAAACTCACTGCTGAATCTATAGCCTATCCTATATCCATTCTTATAAACAGATCTATACAAGAGGCTACAGTTCCTACTATCTGTAAATCCTTCTATACTATTCCACTGCATAAAGGTGGCAACTCCACTGATCCATCTAACTATCGTCCCATTGCTATTCTTTCTCCCATCTCCAAGTTGCTCAAAAAATGCATACATTCACAATTTCTCAACCATCTCCTCCAACACAACCTTCTCACTCCCACTCAGCATGGTTTCCATCCCCACCTCAGCACATCTACTGCCCTCCTCTCTTTCACTCATACCACAGCCAATGCCCTTGATAACAATCAGCTAATATTGTGCCTCTTCCCTGACCTTTATAAAGCCTTTGACACAGTCTCTCACCCTATACTACTTTCTAAATTATCTAACCTCAACCTGTCTTCTTCCCCCCTTGCTTGGTTCTCCAGCTATCTCTCAGGTAGGCAGCAATCTGTCAAATGGCTCTCCTCCTGCTCTCCCTTTATATCTGTTCCAACAGGTGTTCCTCAAGGCTCTATCTTGGGTCCCCTCTTATTTAATATCTTTACAAATCAACTATTCACCTCTTGTAGACAATCTTCTCTTATTCAATATGCAGATGACTCTACACTCATCTCAATCTCCAGTAGTGTCACAGACCTTCTCACCCTTACTCAAAACTCCTTTCTATCCACAGAGAAATGGCTATCTGACAATCTGCTTATCCTTAACCCTAAGAAGACCAAGCTCCTGCTCTTTCTCCCCTGCTCCTTTTCCAATCACAAATCTACATTTACCATAGCATCCTCTAACAACACAATCATAAAACCTGAACCACACACTAAACCGTTAGGCATCATTATAGATGACAAGCTCAAATTTAACTTACACTTTCTGGAAGGAATAAAAAAACACACCAGAAACTTGGCTTGCTCTATCGTAACAAAAAATTTCTTACTCCAAATGCAAGACTCTCCCTAGCTCAGTCCTTCCTCCTGCCCACACTTCTCTACGCAGCCCCAATACTAACCAATATACAAGCTACTATCATGAACAAACTGCAACAAACCTACCATAAAATTGCAAGATTCATTACTAACTCCCCCTACAACTCCCATCACTGCCTTGCCTTGAACTCATTACAATGATTCGAATTCCCTCAACTGCTGCTACTTTCTCGATTTCAAGTTATTCACTCCATTCTATATAGGCCTTCATCCTGTCCAGCTCTCACTACTCTTGTATCTACCTATACCCCTTCTAGAACCCTCTGCACCTCTAACCAACAACTTCTGAATGTAGACCATCCAAAGAAGAACACAGGCAAACTGCAATATAACTGCTCTATAGCCCACACTTGGAACAAACTTCCTCTGAACATCCGCTCCATCATACACCCTGCACACTTTTAAAAGGAACTCAAACATTATCTTCTCAACACTAAATCATGTCTCTGCTTAGAACCTACCTGATATGTCCCCTTTATATAAATGGTGCTCCTTTCCTCTGAACTCCTGAAAGCACCTATACCTTCCTACAAAGCCTATGCAATAAATTCTGATTCACTTGTATATCTCTTATTTGATCACTTGTATATAACTTGTTTTTGTACATAAAAAAAAAAACACATTAGGGGTTCATATACTCATTTCTTTGAGAAAACCCTCTTGCTGTAATTTGAATATGTTTGAGTCATAATTTGTATTAATATGTTATGGAGTTATAATTGGTTATGGTACTTTCTATGTTTTGTTACCTATGTTATCCTAATTGTTTTTGTAATTGGAGCTTTTCTCCTCTTGTCTCCACTGAAAACAGGCTCATGCCCAGCTGGACCAACCCGGTTAACAAATGTGAAATAAAATAAATAAAATAAATATTGACAATGAGCTATCATTGCATCACTATGCATCCAATGTTGTAAGGAAGTCCTTTTTCATTACACAGTTTATTAGTAAGGTTTTGGCTTCCATGTACAGGGAAGTGATTATTCCACTGTATACTGTGCTCATGAGACCAATCATTGAATAGAATGCTCTCTTTGATATGTTACCTAATGAAACAACTGGCACAACTTGAGTGACCACAATGCCTTCTCACTAAAAAAAATCAAAGGCTTAAATCACTAAAGCTAAACTGAACATCTCAAAGTCCTGTCTCTTTTACCAGTGTCTTTAAAAATCTACTGAGGGATGATCTTTGACTTACATACAAAGCCTCTACCTACCCCATCCTTTCAGATCTAGCACAAATACACAAATCCAATAGTGGCAGAAATACCAGTTCAAGAGAGGTCAGTCTCTTCTACAGCTTAAATAGAATGTGCTGGAGAGATAGATATGTCTCACAAAGAGTACCTCTTCCCTGGCATTGTCTTCCTCTCCATGTAAAACAAAGTATGTACCTAACTCAAGCATAATCTGGATGAGTGGATGGGAAGTGACAAGCTGACCCCTGGATTGACAGCCTTGTCTTTTATAGACAGAGGTAATAAGTGAATGTCTGCCTGCTCCTTGGTTATTAGTACTAATATTACAAAGAGCTCTGGATTAATCACACATAAAATACTAGGGCATGAAACTTGTTAGGGATGTATGGCTATGCTTTTAAAAATCCTCACTGACCATTAGTTTAGTAAGAATCAATGAACCTATAAAGGGTATGACAATTGTGGCATAACAAAGTCTTAACTGGGCAATGGCTTTCATAGTATTGAACTTGGTAAAGCCCTTAAATGGGCAATTGTAATGTTATGAAGTCTTCAAAGGGCAGTGGCATCCATAACATTAAAGGAAATTGTTTTTACAAAAATAGCTTTAATGTGTGGTTTTGTAAAGCTAGAGCTAGCAATTAACCAGGTGCCAATTACATGATTATCTCCTAATTAGTATAAGTATTCAGTGTTCCCAGACACGACAGACTTCTGCTTTACTCATCTTTACAGTGACAAGTAAAACAAAGAGTTTGTAACTGCACAACTGATAACTGCATATACCAATGCTAGAAGCACTGGGTTTAAAAGGGGTGATATAATAGCAATGTAGTTTGTATGTTCATAGATTCACGGGTAAGTAATAAGCCATTGGTTTTCAGACCATTTCAAACCTAGCCAAAAGAAAAAGACTATTCAAAATGTCCCTCTAGCCTCATGAAGAGCAGGACAAGACAGACCAGGAGAAAATATGAGGCTGCCAATCCAATTAGTTCATAGGTTTATAAGGAGGTTACTAGGCTAATGGCCCTATGGCCTTTACAAGCATAGACTTGTAAAAACCCAAGTACCTTTATTAACCATATTTAGATGGTCATTTGTTAGCAGAGTGATTTTTGTGATCAGCACCAACTGCCCCTGTCCAGGAGGAACATAGGTGCCACTCCTGTGATCAGTTTGCAGTCACCCATCCAGTTGTCAAGGTTGCGCTTGAATATGGTCATTAAGGAGCTCCACTTCACATGGAGTGAAAGCTTTTTCCAGAGGAGCAGTAATCACCAGGAGATGTATCCATCCCTCCAGCATGTTCTGCTAATGTCACAGGGTAGGTTGCGATCCCTGGATCAAGTTATTTTTGTCCTGTTTGATTTGCTGATGTGCAGCATTTCCATTAGGGTAAGGTCCAAGGCTGCTCTCTCAGCAGCCTGTATGATACAGACTAGAGTGACAGGGCTTTCAGTCTTTCCATGTGTCATGTTTCGGAGGCCCTGGATTCTCTATTAAGAAACCTCTGTGGTCCCTGCATTTGCTGCATGTGTCTGGTGAGGTACATACAGAAGAAGGTTTGCCTTGAAGGTGGCAAGGGTGCTACACTGCTTGACATGCAGTGGAAGTTTGCTTCAGCGGTGAAGGATGCATTAGGATATTAAGCTATCAAGACAATGTGTTTTATTAATCTGCTGATGAAGGTTTAGTTCCTTTAACCAAGTATTTGACGTAACATTAGTTCTGCAAAGGAATAGGAGATCAAATAGGGCTGGATCTTTCATGGCACAGAAGGCTAGACCTCCACTGAGGAGTCTGTAAGAGACTGAGTACAGAGAAAGGACTGTCAGTCTCTTCTGATAACAGATTTTTGAGGGCACTGACCTTTGTAATTATGAATCTCTAAGATCTCTCGAGTTGTGTAATATGTTTAGATAAATACATGCCAAAATGAGTGTTATAGTCAATAATGGGTCTGATAAGATAAAAGTAAAGGGGAATTAAGATTGTTTGGATCTGGTAGAGAAACCTTTGGAAATTAGATGAGCTGGATAAAAAGGCTTTTCATGCAACTTTGCAGATATGATGGCCAAATGAGAAGGACTTTTCAACAAGAGCACCCAGACCACTTAAAACAGTGTCTAATTGGAAGAGTGCATCTCCTATACAGTAAATGAAACTGCTTTGTATACTAAAATGAACTACATGGTTTAATTCGACACTATTTCCCTTGCACCAATCTCTAACATGGTCTAAGTTGTGTTGGAGCAATTGTGAGCCAGCTGAAGATCAAAATGACACTCAATTTACAGTATTTGCAAACTTAACCATAGATCAGAATAAATATCCTGAATGTTTGTGAAATGTATGCCAAATAGGAGAGGCCCTAAAAGTGAACTCTGTGGTACACAACTGGTGATTGTTTTACCTTCAGAAGCAGCACCTGATACTCTAACCACATAGGATTTCCCTTCATAAGCAGGACCTGCTACTAAAACCACATAGGTTCTGTCAGACAGATATCCATCGCACAGCAGAAGGATTTATATCCATATCGGCAAGTCTATCAATAATGCTTGCATGGGGAATAGTGTTAAAGACCTTCGCCAAGTGTATGTATGCTGTATGCACTGCATAACCAACTATGAACTGCTTTAGTTCATTTTTCAAAGAAATTAATGAGGTTCAAGAGGCAGCACCTTCCTTTGTTAAAGCCAGATTGATAAAGGTTCATGGATGAGATATTTTCCATGTTAAGATTAATGAAGTCTGAGATGATGCACTCCATAGCTTCACATATTAGAGTATTGAGACAAATAGTCTATAGTTTCCAGGGTCTGAGATTGAGATACTCTTGTGCAATGACATTATGATAGATGTTTTCCAGGCTTCAAGAATGCAAGCAGTGGAGAGACTTACATTAAAGAGTTTAAGTTAGGGTTCAGAAAGGTCATATTTGGCACTGATAATCAGGCACTCTGGTATGTTGTCAGGGCCCATGGATGAAGTATTCTTCATTTTTGAAAGGGCTGCTGGAATTTGTTTCATGGTAATTAAATAGGGTGACTGGGATTGTGAAACCTGTGGGTTAGCTATAACCTGGGTGGAGTAAAGTTTGCACTAAATTTGTTGGCTAGGACATTAACAATTTCCATTTGGTTAGAGAGTGTAGTATCATTGTGGACTGCAGTGAGTGTACTATTAATATGGACTAGTTCTGAACACTGTTGGGTGTTAGTTCTTAACTTCATGATATAGTTGAAGAAAGATTTGCAGTTATTTTTGGTTGTAGTGGCTATTTTGAGCTCATACTGAGCTTTGAGCTTCCTAATGATTTTCTAAAGTTCTTTGTTAGTTTGCTTAAGTGTGCTCTAAAGGTAGGTAGGTATGTTGAATGAGACCCCTTATAAGTAGGGAGCATTATTTTCTCTTGTTAAATAATGTATTTATATGGGTATTCTACCACAGAGGCTTATTTTTATTAAGCATCTCATTAAATTGAGGCCCGGGTTAACAACGACCACCACCAGTACTGTTAGCCAACAGGGTGCTGGCAGAAATTGGGCTACTGTTGGCCGAAGAAGAAGAAGAAGAGGGGGAAGGCATGCCCGAAGGCAGGAAGAGAAGAGGAAGGTTAGGAGGGTAGTACTGAGGGTAGGAACTTTGAATGTTGGCAGTATGACTGGTATAGGGAGAGAGCTAGCTGATATGATAAAGAGAAGGAAGGTTGATATATTGTGCGTGCAAGAGACCAGATGGAAGGGAAGTAAGGCCAAGTGTATAGGAGGCGGGTTCAAATTGTTCTATCATGGTGTGGATGGCAGAAGAAATGGGGTAGGGTTCATCCTAACGGAACAGTATGCCAAGAGTGTTTTGGAGGTGAAGAGAGTGTCTGATCGAGTGATGTTTATGAAGCTTGAAATTGATGGTGCAATGATAAATGTTGTTAGTGCATATGCTCCACAAGTTGGGTGTGTGATGGATGAGAAAAAAAAAAATTTGGAGTGAGTTGGATGAAGTGGTGGTGAGTGTACCCAAGGGTGAGAGAATAGTGATTGGACTTCAATGGGTATGTTGGTGAAGTGAACAGAGGGGATGAGGAAGTGATGGGTAGGTGTGGTGTTAAGGAGAGGAATGCAGAAGGTCAGATGATTGTGGATTTTGTGAAAAGGATGGACATGGCTGTGGTGAATATGTATTTTAAGAAGAGGGAGAAGCATAGGGTGATGTACAAGAGTGGAGGAAGTTGCACACAGGTGGATTATATCCTATGTGGGAGGGCCAGTCTGAAGGAGACTGGAGACTGTAAAGTGGTGGCAGGGGAAAGTGTAGTTAAGCAGCATAGAATGGTGGTCTGCAGGATGATGTTGGTGATCAAGAAGCGGAGGAGGAGTGTGAAAGCAGTGCCAATGATTAAATGGTGGAAGTTACAAAAGGGTGATTGTGAGGTGGAGTTCAGGGAAGAGTTAAGATAGGCACTGGGAGGCAATGAAGAGTTACCGAATAGCTGGGTAACTACAGCAGAGCTAGTAAGGGAGACTGCTAGGAAGGTACTTGGTGTGACATCTGGACAGAGGAAGGAGGGCAAGGAGACATGGTGGTGGAATGAGGAAGTACAGGAGAGTATACAGAGGAAGAGGCTGGCGAAGAAGAAGTGGGATTGTCAAAGAGATGAAGAAAGTAGACATGAGTATAAGGAGATGAGGCGCATGGCAAAGAGAGAGGTGGCGAAGGCTAAGAATAAGGCATATAGAGAGTTGTATGAGAGATTGGACACTAAAGAGGGAGAAAAGGACCTGTACCGATTGGCTAGACAGAGGGACAGAGCTGGGAAAGATCTGCAGCAGGTAAGGGTGATAAAGGACAGTGAGGGAAATGTACTCAAAAGTCAGGAGTGTGTGTTGAGTAGATGGAAAGAGTACTTTGAAGGGCTGATGAATGAAGAGAATGAGAGAGAGAGAAGGTTGGATGATGTGGGGATAGTGAATCAGGAAGTGAAGCAGATTAGCAAGGAGGAAGTAAGGACAGCTATGATGAGGATGAAGAATGGAAAGGCTGTTGGCCCAGATGACATACCAGTGGAAGCATGGAGGTGCTTAGGAGAAATGGCAGTGAAATTTTTAACCAGATTGTTTAATGAAATTTTGGAAAGTCAGAGGATGCCTGAGGAGTGGAGAAAAAGTGTTTTGGTACCTATCTTTAAGAATAAGGGTGATGTGCAAAGCTGCAGTAACTACAGAGGGATAAAATTGATCAGTCACAGCTTGAAGTTATGGGAAAGAGTAGTGGAAGCTATGTTTAGAAGGGAGGTGATGATTAGTGATCAGCAGTATGGTTTCATGCCAGGAAAGAGCACTACAGATTCAATATTTGCTCTGAGAGTGTTGTTGGAGAAATACAGAGAAGGTCAAAAGGAGTTGCATTGAGTCTTTGCGGACTTAGAGAAAGCATATGACAGGGTGCCTAGAGAGGAGTTGTGGTATTGTATGAGGAAGTCCGGAGTGGCAGAGAAGTATGTAAGAGTGGTACAGGATATGTACAAGGGTAGTGTGACATTGGTGAGGACTGCGGTGGGAGTGACAGATACATTTAAGGTGAAGGTGGGTTTACATCAAGGATCAGCTCTGAGCCCTTTCTTCTTTGCAGTGGTGATGGACAGGTTGACAGATGAGATTAGACAGGAGGCCCCATGGACTATGATGTTTGCAGATGACATTGTGATATGTAGTGAGAGTAGGGACCAGGTTGAGGAGACCCTGGAGAGGTGGAGATATGCTTTAGAGAGGAGAGGAATGAAGGTCAGCAGGGCTAAAACAGAATATATGTGTGTAAATGACAGGGATGGTAGAGGAATCGTGAGGATGCAGGGAGTAGAGTTGGTAAAGGTGGATGAGTTTAAGTACTTGGGATCAACAGTTCAGAGTAATGGTGAGTGTGGAAGAGAGGTGAAGAAGAGAGTACAGGCAGGGTGGAATGGGTGGAGAAGAGTGTCAGGAGTGATTTGTGACAGACGGGTACCAATAAGAGTGAAAGGGAAGGTCTACAAGAGGGTAGTGAGACCAGCTATTTTATATGGGTTGGAGATGGTAGCATTGTTGAAAAGGCAGGCGTCAGAGCTGGATGTGGCAGAGTTTAAGATGTTAAGATTTGCACTGGGTGTGACTAGGATGGACAGGATTAGGAATCAGTATATTAGAGGGTCAGCTCAGGTTGGACAGTTTGGAGACAAAGCAAGATAGGCGAGATTGCGTTGGTTTGGACATGTGCTGAGGAGAGATGCTGGGTATATTGGGAAAAGGATGCTAAGGATGGAGCTGCCAGGTAAGAGGAAAAGAGGAAGGCCTAAGATGAGGTTTATGGATGTGGTGAGAGAGGACATGCAGGCGGTTGATGTGAAAGAGCATAATGCAGAGGACAGGAAGAAATGGAAACAGATGATCCACTGTGGCAACCCCTAGTGGGAACAGCCGAAAAAAGATGATGATTAAATGTATTATTGGTTTACTGGGAAGTCTGACTTGGAACAGGCAAATTTTCAGCAGTGGCCTGGGGAGAAATGCTCCCAATGCATGTGTTTGCAACATGGGAGGAAATCAGTGCACCCAGTTTAAACCCACAGAGGACATGCAGGCTCTACACAGGAGGCACCCAAGCCAAGAATTGAACCGGAGAACTTCTTGCTGTAAGGTGACAATGCTAACCAATGCACCACTGCCCCGTCCTTTTAGTGGGGACATGAACTGTCTTATCAATACAACTGTTTAACTGAGAGCAGAAGTCAGAGGTATAAGTAGCAGCTTTAGGGATAGGATCCTACAGAGAATTATGGCAGAATTTGTTTAAGTCATGAAGTAACTGAAGAAAGTTTGCATTTGAGAAGTGCTTAAACACAGAGATATTTACAAGGGAAGTAACACCGGTTTTAAAGGAAAAGGTCAGTAAATTACTATCTGATTTAACAAGACATGATGATCCATATAGACCTGTCCAAGATATGGCCATATTTGTGAGGACTAGATCTAGGCTACTGGAGCCCCTAGTAGGAAGATTAGCTATTTGTGAAGCAGAGTTATCATTTATAATGTCGAGGATACACTGTGGATGCCGACCATAGACAGTGTAGTTTAGCCAGTTTGTTGACAGAAAGCTAAAATTCCCCAGTAGAATGGTCTTGGGTTTAATGAGAATCTCAACTAATGTGTTAACACAGAGTTTGTGCTAAGAAGGGGACATAGATGGTATTTTATAGCTAGCTAGCTGTGAAATGGTAACTAGTCTTGTTTAGGGTGATTTAGACGTCCAGGAGTTCACATGTGTTTGCCTTAATGAATCTGTCATGAAGTGATGATCTTTTTGACAAATACTGATACTCCCCCACAATCACCAGTGGGTCTGAAGCTGTGATTGGCATTATACCCAGAAACAGAGGCAGTGCTTTCATTACGCTGAAAACATATTTCTGTAACTATACATATAAAATTATCTTTTAAGTTGCAGGAAAGCCTCAAGTTCAGGTATTTTTTAAGACTCCTGGCACTGAGTAGAGTTACAATAATGTTTTCCAAATTAGAATTTACTAGGTTGGAATGTCCATCGGATCTCCTCTGCCTAAAAAAGGCACTACAGGGACAGCATAAATTTGGGTGCAAGTGTATCAGATAGTTAAGATTCCACTACATATCATTATGAAACAGAATCCTTCATTTTATCACTCTTTGCTGACAGAATTACTCAATTTACTACAGATGATTTATTGCCCTTTGTTGACAAATTTCTAAATTTTAGAATGTTAAACGAGAGGCACTGCTACACAAGTGTGTATTTTTGGTTGATCATTTTGTAGGGTTTCCATTGTTCCACATTTTTGTAAGACTTTCCTAATTTTAGCAGTTTTGCCATGCAAAAATGAAAAACATGCCAAATGCTCTGATATTTTAGGAGAAACCATATTTTACGACTTCCGTCAATGTATTGCAGAAGATCGTGATAGTTTATCTAAAAATCATATATATGGAAAAAAAACAGTATAAACAATTTACATTATGCATGAGTGGGTCCTTGTTTTGGTAATACAAGGAATGTAAAAAAATGTTCATTGGTTGACAGCTTTGTTCATCATCTTATACTTCAGTTAGAAATACCCAATGTTGAGCATCTGAAAAGGTGTTAACTCTGCCATCTTGCATATTGCAGAACCTTTGCATCATTTGCTTATGTACTTATATTGCTCAGTCTGAAGTCATATGCATAGATGTTTATCTATAATTAATTTTCCATTCCTGTATTTGAAAAAACAAACATCCAGCGATGTCTTTATCAGATAAGGTAATGAATAATGTTTACCTGCAGGTTACACCATGAGAAGCATATGGTAATAGTAATGTCCTATACTGTACAGCAATATGGTAGACGTAATCATCATTATTACATACCTTGTGAACATTGTTAGTTTAGAACTTCATACATTACAGTGCAAGACATTTTAATTCTTTTTCTTCATAATAGAATGTGGGACGTGATAAACGATCTAGGTTCAATTCTTAGAAGATGGATATCTTTAACATTTTATTACTTTCTTTCTTTGTCTCTATTTTGATTTTTTGGAAGAGCTTGTATTTAATGTACTTCAAATAGTCTATTAGTTTTTATTACAAAAGCAGTGTAAGAAGGTTTGTGATTTAAGGAAAGCTGCATAGCAGGTATATAATGTGATCATTTTCACATAACAAGTCCTTGTCATCTATTCATAATAATTGCTGCATAATATAACTGACACATTCATTGAATTCAACCCTCTCCAGTCCCCTAACACTGTCATCTGGTATTAGCTATAGTAAAGAAAGGCACTAAAGCAATCACTTCCTCCTTAAATGTATTCATGCATTTATAATATGGGATACAAAATGTAAATTAATCCTTTTTATAAAATTATGTTTTGAGAGATTACAGTTAAGTTATAAGCAAATCTAATTGGTGATGGTTCACAATACCATTTGTCCATATGTTTCTTTTGGCTTTTCCCGGTTAGGGGTTGCCACAGCGGAACTCCAGTCCGCTAATGATTGGCAGTAGATTTTGACGTGCTGGCTTGCCGGGCCTAACGCACAACCTTCAACGAAGGAACGCCCATTCACACATGTCGCCACACAGAAGACGCTCTAACTGAGAATCGAACGGGCAACATCTGTGAGGCAACAACGCTACGGCAGCACCACCACCACACCATTTGTCCATATAACCTTTCTAAAACACAATAAGCACACCAGCCAAAGATGTTTTGACCAGTTTATTGATAAATACAATTTCTGATTAATAGCCATATGTTGTAAGATCATGATAATTTGAATACTGACACATAACACTGTTTATAAGGAAAACACAAATTATGTTAGACTGAGTTATGTACTGACATTTGAAAAATATTACATACCACTCAGCTGCAAAACAGTTACCAAAATGCAAAAAGCACTACTTCATATCATTCTCCTGACACACAGTTTCCACCTAGAAGCAGTGCTATTTCATATCACTCACTTAAAATTCCACCACAACAAACTAAGAGTGGTATAACCACTACTCACCCAAAATTAATCCAAAAGCTTATGGAAAAAAGGGGAGAAGAGGGGTTGCCTTCTAAGAAGCAGACCCCCATAACAGCCCCCTGACCTGTCTGCTCCTATACTACTTGCAGAATAACCCAAAATTGAAAGGATGGGACAGAGGGTGCTGCAACCACCCATGCCAAAGAAGCCAGCACTCACTCAACCCAGCCTATAAATACCACTCTGTCCCCCCTCATAACCTAGCTCACTTCCTATTCTAATTTACCCTCCGACCCTGCACTTCCTATGCCCTCCCCTTCCCAGCCTATCATCTTTCTTTACTACACTGTACATCCATGCAGATGTATATGCACAAATACGCCTGCCTAGCAAACTCTACTGATTAAATGTGTTTACTTAATGAGTTCAGTGAATATGTTAATATTTTCAAAGCAGTAGTTCTAAAAACCATTAAAACTTGTCACCAGAGAGTTGAAACATGGTGCTTTGTGTTCCATTATACTTCCAACCATTGACTACATCCAGATGAACACCCTTGAAGGTACACAAACCAAGCTAGGTTAAGCAGTTTTAAGGAAATGTTAAATGCATGTGTTCTTTATGTCTGTAAAGACCAACACCAATGGCATGCTCGTAGATAAGTGGATCAGTATTATGTCTGTCCTAATTTGCAACAGAAATCCCCTATGTCCCAGTGTGATCTTGTCAAATAACTGTAGTAAATAAAATGGGAAAATAAACTGAAGAACAGAACGAGATTAAGATTAAAAATATGACAGTTCAGTGACACCAAAAGGAATGAGAAACACAATAGTTGGTTGAACAATTTGCAGAAAACTGCAAGCAAAAGACTAGTAGTCAATGTTAAGACACATTCTTCTATAATCAAAGTGATGTGCTAATTATTTTGAGCTGCATCTTTTTATGATCAGTGTAACTGTTGTTTTATCCTGCATTGTAATACCTTCTTGTTCAACAGTTTTGATTTTCATGGAGAATACAAACAAAATAAATAGAGCTGTGTGTGTGTGTGTGTGTGTGTGTGTGTGTGTGTGTGTGTGTGTGTGTGTGTGTGTGTGTGTGTATGTGTGTGTATTGATATATGAAAAATGGGGTTTTGGGTCTAAAGCAGGTTATCTTTCTGTAAACATGTTCATAGGTTCACAGGTTCATAGGTAAGTACTGGGCTATCTGCCCAAGGGCATTTATAAGCCTAGCCAGAATGTGTTGGCTTTCACCACCCCCTTAGATTAGTTCCCTGTGCCTCTGTCCAGCAGAGCCATCAGTTCCCTGTGCCACTGTCCAGCAGAGCCACTGCAGTGATCCCAGGGTAAATTTTCTGTTTCCCATCCACCCGTCAAGGTTTCTCTTGAAGAGTGTTAGTGAGGGGCTCTTCCTGATGTATACTGGAATCCTGTTCCAAAGCATGGGGAGTCTCTGGGACAGGAATCTATCCCTCCAGCATGTTCCTATTTATCATTTTGGTGAGGTTTATATCTCTAGAGCATGTGGCTCTCCGGGGTTTGTTTTTTTTTTTAGGTGGAGCATGTCCATCAATTCTAGGTTGGACAGGGCCTTGCATGTCAGGCAGAGTTCACCTCTGAGTAAGCGGTATGCAACCGAGTACAGCTGGAGTTTCTTGAGTTGGGCTGCATAGGGCCTCTGTTTGAGGCCAGTAATCCTCTTGGTGAGGTACTTTTGTGGTCTTTCCAGCTCTTGTAGGTGTCTTGTAAGGTACATCCCAAATGGGGCGTTGTATTCTATGATGGGTCTAATGAGTGGTGAGCAGAGATGCACAATAACCTCTTTTCTTCTAGATGTGAAACCTTTTGTGATTAGGTGGGCCACATAGAAGGATTTTCTAACCACCTTGGCAATATGATTATCAAAGGAGAGATTACTATCTACTTGGGTCCCCAGATCCCTTATTACATTTTCTGTATTTAGGGGACTACCACCTATGTGGTAGTTCACGGGTACTTTATTTTTTCCAAAGGGGATGACTATGCACTTTTTGGCATTTAGCTTGAGGCCATGAATTTGACACCAGGTATCCGTCTCAGTGAGACCCTTCTGGAGGGTGTTTGTATCAGCCGGAGAATCAATTATGGCCCTTAGTTTTCAGTCGTCTGCAAACTTGGTCAGCCATAGTCCTCTTATGCTTGCCTGTACCTCTGAGAAGTATATACCAAGCAGGAGGGGTCCTAGGACTGAGCCCTGGGGTATGCCACTTGTAACCAGTTTAGAGTCGGACACAGAGCCTGCAACTCTCACCATGTGGGTTCTATCCATGAGCCAGTTGGCAACCCATCTTGTGACATAGGGGTTTAAGTTCAAGCTGGTGAGCTTGTCTATAATACTAGAATGGGGAATGGTGTCAAAAGCCTTTACAAGGTCTAGGTAGGCTGTGTGGACCTCCTTTCCCTTGTCTAATGCCTTGGTAACTGTCTCAAAGAAGTTTAGGAGGCATGATCTGCCCTTAATAAAACCAAACTAGGTAGGGTCCAAGGTTTGGAGGTTCCCAATGTCTCTGTTAATGAGTTCCATGATGATGCACTCCATAGCCTTGCAGACCAGTCTAGTCAGGCTTATAGGGAGATAGTTTGCGGGTTCTGTTGTGGCTCCACCTTTGTGGAGTAGGATAAATGCTGTTGTGTGCCACTCTGTGGGTATGTAGCCTGTAGAGAGGCTGAGTTTGAACAGTGTCTTTAGGTGAGGGGTTAGTTCATTTTGGAGCTCTTGTAAGACACAGCTTGGGACACCGTCTGGTCCCATTGAAGCTGTGTTTTTGGCTTTGGATAGGGCTGTTTTAACCTGTGTGTCAGTGAATGATGGGGCCCTACATTCTTCTGGTATGGTTAGGGGCCATTTAGGGGGTGAAGTTTGCACTAAACCTGGCTGCCAGAATGTTTGCAATATCAGTCAGTTCCGTGTATTTTGTGCTATTCTGCACTAACTCAGAGCAGATCTGAGAGTTTCCACTTAGGTTCTTGACATAGCTAAAGAATGCTTTGTGGTTATTTTTGGAGTCATTGGCAATTTTTCTTTCGAAACTAGCCTTGGATGATTTAATGAGGGAACATAGTTTCTTGCTGATACTGATCAGGGATGCCTTTCCTTCTTGGGATTTTACTCTTTTCTGTACTAGTTTCCTCCTTCTGTTGTATGGCTTGTTTATGGCAGGGGTGCACCAGACTGGTTTCCTTTTCCTGGATGAGTGAGTCTTGGTTTAACTTGTGATAGCACGATCCATGCATTCCTGCAGATGCTCATTGAGTGCCTTTGTAAAGGTTTCAGCAGCCTGGACAGCATTGTCCTTTAGCATGGAGGCTGTAAACCTTTCCACCTCGGTTTTAAGTAATGTGAAGTTTGCTTTTGAAAAGTTTTTCACGGTGGTTTCCTTGATTGGGGGTTGGGGCGTAATGCGGATACACAGAGTGATTAGTCTATGGTCTGATCTAACCAGCGAGGGGTTGACCTCCGGTGTGGAACACCGGTCGCCCATGTTGGTGATGACCATGTCCAGTATGTTATTCCCTCTGGTGGGGGTGTTGACCAGTTGATCCAGGGCATTTGAGTTTATAAATTCTAGGAAGCGTTGGGCAAGGGAGTTAGTACTTAAGTAGTTCACCCAGTTTATGTTTGAGTAATTGAAATTACCCAGTATTAGGGTGTTTGGTAGGACCTTCATATTTCCCAGTGTCTCCAGAAATGCAGAATGGGGGTCCTGGGTCATGGTGGGTGATCTGTAGCAAGCTACAATTTGGATTGCAGTTTTGCCCATTGTTAGTTGCACATGGATGATCTCTGATGCATTGTGCTGCACCACTAACCTGGAGGTGTGGGTATACTTGATGAATATGGATACACCCCCGTCTTTTGTGTTTCGGTTCTGGTTCTGCGGACGAAAGGTATGGTATGAGTTATAGCCTAGTAGTACTGGGGTGCTCTCAGGAACCTTAAACCAGGTTTCTGTTACTGCACAGATGACGATGTTCTCCATACTGCGGAGTGCCTCGAGTGCGTGCATTTTGAGGTTTAGACTGCTGGCATTGAGTAGCATTACCCTCAGTTTTTGGTTACTTGTGCTATTTATGGTGGTGGGTTTGTCTTTTGAGCCTTGCCTAAAAAAGGCACTATGGGGGCGGCAAGAGCCTTGGCCAGTATTCAAAAGCCTAAGGGTGACAGGTGCAAGCCATCTCTTGTGAAGCAACGTGGCTTGTCAAGCATGTCATCCCAGGTGGACAAATACTGGATCCCCTTTGAATTGCTCCAGAAACTTAGCCAATTGTTGAAATTGATATTTTTTTTTCTTTATACTGTGGCATCATTCTTGGTTAGGGCAGGATGCTACTCAGGGTCAGGGTCATACCAGCCTGGGCTACATGATCACAGAGCTCTTCTATGCCTCTTTTCATGTAGTCCAGGGAGGTATGTATGAGGTCATTCACACCAACATGGACAATGACAGAGTCATATTTGTACTTGTTCTGGAGTGACCTGAGTGCTTGTGTTATGTGGCAGATCCTGGTGCCCGACAGGCAGCTAACTGTAACCTTCTCCTTGTCCAGCCTAGTTAGTGGGACCTCAGTGTGCCTGACTATAGAGTCACCTATTAGTAGTGTGTTGAGAATGTTATTTTGACTTAAGGGCTATGATTGCGTGGCACACTGATTATGTGAAGTATGTGTTTCATGGCTGGTGATGGGGTGTGGAGGTTGCTTGGATGTCTGCTTTGGAGGTCTCTGTTGCTTTTGCAGATTTTTATTTAGAGCCTCCGAATATGTTTTCATGCATTCATGTGTGTTATTTGCCGGTGTTGGCTTGTTAGGTCTATGTGAGACTGGTGGTGTGTTGCAAGTATTACCCTTCTCCTCTTGACTGTCAGTTCCAGTCTTGGGTTGAGATAGCTTTGCCTCCTTGGCTGTATAATTACATCTCTCACATATATTAGTGTTTGGTGGTAGTTGAAGAGGGTTGTCTGTGTACATGAGGCAGTTGTAACATTGCCTCAAAATGCCCAGATTCACCAGTTGGACTGGAGGGTACACCGGAAACTGCTCTTTGGATATGCCTGAATAGGTAGAGTAAGCTGTTTTTCTGATTGGCTGGTGGGGACAGATAGAGAGCCTTGTCCTTCAGGACAGTATAGGGGGGGGTCTAGTGCTAGGGTTAATTAGTGCTTGCTATGAGTTTTAAGCAAGTGCTTGACTGTGAAATGAATGGTTTGAGTGCTACTGTATGCATGTATGTATTTATGTTTGAAAATGAGTAAGGTGAGTTATCCTGCTGAAACCCTGTCATTAGAGGATCTATTGATAAAATAAGAAATCAGAAATACTGTATTATATGTATGTCTATTTTATTTACATACTGTAACATAAAGTATAATACAAAGGCAGTTTTTGATCCTCCAAGCTACATAATTAATTCTAATATAAACTTGATTGCAAATTGTATAACAAGAACCCACAATGAATTCATTAATGCATATGCAGTGTGTTCTTGGTATACAAATAAACTGTTTACATAGGTTGATTCATGTACAATGTGTAATTTAGACCCTACCTCAGTCCTTGTTATCTCTTTCTGCCCCACATCATCATCAGGAGCAGCAGTCTTAGATCTGTATCTTATCCTCACAGTCAGGGCCCTTGTTATCTCATTCTGCCATACATCCACAGCAGCAGTCTTACATCTGTATCTTATTCTCACAGCTAGAGCTGCATATGCACCTGATATTCAGCTGTACAACAGATACATCTAAGAATGCAGTGTACACTTGTATCTCCTCCAGATTCAAACTATTACTTATTTGTTGTACATCATGTAACTTTGATAGTGCATACATGTTTTCAAGAGTAATTTTGCCATAAAGTTATTGTAAGGAATATATCCTGATGATGACTTATCTGTACGGTGGTCATACACATGAAGTTAAAGCTCAGGAATGTCTTGTATTTTATTTCCTGAAGCCTTAATGTCCTCACAGTTACTAACTTGTTTATTTGCCCTATCTCTGTGGCATGAGGTGTGTGAGTTTCATTAAAAAAACACAGGTGATTTTAGAATTTAATCCAGAATAGATACGGATATAGGCTCTATCATTAACTTCTTTGACTATTTTCTATCTGAGAAGTAGTATGGAAAAGATATTAAAGGCCACTTGCCTTAAACAATGCATCCTGAAAATTTGCTGGAGCATAAGGCGAACGTTGAAGGTTTAAAATAATCTCTATAAGGAGCTATGAATAGCATAAAATGTGAATAAAACAAGACATTAGTGACCCCAGCGGGTGAGAAACTAAGTTGCATGTGAATTTAGCATCATTCAGATGGACTTTTTCCTCCAGAATGCTTGCACTGCTGAGGAACTTGCTGGCTTTAGAAAATGTGTCTAAATCAGAGGTTCCAAAGTATCTTAGAAGGTCTCTACTTAAACCCTCACTCTCTCTTTCAATATATATATATATATATATATATATATATATATATATATATATATATATGTACATCAGTAGATTGAACTTTTACAAGTTCAAACCACATATGGCCGAGAGCATATGTTCGAACTCGTAAAAGTTCGAACATTGACGTAAAAACACATAAAACAAAAAAACACAAAACTAAACATCTATAGCACCCCCCACACCCCCCTTAATTAAATATACCAACTCTACATTGCAGAAATGGGAAATCTTCCCTTTCCGCTCTGTACGGAGATTTCCATTCATTCCGATTGAACTTTTACTAGTTCGAACATATGTGGTTCAAACTTATAAATGTTCGATCGACTGAAGGGGACCCATATATATATATATATATATATATATATATATATATATATGGGTCTACCTGATAACACCGACATGCCAAAACACCGACAACGAAATAACCGACACGAAAAAAAAATAAGTTCAAAAACACGAAACTTCACATGCCCGACAAACCAAAATCCCAACAATCAACAAAACAAATACCTTTCCCGAAAAACACACACACAACAGAAGCACACCCGAAACCTTACAAACCTACACTAAACCTTACATACACAACTATCTATGCACTTACCTTAACCCAATCCCTAACCCTAAGGTCCATCACTATCGCACAATTACCTTACCTGCACCTTAACCCTAACTCACTTAATCTGCCCCTAACCCTCAAGTCCGTCACTATCGCACACTTACCTTACCCACATCCTAACCATAACTCACTTAACGTGCCCCTAACCTTACTCCGTCACTATCGCACACTTACCTGACCTGCACCCCACCCTAACGTCAGTCACTATCACACACTTACCTTACCCACACCCTGACCCTAACGTCCATCCCTATCGCACACTTACCTTAACATGTCGGTGTTCTCAGCGTTGGGATTCTCAACTGTTGGTCTTCTCTGTTGTCGATCATCCAGTGTCGGTGTTCTCATTGTCGGCAATCAGCGATTTTGGCGTTTTCAGGTAGAACCATATATATATATATATATATATATATATATATATATATATATATATAAATCTACTTCAGTAGATTGACTTACCTTAACACCGAAGCCCATATACCAGAGATGACACCAAACAGACCAAGTTACCAAATGTACAAAACATCATAACCTAACATCGAGAAAACAGTCAGCCATCCAACATCACCAAGAAAACATACCACACTAAATTCAACCCATGCAACTTAAATATACCAGCTCTGAGATTGTGCTACAGTGTGGAAAAGGACAATGTAGAGGTCACCATGTTGTCCAAGCAACTCTTTTCCCGTGTTAAACTTACAATATTTTGCTATTCGGTAGCATGGTCTATTCAGTGTTGTCATCTCAGGTATATGGGCTTCAGTGTTAAGGTAGAGAGAGAGAAAGAGATCTCTCTCTCTCTCTGTATATATATAGATATATATATATATATATATATATATATATATATATATATATATATATATATATATAGATATATATATATATAGATATATAGATAGATATAGATATACAGAGAGAGAAAGACAGAGAGAGACAACTTAACCTAAGTAATTTTACAGCCTTAATGGTAGTGTATAAGGAAGAACAAATCAACAAGAATTGAAAACTAGTTTTGCAGGAACAACTGCTCTAGATATTGGCATATGAATTACTAAAATAGGCCGTTGTCACAACTTCTTATGAAAGATTCATATCAATGGTCACTTTGTATTCTTATTAAAAATAAGAAAAAAAGATTCAAGCTGGTATTGCTTGTTTAAACCATCTTCAGAACCACAGAGTTTTTAAAACATAAACCAAGACAGTTTAAAAGCATTTTCAAGTACACACCGTTTCTAAAAACAATCAGTTACAATATGGCAAAGACCTCACCAATAAAATTAAAGGTACAAACACACAAATGCCCCAGCTAAGTTCCATGATATACGTTTCATAAAAAACACGCTGAGTAGTCACACTGAAAACATTGTATTAAATCATAAAGTTTGCAGTTTTTATGCCCTGTATTTTAATTCACTAGTAATGGATGTAGCTTCATTTAAATCAGGTGAATTAGAGGCATCTAATTGCAGCTGGCATAGCATCTCTCTGTGCAGCAGCTGGTTCTCCCATTCTCCACCATAACAAACTGACTGTACATTTCCAAAACAAAAAAAAATACACATGGTAATTGTTACACGCAATAGCATTTCTAGCTCAGGCACTTTTATAGTCCTTCTTGTTAATACTGTAAAGATACAAAATAACAATCCTGCTGTAGTAAAACAATGTTGAGACTTGCAGAGACTGGTAGAAGAAATACTTTATTCACACGAAACAGTTAAGCACTTTATCTTATATTTTACAAGGACTTCATCAGAATTGACTTTAACACAGACAAAAAAATCCTTAAATTCCAAAAATAAAACAGTAATATGCAGAAAAAGCACCGATGAATGACTCCAAACTAACCCCCGGATTTACTAATCTTCTGTGCAGGACTAGCTTAGTCCTGCATGGAAGCAACCATTTAGGAGTAGGACGGCAGCATGAATGCATATTAATGAAGGTGCGCTGCAAGAGCTCTTAATCTTACATGGAGAGTGTCTGAGAGCAGAGCTCTCAGAATATACACGCCCCTGCAATGAAGAACAGCAGAAAGCCATAAAAGAATGAGCTAGACCACTCATAGGTGTCCGCATACCCCCAGCAACATCCCCCTACGTGTACAAGAGCAATAGTAAACACAAACAATATAAAGAACCTTTTTTTTTTTTTTTTATGAAACATTAAATATAACCGTAGGTGCGTGGGTTTCCCCATTGCTTAGCTACGGTTAATGCAGCTTAAACAGCAGAAGAGGATAAAAAAGAAGATATATGCAAATGAATCAGTATAGCAATAGTGTAGTGGGCAGAACATTCACCTTACGAGCAGTCATTCCCAGTTCGAGTCCCACTGCAGTCCATTCCATTTTTCATGTCAAATCACATTATGACAAATATTTTTAGTTGCATAACCTACTAAATAACATATATTTGTGAACTGGAGTACTGCGTTAAATGCACATGTGAGGTGTCAGTGTCATAATGTTGCAAATGTGCCCCATACAGTATATGTACACAGGAATCAGGGATACAAATGGAAGGTAAAATGTGTAATGAATGATAACTCCATACAGCTTCCAAATCCCCCACCTTCCCAAGAACCATTAGACATTACTGTCTAAATTAGTGAGTGGTAAGTGTGAGTAAGCACGAGTAAGCAATTTTAAGCACTATTAAGCAGTAGTAAGTGGGAGTAAGCACCAGTAAGCGGGTTTAAGCCGGTTTGCGGGGGGGGGGGTAAGCAATGAGCACACAGGTTAAGCAATATGGAAGCTAACTCTTTGTATGCATATTTAACCAAAGGTTAGCATAGCTTACCCTCACGCAAACCCGCTTACAAATGCTTAAAAGTGCCTTAATCACTCTGTATCCAACAGCCTTTGTTCTGCCCAGCAACAAAATAAACAGCCTTGCAGGTATTGAACCCAGGATCCTAAACACTATAATCACAGTAGTTAACCACCAAGCCATACATAAGAATGAGGCATCAACAAACAAATCCTCACTATAGTAAAATCAAACTGAACATGTGAAAGGAATCAGTATGCAGTCCTATGTGCTATAACCTATTACATAACATAAATATGTGAACTGGAGTACTGAAGTAAGCCCAGATGTGAGGTGTAATTATAATACAGTGTTGAAGTTCCCTATTAAACACAAGGACCCCATACAGTATACATACACATGAATCGTGTATACCAAACCCATATGCAATATATATATATATATATATATATATATATATATATATATATAACATGTAATGAATAATAAAACAATGTCAAAAAGCAAATATAATGCAAAGTAAATATTAAGCAATGCTAAGCATTGCACATGCCAGCTTAGTAGGTATAAGCAATGCGTAGGGCAGCTAACTCAATTTGCCCAGTGGTATACCCTTTAAACAATGCCAACTTTAGGTAAGCAAGTTTGCCCATAGCTTAACATTTTCAAAACCATCCAATCATGGCAAAGTGTGGGAATTCAGCCCTACTTTAACCCAACAGGTGGGAATACATCTCATAACTGGTTGTAGCTCCCCCTTGCAGGTGCTATGTTAGAAAGGGGAGACGGAGTGCACTTTCAGGTACAGCGCTGGGGCATACAGGAGTCCAGAGTCATGGAAGAACTCCTTGTCAAAGACCATGAGCAGAGACTGCTGTAGGGCCAGTACCAGGGTTCCTAATATAAGGCGGAAGCATGGGACCATCTCACCCGTGACCTCACCAGTGCCAGTGGCATATCCCAAACTGATGAAGAGATCAGGCATCATTATGCCGACCTGAAGCGGCAAAAGTGGGATCTCTTGGATCAGTGGATCCAAGAGGCTAGGATGGCAGGGGTTGTCCCAGTTGTATGTAAGTATCACTCCACTACCTGTTTAATAATTTCCAGCTCATGTACATTATGGATAGGTATGGCTACATATTCCTCTTATGTCCTTCACAGCGGCAAGTGAGTAGGATGCGAACCAGGAGGCCCATGGATGTCACCTGGAGAGATTGCGATGCAAGGCAGGTTAGTAAAACTCTTGCATGTACTGTCATAGTAAATAAATCGAAAAGTATTAGTAAGTTAATTGCCAGTATAAAACCTGTATTGTTTAAGGCAAGTACTGCATACACCAGAGAATATGGCAGGAAGAGTCTCATATAGTTTGTATGTAAATAAAAGTATAATAGCCTGACAATAAAGATCTAACTGCTGGACTGCATGTATATACTCTGGTATCATATGGTGATGTAGATTTGCAATTACTTAATAGTACTGTTGTATTAAGCACTGTAAACACAGTGTGCAACATAAATAGAATGTGTAGGAATGTTTGTATATGACTGGTGTAATCCCCAGAGGTCATTTAGTACAACTGAGAGACACATAGAAAGAAAACAGTAAAAAGGCAAACAACACAATCCAAATAACACACGCAACTGAGATGTGAACTGTTGTATTTTTAGCACACACAGCCACGGTTCGAATCCTGGGAGTGGTAGTGATCTGTATACAGAATCATATCTGACAACTGTACAGATATGTCCAGAATGTCCAGTAAATCGTCCCATATCTGCTGCCTATCACTCTGTCTCCCTGGGAAATCAGTGGGATGACCCCAGACATATAGGCAGCAAACAAGAACTATAACTGATTGTCACACATCTATAAGAATAAACCTGCCACACTAGCAATTCCCCAAAATGTTATGAGAGTAATAAGCCAAGTATGTCCCATCTACACCCCCATGTTGTCAAGCTG